>NC_133463.1:28996439-29299469 GCF_048565385.1 Saimiri boliviensis
GCAAGGCGGGGGGGTCCCTCCCACATGTGACAACATGGTCCTTTATGCTGTTGCTGGTCACAGACAACAGACCCATTGTTCCTTGTCTTCTCGGAGCCAGGACTTTCCTTAGGCACAGGTGAAGCCTCATCTGCCCCTGAGTAGGCCCAGCTTGGACATCCCCATCTAGGAGCCCAGGAATTGGAACATGTCACCTGGATAGCAGGGGCTAAGACATCACAGCCCAGACCTATGACTAGCAAGTAGCGCCCAGGATGATGCCACACTCAGCCTTTCCTGAGAGAAACATGGCTCCTACCATCATTGCTGGTGAACTATGAGCAACCCGCCCTGAATCTCACAGTGCCTTACAAAACTAACTTTGCTCTATTGAAGCAATATACCTGCTACATGTTGACATACATCAAGGGACACACAATTTTTATTTCCTGGGTTAAAAGGTTTCTGTCTTGCCAGGCGCGGTGGCTCAAGCCTGTAATCCCAGCACTTTGGGAGGCCGAGGCGGGTGGATCACGAGGTCGAGAGATCAAGACCATCCTGGTCAACATGGTGAAACCCCGTCTCTACTAAAAATACAAAAAATTAGCTGGGCATGGTGGCGCGTGCCTGTAATCCCAGCTACTCGGGAGGCTGAGGCAGGAGAATTGCCTGAACCCAGGAGGCGGAGGTTGCGGTGAGCCGAGATCGTGCCATTGCACTCCAGCCTGGGTAACAAGAGCGAAACTCTGTCTCAAAAAAAAAAAAAAAAAAACTACTCCTGCTGCTCCCAGTTTCGTGAAAGCCTGATACTTTTTTTTTTTTTTTTTGAGACAGAGTCTCTGTCGCCAGGCTGGAATACAGTGGCACTCAAATACTGCACTCAGTTCACTGCAACCTCCACCTCCTGAGTTTAAGTGATTCCCCTGCCTCAGCCTCCCAAATAGCTGGGACTACAGGCCACCACACCCAGCTACTTTTTTTGTATTTTAGTAGAGACAGGGTTTCACCATGTTGGCCAGACTGGTCTTGAACTCCTGACCTCAGGTGATCCACCTGCCTGGGCCTCCCAAAGTGTTAGGATTACAGGCGTGAGCCACCACTCCTGGCTGTGACCTGATAGCTCTTTTGTGAAGCGGCAGCTGAGGAGATGCTGGCCATGGCCAACGAAAAGTCCAAGGAAGGAGTCAAGACAGAGCAATGATCATATTACATAGAAGGTAGCAGGGCAGGATGGTTCTGTGGTACAAGTTTAATTTTTGTATATATGTTTATTTTTTGAGATGGTGTCTCTCTCTGTCGCCCAGGCTGGAGTGCAGTGGTGCGAACTTGGCTCACTGCAACCTCTGTCTCCTGGCTTCAAGTGATTCTCTTTCCTCAGTCTCATGAGTAGCTGAGACTACAGGCACATACCAGCACACCTGTCTAATTTTTGTATTTTTAATAGAGATGGGGTTTCACCATCTTGGCCAGGCTGATCTCGAAATCCTGACCTCTAGTAATCTGCCTGCGTCAGCCTCCCAAAGTACTGGGATTACAGGCATGAGCCACTATGCCCAGCCTGTGGTACAATTTAAGAGGCACACACCACTTAGTAAACTAGTCCAGGTGCAATGGTTCGCGCCTGTACTCCCAGCACTTTGGGAGGCTGAAGTGGACAGATCACCTGAGGCCAGGAGTTTGAGACCAGCCTAGCCAACAGGTTGAAACCCTGTCTCTACTAAAAATACAAAAATTAGCCAGGCATGGTAGCATGTGCCTGTAATCCCAGCCACTCAGGAGGCTGAGGCATAAGAATCACTTGAACCTGGGCAGTGGAGGTTGCAGTGAGCAGAGATCACGCCATTGCACTCCATCCTGGGTGATAGAGTGAGACTCTGTCTCAAAACAAAAAACAAACAAACAAACAAAAAAACCAAAAAACAAAACAGAAAGAGGCATACACCTTAGCAAACTAATGGAAACTTATTGTCAAGGACAGGGTTTGTCGATGAGGGAGATCAGATTCCAATTTGACAGGCAACCAATGAAACAGACACACTTGCACACTTGGAAATGGAGGATGAAGATAAAATAGATGTGTTGCAGCAGCAAACAGGAGGTGTCTACTGAAAAGGGAACCTGCTTCTTTACTCCAGAACTCTGTTCTTACAGACCAAGATTATATTCCCAATTAGAAAACTGCAGCTTGGTTCCACCACATCCTGACTACTACATGTGCACAAGCCTTTTTTTTTTTTTTGAGACAGGGTTTCACTCTGTCACCCAGGCTGGAGTCCAATGGCACTATCTTGGCTCACTGCAACTGCCACCTCCCAGGCTCAAGCATTTCTCCCAGCTCAGCCTCCTGAGTAGCTGGGACTAAAGGCTGCCCACCATAACCGGCTAATTTTTTGTCAAGATGAGGTTTCATCATGCTGCCTAAGCTAGTCTCAAATTCCTGAACTCAAGTGATCCACCCACCTCCCAAAATGCGGGGATGATAGACATGGGACGACACCATGCCCCGCCTGTTGTGTGTGTGTGTTTTCTTTTAACTAAACAGCCAATGGTATGTTTTGATTGACATCAAGTGGATATGGGATGGGGAAAAACACTGTTTCTGTATTTTTAATAAAAATATACTCTCTCTCCATGAGAGGCATGCTCATTCAACTCTTTATATTCCAGTAAGTCACTTTGCTCTTGTTTTAACAACAACGAAAACAAAAATCCTTGCATACCTTCTTCAATTGGAGAATTTTAATTGTAAAACCAATGACAATTTTATAACTTTTTTGTACATAGCTGTTACATGTAGGGCAATCTGTCTTTCAGTAGGGATAAATTACTCTAAAAAAAGAATCCTAAATAGTTTTCCCTTCAAGCCAAGTATCTTGTTGTTTAAATAAACTTCTTGTTTAAAAAAAAAAAAACTAAGTTTTAAGTGAAATAAAAGAAAACTTAAGTCTGTTTTGCTGTTTTAAGCCACATTCTTCATTCTAAAGCAGCAGCTGCTCTTGCTGGTAAGGGTCACAGAGATGGGTATATGGTGCTAAGACTTTTTCTGGGTTGGCCAAGTGACAGCTTCTCGCCCGCTGTCATGGTACCCCAGTCAGAAGAATGGGCTTCTGGGCAGAAGGTTGCAGATCTGGCTGGTTTCCACACACCATAAGCCACTTAGCAAAGAACTTGGCCAGTGTGCAGAAACGCTTTAAGTGATTCCATGGGTGTGGAGACACCCTTGCAATGCCTCCTTTTTCCTTTTCTTTTAAAACATGTATCTGAGCTGCCAAAACCCTTTTTAATATGGGCCATGGGCACTATTTTTGGTGTTTGTTAGGTCTGAAGGGGGAACCTTGAAAAGCCTTAGCCAAGGCGCGGTGGCTCACGCCTGTAATCCCAGCACTTTGGGAGGCTGAGGCGGGCGGATCACCTGAGGTCAGAAGTTCGAGACCAGCCTGACCAATATGGTGAAACCTCGTCTTTAAAAAAATAAATAAATAAATAAATAAAAAGAAAAAGAAAAAGAAAAGAAAAGCCTTAGCCTGCGCTTTCTGCCGGCAGTTCTTTTGCATGAGTTGCTCTTTCAACACCTTGGCAAAGACACCTGCCCTCTCCCCTCCAGAACCTGAGACTGCCCATGTGACCAGCACCAATGCAGTTTAATGATATTTAAGTCAGTTTCCAGACCAGCTGCAAAACCTAAACACATCTCTAAAAAACAAAAAGGGAAAATACATGTTTTTATGGTCTCATTAGTTTTCCTGTCACAAAAAAATGCTCACTTCGCACAGCATGATTTTCCTCAAATGATGACTAGTTCAAATACAATACATCCATCTATGGAGAAAACTTTAATGGTTACAGTTTATATAGATGGCCTATCGAGATCATTAATAATCACTATTGTTGGTTAATGAACTGAGGGTAGAGAGGAAAGACAAACGGAATGAGATGTGGTTTGGTTAAGCAGTCAAACTACACAAATGTTTAGGGCTAGAGTAAAAAATGGGGAGGGGTGCTGGGTGTGGTTGCTCATGACTATAATCCCAGCACTTTGGGAGGCTGAGGTGGGCAGATCATGAGGTCAAGAATTCGAGACCCAGCTTGACCAACATGGTGAAACCCTTTCTTTACTAAAAATACAAAAATTAGCTGGGTGTGGTTGTGCATGCCTGTAATCCTAGCTACTCAGGAGGCTGAGCTAGGAGAATCACTTGAACCCCAGAGGCAGAGGTTGTTGCAGTGACCTGAGATTGTGCCACTGCACTCCAGCCTGGGCAACAGAGCAAGACTCTCTCACAAAAACAAACAACAAAAAGAACAGGAAGGGGGGCAGACAGGCTCAGAGTAGGGAAATTTTCTTCTTTCTTTCTTATTTTTTTGAGGCAGAGTCTCACTCTGTCACCCAGGCTGGAGTGCCGTGGTGCGATCTTGGCTCGCTGCAATCTCAGCCTCCCAGGTGCAAACAATTCTCATGCCTCAGCCTCCTGAGTAGCTGGGATTAGAGGCTCGTGCCACCACGCCCAGCTAATTTCTCTATTTTTTAGTAGAGGCGGGGTTTCCCCATGTTGGCCAGGCTAGTCTCAAACTCCTGACTTCAAATGACTCGCCCGCCTTGGCCTCCCAAAATGAGGAGATCACAGGTGTGAGCCACCACGCCTGGCTGGTTTTTTTTTTCTTGGGGATGAAAGGAAGAGGGCAGGAACAAGGACAGACTCTGGAGGAGCCACTGCACATAGTATTCATGTGGAAAGAGGGTACAGGAAGGAGAGGGACTATTGGCCGTAAGCCTCTTTTACATAACTTGGCATCCTGGAAATCTGACTAGCTTGATCAACGGAAGCTGTTTCCAGCTAGGGTGGACAGACCATAATTTAAGTCAGAGGGTATGTGTTTTCCTCTTCCTTCTACCCCAGCAAACAGACTTGAAAAACTGAGGAAATAACGGTTTCTCTGTGGACAACAAATTAGGAAAAAGGGGCTAGATATCAAAATGGATTTGAAATACATTGAAGAGGAATTCATCTGGATTAGCAATGAGACAAACAGATACAGTGAACTGCTAAGGCATGTAATGTGCTCTGCTAAGCGGTCGTTTTAATCCAACATCAAAACCTTCCCATAGTGGAGACAATTCCTTACTCCGCAGAGGTAAATATGGAGGCAGCTCTTGACCTTAGCCTGGGTTATGCGACAAGTCAGGAAAAGCCAGCATCACCACCACCATAAGGGATCTCTAAGAACGAAGGGATATCTGAGTCTATGGTGCTATTTGAGTGCTGCATGAACAAGATCAGCAGTCTTGTTTCCCCTCCAAGAACCCTATGTGGACTCTGAAAACCAGCACTTCCTTCCATTTGACCATGCATCATTTTTCTTTTTTTTCCCCCTGAGAGGGAGTCTGGCTTTGTTGCCCAGGCTGGAGTGTGATGGTGCAATCCCAGCTCACTGCAACCTCCACCTCCTGGGTTCAAATTATTCTGCTGCCTCAGCTTCCCAACTAGCTGAGATTACAGGTTTGTACCACCACGCCCAGATAATTTTTGTATTTTTAGTAGAAACGGGGTTTTGCCATGTTGGTCGGTCAGACTGGTCTCAAAAATCTGACTGCAGGTGATACACTCGACTCGGCATCCCAAAGTGTTGGGATTACAGGCGTGAGCCAGTAAGGCTTGCCTGATCATGTACCATTTTTCATACTGCAAAAATGATTAGGCAAAGAGCTATAAAATCATGGGAATAACACGCAATTAACTGTGATTTCCTATGTGCCTTCCCCAGGGATCATGAACTACCTGATAGGCCTTTCCCATTCTGAGACGAGGTCTCAGTCTGTCGCCCAGGCTGGAATGCAAGTAGCATAATCATGGCCACAGTTCACTGCAGCCTCAACCTCCTGGACTCCACCTAGCCTCTCATCTGAGCCTCCTAACTGAGACTACAGGAACATGCCATTATCCCCAGCTAATGTGTACTCTTTGAATAGAGATGAAGTCTCACTATGTTGGCCAGGCTGGTCTCTAACTCCTGGGCTCAAGTGATCCTCTTGCCTTGTTCTTCCAAGATGTTGGGATTATGGGCATGAGTCACTGCCCCAGGAACCTCTCCATTCCCAATAACTCATGTGTTTAACTCTTGAATGCCAATGAGATCCACCAAAAAATAAAAAATAACTTAGGCTGATTCCTTGGGATAAAAATTCCCCTTATCTCTCTTCTTTAATCTCTCCTGGAATGTAGCAAAATCTTAACTGCTTATTAAAAGTGCATATGGACATAAAGCAATCAATATGCAAAACAGCTGAACACATGGTTAGGAATGTTGGAAGCTCGAGTCTATTTGTCCTCCATTCCTCTTGACCTAAGATGCTGATTTTATCAGCACTGGGATATTAAAAACACTGTGCGTAAATCAAACCATAAAGCCTACTCCTTAGGCTGAACTGTGTGCATCTGCCCAGCCACATGTGGGGAGAAAGGTCCTCAGACACAATCAGCAGAGAGTCACAAGGTCATCTTGGATGTGGGCAAATCTCTTTTTAATTGCAAAAGACTTCATTTATAGCACATTCAATAATGAACCAACAGGAGAGTTGCTGACTTTGGAAGAGATGAATATATAAAAATCCCTCACCGTTCCGGTAGTCAACAAGCGCATATAAGGAAAGCAACCTTCAATTTTCTGAAAACGTTTACATTTTAAAAGGACACTGGGTATACTTGGAAGTTCAAAGCGGTAGAATGTACCTGGGAGGGAAAGGAGGAGGAAAACCCTTTTCCGTGTTGTCAGGCAAATGTATATGAAATATATCCCAGTTCCGCTTGGTAAAGTCAGCTGGACGACCTCCTTGAACCAGGCTGGGGCAGAACACTTAGTGAAAGCGGGACCCTGGGTCGGGATGTGAATCCAGGAGAGGAGCAGCAGATCCCGTGCAGCGCCAAACACACCCGTCCCACCCTCTAACACAGACCAGGCACGTCACCCCATGTCCCTGGACCCAGATGCACGAGAACAGTCATCAGATGGTTACTGCTCCCACGGCCTAGCGCTTTCTAATGGTCTTGATTTAGGCCATGGAGAAAAATCCTTTACCACCAAGTGCAAATCGTCATTGAACTTAAGCCATAAGGGATGCTGTGGGGCAAATTCTTGTGATACATATATAAGGACTTCTATTTACCTAATTAGACCAATGATTACACAATTGACATTCCTGTTTTCATAAGGGTTTGTTCTCTACACTGGAATGGCTTAAGAAAAAGTTGTCGGCTGGGCGCAGTGGCTCATGCCTGTAATCCCAGCACTTTGGGAGGTCGAGGCGGGTAGATCACGAGGTCAAGAGATCGAGACCATCCTGGTCAACATGGTGAAACCCCCATCTCTACAAAAAATACAAAAAATTAGCTGGGCATGGTGGTGCATACCTGTTATCCTAGCTACCTGGGAGACTGAGGCAGGAGAATTGCCTCAGAACCCAGGAGGCGGAGGTTGCAGTGAGCAGAGATCGTGCCATTGCACCCCAGCCTGGGTAACAAGAGCGAAACTCCATCTCAAAAAAAAAAAAAAGAAAAAGTTGTCTACTTTTGGTTTTATTTCACACTTTCAAAATAGAGGGAGTAGAGAGAAAAAGTGTGACTAACTGCCTAACTTTGGAGCCCAGCAGGTACAAAAGCGAACTTCTCTGACTTTCGGTCCATCAGATTTGGGGGAAGTTTCAGTGCTTGGGGAAGGTTAGTGAAGCCCATTACACCCCGAATCCTACAGAAAGAACTCTACAGCTCATCTATCACAGTGTTCTAGCAAAAGATATGCTGAAAAGTACAGGTTTCAACCTAACATCTAAACTTTTTTTTTTTTTTTTTTGAGATGGAGTTTTGCTCTTGTTACCCAGGCTGGAGTGCAATGGCGCGATCTCGGCTCACCGCAACCTCCGCCTCCTGGGTTCAGGTAATTCTCCTACCTCAGCCTCCTGAGTAGCTGGTATTACAGGCACGCACCAGCATGCCCAGCTGATTTTTTTGTATTTTTAGTAGAGACGGGGTTTCACCATGTTGACCAGTATGGTCATGATCTCTTGACCTTGTGATCCACCCGCCTCGGCCTCCCAAAGTGCTGGGATTACAGGCTTGAGCCACCGTGCCCGGCCGACATCTAAATTTTTAAAAGTAGCATTTCAGCAACTAACAAGCTCAGAGAGCTCATTGCAAAAGTGAAATAACAGAACTACTGCTCAGATGTCAAAAAAGTCAAGCTGCTGCCCTCAGCTCCGCTTAGGCAGACACGTAAGGTGGTGGCGGCTCCTTGGCAGCACCATTCACAGTGGCATCATCATACGGGGGTAGCAGCACCTGAGAAGAAAGAGGGACGGTAAGTTAGCGTTTAAAGAGCACGCACGTTCCCCAAGGTTTAGCTGTCACTGAACTTTTACCCAACTAAACACGTTCCACAACTTGTACCAAGTTCAATTTTCTAGTAAGTGGATACACTTCGTTAAACGACTTTCTGAAACCTTCAAGAAACAAACGAAGAGAGACTCTCAAGCCCTGAGTTTTTCTAACCTTGTCCATGCGTACCTGGATGGCCAGAGGGCTTTGACTCTAGGAATAAAGAAATGGTCATGGCTCTGAAGAGGAAAAAGGACCCCTAGGTGAGTGTCAGTGTACACACACAAACAGGACAGGCACTTGACCGACCACCGGCAAACACTCATGGCGAGAGCTGCAAAATGTAGTGAAAACACCAAGCTTTTGGCGTCAGCCTGGAACCAAAGCCGGGGTCAATCACATATTATCAGCGCACTCTTGGGTAAGTTACTTAACATCAGTTTCCATGACTATGAAATAGGGATACCTGAGAGTTAGCGGTCTATACACTGGCAGATTTGGGCTTTCTTGGAGTAGAAAATGGAACACAGAATAGATCAAGTCAATCTAATCACCATTCAGTTGTGGGGGACATTCCCGTGTGAGACCCCCAAAAGGCGTGGGTCTCACCATACAGTGAGTTTGATCCCAAACACAGTTTCCTACTGGAGGCAGTCAAGCTATCGGGAAGAAGGAACTGAAAGATGGATGATCAGTTTCTAATATCAACCACGATATCGTTTGGGCCTAAACTATGCGGTGCTGCTAGACCAAGTGACTCCCTACCAGCAACCAGTTTCCGCTTTTAATCTTTATGACTCTTTCTTTAAGTATAGCTCTAATCTTTTCTTTACTTGCATGACTGCCTTGTAGCCTAGATAATGGTTTAACTGTGGGGATACTGGCAAAGCAAATGCCACCTTACGGATGGCTTTGATCCCAGACTCAGAGACTCCTGAATGGGGAAGTTGAGATAAGTTGAGTCAGGAGCAGACAAAGGAGAATCTGGTTAAAAGATATTCTGATGAGCAAAACCAGAAAACCTTTTCACATTTGAGTTCTAAAACAGGATCAAACCAAAAATACCTGCAGCCATGAGGAATAATGTCTGGATGTAAATAAGCTTTGTGATCATAGGAAATTCTATTACTTTTTACAACCACTGATTGTGTATCTGACATCTCTATTGTATAGGCCATGTAAGGTACAGATTTGCATTTCCTGTAGCAACCACTCATTGTGTATCTGACTTCTCTATTGTATAGGCCATGTAAGGTATAGATTCGCATTTCCTCTTGCAATGACGTAAACCAGAGCAAACAAAGTGTATTTATTCCTGGCCTTTGAAAAATAAAGGCTGCTGTTTAGGCACAGCCTATCCAGCCCTCCAGACCCCTGCACTTCCTGTCTTTCTTTATTTCTTTAAGCGCATGCTCTCTTCCAGGTTTTGAGACCCTCTTGCAGGTCAAGAGACCCCCAGCAGACGTGCCGTCCCGGACCGTCCCCGACATTGAGTAAACTAACATTTATTATGCCTCCAGTATATAACAATCATTGTGGGTACAAGATAATTAAGGTAAAAGACAGTCCCTGCCCTTTAGGAGTTCAGAGATGAGAAGACTAAATAAAACCTCACCTACCTCAAGTGATTGGTGGAAAGGGAAAGACTAGTCACAAGCCGGGCGCGGTGGCTCAAGCCTGTAATCCCAGCACTTTGGGAGGCTGAGGCGGGTGGATCACGAGGTCAAGAGATCGAGACCATCCTGGTCAACATGGTGAAACCCCGTCTCTACTAAAAATACAAAAAATTAGCTGGGCATAGTGGCGCCTGCCTGTAATCCCAGCTACTCAGGAGGCTGAGGCAGGAGAATTGCCTGAACCCAGGAGGCGGAGGTTGCGGTGAGCCGAGATCGCGCCATTGCACTCCAGCCTGGGTAACAAGAGTGAAACTCCGTCTCAAAAAAAAAAAAAAAAAGACTAGTCACAAACAAAACCACACCTGGTTAGATTTTCTATTAGGGACATCACTTATGCTCAGAGCGGTATTCATCAATTTCATGAATTCTCATTTATCTGTCCCTTTAGCTCCTACAAGAACACTAAAATTTTAAGTTTCTGTTTCCAGTTTCTGTCACACTGCACTCTCCCAAACACACACCCGCCTCCTCTCTAGCTCTGCACACTTCATTACCGCTCTCCTCCCAGTCCTGGAGCTCCTGTGGGGCTGAAGCTGGGTCTCACTTCCCTGAGGGTGGTCCAGTGCCTCTTTGACAGCAGGAACTCAGATGTTTGCCGAGTGACAGAAGTGCCATTTAGGCTGGCCCCTGAAAAGCCTGGATGGTTCCTTCAGCCAACTAGGCAGAGGGCATCTGTGTCAGCTGGGGTCCAATCAGAACACAGAGGCCACACAGTGATGTGAATGAAGTTTAATGAAGAATTAACAGGGGCCTGAGGAACAGGGAACTGACTAATGGGCGGAAGAGAGCACTAATGGGTATGAGGATTGAAGGAGGGCACCAGGGGGGCTAGGACGGAGGTCCCCAAGGCTGGGCTGAGACACGGCGGGGGAAGGTGTGGCTGAAGCCCCCTGGACGTGGAGAAGCCTCCTGCTGACCCAGGTGCGCACAGAAGCATCGGCAGGAAGCCACCCGAGAGGCAGGGGGTGCTGGCAGGCCTGTCACGAAAAGGTGCTGCCGCCACTGTCCCCACTTGCACTGGGCCCTGGGGGGCACTGCCAACAAGGTCCGAACACCACAGAAGCACACAGGAACGGGAGAGCGGCTTCCTCCTGCAGCGACCCCTGCTGGCCTGGCTGAGCAGGGTCAGGAGGTAAAGGAGCAGCATCCGCAAGGCCCAGCCCCAGTCAAGCTAAATGGGACTCTGGAACTGTGATGCAAGAAGCAGATACACAGCCGGCAACACACAGGCAAAGGAATGCGCTAGAGTCACGCCCGGCAGCAGCTCCCTAGCCTTTGTCCCTGAAAGAGGTAGTGGCCTTTGCCTATGTGCTAAATACTTTATACTTCAGGTACTACCCAAGGTACAGACGCTGGGGTAATGTTCAGCATTGCCCACGTGGAAAAGGAATGGAGATACGCTCCATGTCCTGAGCAAGATACGCTCAGGACAGAACACACGCTCAGGACAGAACACACGCCGGAGGCAGGGAGGCACAACAGGAAACCACGCCCAACAAACCAGCACCCCCTGAGCACCTACATGTCCAGGGCACTCACTCACAGCGACTCAACCCTGAAGGCATGTCTCTGTCTGCTCAGGGACCTGCAGTCTAGCGGAAGGCAGACACTGTAAGACTGAACATGAGCCCTGTGTGGATATAGACAAGATATTAACCAAGGAGACAGGGACGACCAACATAGGCTGCAGAGTCGAGGAAGGGTGCTCAGTAGGATGAGAAGGAGGTTACCTGGTGTGGCGCGGCGTAAGGAGGATGACATTGCAGTAGGGAATTAAGAGGGAAGCACACGACGAGGCACTTTCTGGGAACTGCAAGGGGTATGCTACAGTGAACACTGAAGGGAGAATGTGGCAGAGATGAAGCTGGAAAGACGGGCTCTCTCAGCACATGAGAGAGCCTCACGGACGAGCTTGACAAGTTCTAGCCAGTATCTAACAAGAGCATCTCCACTAGCAGTTCCACAGGGTCAGCTTGAGCTGAGGGAAGAAAAAAGTCTTCTCTAAAACTAAGCAACAGCTCTCTTCTTTGCGTCTGCTTATCTGACTTTAGGACTGAGCTTCCAGCCCATATACATGTATGTACATTAGATACAGCAAATTATAACAAGTAGAAACAGCTGTGTCCAGCACCAGAAATTAAATTTAGCATGACTGAGCTTCAGCACAATGCCCCACCACTGCGTTAAACAATTAACTGACTCATATACTTACTATTAGATAAATTATCCTAAAACACAGTAGAGCTACTTAAACGTTTAACACATAGAAATGGGGTCTTCCCTGTTGCCCAGGCTGGTCTAGAACTCCTGGCCTCAAGTGATCCTCCCACCTCAGCTTCCCAAAGTGTTGGGATTACAGGCATGAGCGACTTTACCCAGCCTTTAAAGCCACTTAAAAGGTAAAAATCAGCCATCATACCCACCATTTTTTTCTGAGCAAAACACAATATTCAAATTTAAATCTCCAAAATGTTCACAGCACATAAAATATTCTTAAAAAGAAAAAAAAAAGTGCTGGAAATCTGCCTTTTGTCAAAATAAAACTTTCACATTTCATTTGGCAGTCTGCCACTATTTCTTGTTACTCATCTTCAAACTTGTTTTAAAGTTTCATTTTAAATCAATACTTTAACATCTTTTTTTGGTGGGGGGCTGGGGGGAGACAGAGCCTCCTGAGTAGCTGGGATTACAAGCATGAGCCACCACGACTGGCTAATTTTTGTACATTGTGGTAGTTTTAGTAGAGATGGGGTTTCGCCACATTCGCCAGGCTGGTCCCAAACTCCTGACCTCACGTGATCCTTCCTTCTCAGCCTCCCAAAGTTCTGGGATTACAGGCGTGGGCCACCGCACCCAGCAAATACTTTAACATCTTGATAATCTTTTCTTTCAAATATTCTGTTGCCTTGGACCCGTAATCCAAAACTCAAGAGGCCTGGAGAAGAATTTCTCCTTTCATGAAAGTTTCTGACACCCTCCCTTGTTTTCACTTTTCCTTCAACACGTACTAAATACTGATTGCAAAATATTCCCCAGATGACGCCTTTGGACTAGTTTCAAAAGGTCTCCACATGGAATTGGCTTTAACTCCTTGTAGGGGCAGCATCATCTTTTTATCTAAGTGATGCTGATACTAGTGATGATAAAAGCGAAGGGCTGGTGAAGGAAGCATTGCCACAGTTTCCACTGCAGTCTATTGACTAAAAGCACTTGCTATTTCTCTTTACTACAAGGATCTGTAAAGTACTCCAAAATCTGAGAAAATAACTATAGGATCAATGAACACAGAATGTGCCCATTAAGATGCCGTATGGCTGGGACCAGGGGTTCACACCTGTAATCCTAGCACTTTGGGAGGCAGAGGCAGGCAGATCACTTGTGGTCAGGAGTTCGAGACCAGACTGGCTAACATGGTAAAACCCTGTTTCTACTAAAAATACAAAAACGTAGCTGGGCATGGTGGCGGGCACCTGTAATCCCAGCTCCTCAGGAGGCTGAGGCAGGAGAATCACTTAAACCCGGGAGAGGGAGGTTGCAGTGAGCCAAGACTGCACCATTAAACTCCAGCTTGGGCAACAAGGGCAAAACTCTGTCTCGGGGGGAAAAAAAAAAAAAAAAGATGCCGTATAAGAAAACTGGCGACAACTCCATTATTTCAACATTTGTGGAATCTGGTGTTACTTAAAACCATTCTTTTTAATTTTATTTTTAAAAACTTAATCATTCACAATCAATGGCCAAAAATAATTTCTGAGAACTAAGAATACAGGGCATGTCCTACTCCTGAAGTCACATCCTGACAAGCAGCATCTACTCAAGGGGCATCCAGATAAACATACTCATGAGCTTAATACCACAACCACAGACCTCTTTAGGTCAAGCAGTGCTCAATACAATCAAATGCTAATCTAAGCTCAGTTTCTTGGACTTGATCTTAACATGAGTTCAGTCATGGAATGGCTGGATGATAGTGGAACTCTCTTCCACACAAAAGGGAAAATCCCTCCTGCTAATAATCTAAGAAGTTCATTAGAAAGACTACCCTCCACTTTGGGAGGCCGAGACAGGTGGATCACGAGGTCGAGAGATCGAGACCATCCTGGTCAACATGGTGAAACCCTGTCTCTACTAAAAATACAAAAAACTAGCTGGGCCTGGTGGCGCGTGCCTGTAATCCCAGCTACTTAGGAGGCTGAGGCAGGAGAATTGCCTGAACCCAGGAGGCGGAGGTTGCGGTGAACCGAGATCGCGCCATTGCACTCCAGCCTGGGTAACAAGAGCGAAACTCCGTCTCAAAAAAAAAAAAAAAAAAAAAAAAGAAAGAAAGAAAGACTACCCTCTATCTGTACATAATGCCTCTTCTATTGAAGTTGTCATGCTAGGTGACAGCCTGCTGGTGGGAAAGAAACTCATCATCCATTTCAATTTAACTCAACAGAGATTCAGAGTGTTACCAGAGGTAACTTCACACTCCTCAGTTACATCAACATATACAACAGTTGGAGAGAGAAATAAGTCAAAGTCAAAGGTTGCAAAATCTGACATCCTAGAATCAAAGTGATTCTAACTAGGCAAAAATCCACAAGATATTAATAATTTGAGGGAACTGGCTGGGTATGGTGGCTCATGCCTGTAATCCCAGGAGTCTGGGAGGTTGAGTCAGGTGGGTATATGTTTGAGCTCACGAGTTCAAGACCACCCTGGGCAAAATAGCAAGACTCCATCTCTATTTAAATTGTAAAACATTTTTGGGAAAACGAATTCACTCCATCAAATAATAATAAATAACAACATGCTCAGGAGGAAAGAACTATTTACTGGTAAAAATAGAAAATGTTTGGATACTATGGTTGGAACTGGACTTTTCCTTTAATATTAGTTAAGTCACTAAGGGCTTATTCGGAATTCTACAGTTGCTAGCATTACATTCCCCAAAGTATGGAGTTTAAGTTACATAAGGGTAGGGCCAGGCACGGTGGCTCAGGCCTGTAATCCCAGCCATTTGGGAGGCCGAGGCAGGTGGATCACGATGTCAAGAGATTGAGACCATCCTGGTCAACATGGTGAAACCCCGTCTCTACTACTAAAAATACAAAAAATTAGCTGGGCATGGTGGCACATGCCTGTAATCCCAGCTACTCAGAAGGCTAAGGCAGGAGAATTGCCTAAACCCAGGAGGCAGAGGTTGTGGTGAGCCAAGATCGCGCCATTGCACTCCAGCCTGGGTAACAAAAGCGAAACTCCGTCTCAAAAAAAAAAAAAATGTTACACAAGGGTCTTCACACATTCGTAAGAATATATCACAAAACGTTAAAAGATATGATTGTGTTAGTGTGGTAGCTCACACCTGTAACTCCAACACTTTGAGAGGCCAAAGCAGGAGGACTCCTTGAGCTCAGGAGTTCCAGACCAGTATGGACAATATAGAAGACCCAGTCTCTACAAAAAATACAAAAATTAGCCTCAGGAGGCTGAGGTGGGAGAATTGTTTGAGCCCAACGGGTTGAGCCTGCAATGAACCATGATTGTACCACTGCTCTCCAACCTGGGTAACAGAGCAAGACCCTGCCTCAAAAAAAAAAAAAAGAAGCCGGGCGCGGTGGCTCAAGCCTGTAATCCCAGCACTTTGGGAGGCCGAGGCGGGTGGATCACGAGGTCAAGAGATCGAGACCATCCTGGTCAACATGGTGAAACCCCATCTCTACTAAAAATACAAAAAATTAGCTGGGCATGGTGGCGTGTGCCTGTAATCCCAGCTACCCAGGAGGCTGAGGCAGGAGAATTGCCTGAACCCAGGAGGCGGAGGTTGCGGTGAGCCGAGATCGCGCCATTGCACTCCAGCCTGGGTAACAAGAGCGAAACTCCGTCTCAAAAAAAAAAAAAAAAAAGAAAAAGAAAGAGATGCTGATTGTGATCATGGATTCTTGGGGATCCACAAATGGACTGCAAGGAATCTACGAGTCCCCTGAAATTGCAGGCCAAATTTTCCATCTACATGTTTATTTTCCCGGGGAGGGTGTCTAGAGTTTTCATCAGACTTTCAAAGAACCACCTTGGAGATTCCGAGGTCTAACACTGGGTGTGGGGGCAGTATAAAGCACAAGGTAATTGCACCGAAAGTCTGCTCACTGGTCCCCACATCCTGGTAAGGGTGAGGTAAAGCTATAACAAAATCAATGCCCAGCTGACAACCGTGTGGCCCCTCACCTGGTCTGGAACAGGGTGAGGCGAAGCCTCGGGAAACAGAACTGACAAAGTGTCTTACAGATCAAACCTTTGGAAAACAATATTAATAGGTAACTCACAGCTCTGAGAGCCACCTAGAAAAGTCTGGGGCTAGATAAAAGGTAAAAATAAAAAATAAAAAAAATCTTAGGATTGAAAAAAACAAGGCAAATGATAGTCTTGGAAAACCGAGAGTTGTATGAGGAAGGAAATGTACACTGCAGAGCTCTGCGCTGAAGGATATTCACATATTCACAGAGGCAAAATGAGCACTAGCTGATGACGCAGGCAAAGCATGAGATGAAACTAAACGAGGAGATGAGAAGAATGAGAGTTACATCCTATTCAAAAGGCATCTCACATTGATCATCAGCAACTAGCAAAGGAGACGATTTTAAACTATGGAGGTAAGTACAGAAGAAATGCATGAAAGAGTTTTCTGCTGGGTTCAAAAAGTGGAGGATGGGGGAAGGAGTGACGGGCGATTAAAAAGGAAATATTTTGATTCTGTGATTTTTAGGAATGTGTGTGCAATATGGCATTAAAAGCAACATTTTCTTTGGTTTTCTTTTCTTTTTTTTTGAGACAAGAGTCTTGCCCTGTCACCCAGGCTGGAGTGTAGTGGCGTGATATCAGCTCACTGTAACCTCTGCCCCTCGGGTTCAAGCAATTCTCCTGCCTCAGCCTCCTGAGTAACTGGGATTACAGGCACCCACCACCACACCTGGCTAATTTTTTTTGTTTATTTTGTTTTGTTTTGTTTTGTTTTTGAGATGGAGTTTTGCTCTTGTTACCCAGGCTGGAGTGCGATGGCGC
Source organism: Saimiri boliviensis (assembly GCF_048565385.1). Classification (NCBI taxonomy): domain Eukaryota; kingdom Metazoa; phylum Chordata; class Mammalia; order Primates; family Cebidae; genus Saimiri; species Saimiri boliviensis. Next base: position 29,013,502 of record NC_133463.1, read on the forward strand.
GATCTCAGCTCACCGCAACCTCCACTTCCTGGGTTCAAACAATTCTCCTGCCTCAGCCTCCTGAGTAGCTGGGATTACAAGCACGCGCCACCATGCCCAGCTAATTTTCTGTATTTTAAGTAGAGACAGGGTTTCACCATGTTGACCAGGATGGTCTCGATCTCCTGACATTGTGATCCACCCGCCTCGGCCTCCCAAAGTGCTGGGATTACAGGCTTGAGCCACCGTGCCCGGCCCTAATTTTTGTATTTTTAGTAGAGACAGTGTTTCACCATGTTGGTCAGGCTGGTCTCAAACTCCTGATCTCTTAATCCACCTGTCTCAGCCTCCCAAAGTGCTGGGATTACAGGGGGGAGCCACTGTGCCCAGTCTTAAGTATCGTTAATAAATGTATTTATGTGGCTCACACCTGTAATTCTAGCACTTTGGGAGGCCAAGGCGGGCAGATCATCTGAGGTGGGGAGTTCGAGACCAGCCTGGCCAACATGGCAAAACCCCGTTTCTACTAAAATTACAAAAGTTAGCCAGGCATGGTAGCAGTTACCTGTAATCCCAGCTACTGGGGAGGCTGAGGCAGGAGAACTGATTGAAACCCGGGGGCAGAGGTTGCAGTGAGCTGAGACTGTGCCACTTCACTCCAGCCTGAGCAAACAAGCAAGACTGTGTCTCAAAAAAGAAAAAAAAAAATTTACATTGGTTATACCACATTTGCCTATTTTGATGTGAGATTCCATTACTCAAGCGAAACAGGAAAGGGGAGGTAAGTATATAATGTCTGGGCTTATCTTTATGATATCTGGTTGAAGTAGCTCACACCTCTAATCCCAACACTTTGGGAGGCCAAGGCAAGTGGATCACCTAAGGTCAGAAGTTTTGTTTTGTTTTTTGTTTTTTTGAGACGAAGTTTCACTCTTGTTACCCAGGCTGGAGTGCAATGGTGAGATCTCGGCTCACCACAACCTCCACCTCATGGGTTCAGGCAATTCTCCCGCCTCAGCCTCCTGAGTAGCTGAGATTACAGGCATGCGCCACCATGCCCAGCTAATTTTTTGTATTTTTAGTAGAGACAGGGTTTCACCATGTTGACCAGGATGGTCTCAATCTCTTGACCTCGTGATCTACCCACCTCGGCCTCCCAAAGTGCTGGGATTACAGGCGTGAGCCACCGCGCCCGGCAGGTAAGAAGTTTAAGACCAGCCTGGCCAACGCGGTGAAACCCCGTCTGTACCAAAACTACAAAAATTTTGGTACATGCCTGTAATCCCAGCAACTCGGGAGGCTGAGGCAGGAGAATCACTTGAACCCAACAGGGAGAGGTCGCAGCAAGCCAATACTGCGCCACTGAACTCTAGCCTAGGCAACAAGAGTGAAATTCTGTCTCAAAAAATAATAATAATAAGATATCTAGAATAAGCCAGGCACGGTGGCTCACACCTGTAATCCCAGCACTTCGGGAGGCTGAGGCGGGTAGATCACGAGGTCAGAGGTTCGAGACCAGCCTGACCAACATGACGAAACCCCATCTCTACTTAAAAATACAAAAATTAACTGGATGTGATGGCAGGCGCCTGTAATCCCAGCTACTTGGGAGGCTGAGGCAGGAGAATTGCTTGAACCTGGGAGGCGGAGGTTGCGGTGAGCCAAGAGTGCACCACTGCACTCCAGCCTGGGTGACAGAGTGAGACTCCGTCTCACAAAACAAACAAACAAAAAATGATATCTAGAATAAGGTTTCCAAACTTTTTGAATGCCCCTACCTATGATAGACACTGTAAGTAAATACAAACAACTCCGTATTTTTTATTCTAAGGTATACATTTTTGTACATCTTAACATCTCAGAATTTTGGCTGTGCCTTGCAACTGACAGCACCTCACAGTTAGAAGCACCTAAAATAACAGTGCTATTGACAACTGATAACACCTTGTATTCAATGAATCTAAGACACCAGGAGATGAGAATATAAACACATTCTGGGGAGTTCTTTTTTTTTTTTTTTTTTGAGACGGAGTTTCGCTCTTGTTACCCAGGCTGGAGTGCAATGGCGCGATCTCAGCTCACCGCAACCTCCACCTCCTGGGTTCAGGCAATTCTCCTGCCTCAGCCTCCTAAGTAGCTGCGATTACAGGCACGCACCACCACGCCCAGCTAGTTTTTTGTATTTTTAGTAGAGACGGGGTTTCACCATGTTGACCAGGATGGTCTCGATCTCTCGACCTCGTGATCCACCCGCCTCGGCCTCCCAAAGTGCTGGGATTACAGGCTTGAGCCACCGCGCCCGGCCTCTGGGGAGTTCTAATGAGAAACTCTCCTCTCATTTGAGTAAAGAGTCATTTCCAGAGGCAAACAAGACAGAAGTTGATTTTATCCTCAATTTACTGTAAAACTACTGTTTTCTTCACTTCATAATAGGAGGCAGCCTATTAAATCTAAATGTAGGGAACTTTAATTCACAGCAAAGGCGCTATCCAAATTATTTGATACAGATTGTACCCAAAATATAGAATTCACATTGCAAATATTTTCAATTGGCTCCAAAAATTAGAAAATACCAAAATAATAGTGGCCCAAACTGAAAGGTAAAATGGTTCTGCACACTTAAGTATTTTAACAGTTAAGTAAACATTGGATATTTAAATATTGAGGAAATGGAATGAGCAGTGCGCTATCACCTCGGGAACCCTATCAGAGGCATCCCAGCAGCTGCCTCTCCATGTTCCCGAAGCCCGAATGCACGACGCCACCTACTGTACGTGACAACAGCCGTTCCAGGGGACTCCAATCCCAGGACACCCAGTTGCTGGTGCAAAACGTTGGCTGGAAAAGGAGGGGTGCAGGGACTGCTCAGAACCTTGGATATCAGACTCCCATTTCACCTGCCTCCCCGCCCCACATCCTTCCCTGCCACCTCCCTTGCAGTAATGGAAAGGGAAATACATTCCCAGAAACCTTTCCTAAACTGTAAAAAGATAAAATGCCATGCCTCATTTGTCCCTACAGTAAAATCAATATGGACTCTGAGGCACCTTATGAAATATGTTCTGTGTATGTTTTATAGTAAAACGGTTCACAACGAAAACTAAGTTTATTTCAAGTTCCAGAACTTTAAGTTTCAAACATCCATGTGTTGATCTGACTGCTCCAGATATCTTCTCTAACACACTGGGATCCCCCAGATGCAAAGCCTCCTGATGTTTACAAGGGCTCATGTAGTTTTCTCTAATGCCGCTCTGAGATGAAATAATTGGAAAGTTATATGGCTCGGAGATAATTTCCAGCAGACCAGGATTTTAAAAAATTTTATTGTTGGAAGAACATTATGCAGAAGGAAAGAAATGGAAGCCGAGTTAACATCACATGCGCTTGAATCTCGGAATTACAGCCAAGGAAAGGGTTTTGGGAGAAAAATCTCGGGCATGTAGTCCAATCTCACCCATGAGATGCTTTGATACTGGAACCAATAGGTAAGTCTATCTGAAGCTGTGTGTATGACAACGTCAGGAAATGGAGGGGTTGGGGTGTGGGAGGCAGGACTGTGGACAACAACTATATAGATAAGAAAGCTGCCCTGGTATGCAAAATTGACATACATTGACTTATTTACTTAACCTCCAAGGTTCAAGCGATTTTCCTGCCTCAGCTGTAGCTGGGATTACAGGCGCCCACCACCACACTCAGCTAATTTTTTGTAATTTTAGTAGAGACAGGGTTTCACCATGTTGGTCAGGCTGGTCTTGAACTCCTGACCTCATGATCCACCTGCCTCAGTCTCCCAAACTGCTGGGATAACAGATGTGAGCCACCACACCTGGCCGCAAAATTGACTTTCAACTTTTCTTTTTCTTCCAACTCTTTTCTCTGAGTCACCCATGCCTCCCTTCTACCGTGTGAAAAGTTAAAAACTAGGAAACAAACAAAATCCAGAAAACTCCACTGCTTCAACTGTCTAAATGAATAAGTGTCCACATGTTTCGCTTCTCATCCTGGGCAATACAGCCAGACACTGCGGTGAGAACACGTGGCCCCAGCTGCAGCCCCAACTAGACAACAGGAGGAGGTGAGTGGGTCAGAACAGCCTGCAGCCAGGCTGCTAAGGTGGCAGTCCCCCTCCTGCCACTCAAGTAGCAGAGTGACCTGAGGAAGTTACCCTCTTGGTGCTTCAGTTTCCTCTTGTGCAACGCAGGAATAGGACCTAGTCTGTGAGGGACTCTTGTGTGACTGAGTTAATGCACGTAAAGCACTCGGCACAGGGCCTGGCGGGCAGCACCCCCATGTCTGTGGAGAAACCTACGATACAAACGCTAGAGCAGGGAGGTCTAAGAGATGCAGGGAGGAGCGGAGTATCACTGCCGTCACTCAGCCCTCGCTGGATGGCACCAGTGGGCACACTGTTGAGGAGGGGAGGGCATCAAAAAGTGGCTGGAGGTCGGGCCTAGTGGCTCACACCTGTAATCCCAGAGCTTTGGGAGGCTAAGGGAGGCAGATCACCTGATGTTACGAGTTCAAGACCAGGCTGATCAATATGGAGAAACCCTGTCTCTACTAAAAACACAAAATTAAGGCCAGGCGCAGTGGCTCACATCTGTAATCCCAGCACTTTGGGAGGCTGAGGAGGGTGGATCACAAAGTCAAGAGATTGAGACCATCCTGGTCAACACGGTGAAACCCCGTCTCTACTACTAAAAATACAAAAAATTAGCTGGGCATGGTGGCGCATGCCTGTAATCCCAGCTACTCAGGAGGCTGAGGCAGGAGAATTGCCTGAACCCAGGAGGCGGAGGTTGTGGTGAGCCGAGTTTGCGCCATTGCACTCTAGCCTGGGTAACAAGAGTGAAACTCCGTCTCAAAAAAAACAAAACAAAATTAGCCAGGCACGGTTGTGCATGCCTGTAATTCCAGGTACTTGGGAGGCTGAGGCAGGAGAATTGCTTGAACTCAGGAGGTGTAGGTTATGGTGAGCCAAGATCATGCCATTGCACTCCAGCCTGGACAACAAAAGCAAAACTCCATCTCAAAAAAAGATGGCTGGGTCAGATGACGTTCAAGGTGTTACCCTACCCTGCAAGTGCCTGATTCTATTTTAAGTGACAGTCACACATAAGACAGCTCCTGTCACTCCAGTTCCCTCAATGATCAACTATTAACTACTTCCGACAGCTCTCCCATCTGCCCGCCTCACTCCCCGCACTCTTGCCCTGGGCCACACCTTCACCGCCTCTAACCCTGCCTCTGAAAACAGTCTCCTAGTGCTCTCTCAGCTTATTTGGGATTTTACCAAATCTATTCCATATCAACCTGTCACTTTTGTTTTGGGCTTTTAAAATCAAAAGAAAAGAAAATGCTTGTAGAGATTACATTACTAAATTACAAGGAAAAAGTAATACCTAAAATTGAGATATTGGTAATTAGATCTCTCTTCTGTATTACAGTACTTAGTAGGCAAGAAGCCTGAAAGGCAATAATGATGGGCTAGAGTTTCAAACTCTTCCAGTCCAATTCCTGAAGAATCTTCTTTCTCTTCCCGCTCCCCTCACTGTCCCCCGGGCCCTCTGGTTCATTTACACAGATGACAGTGGTAAAACTCTGTCTCTTTGTGAGCTGTTTTTAATGTGCATGAATTTTGTGTGTACGAGACTGAAAGGCATGTTAAATTAATAGACAACCCAGTAACCACTCTTAGGCAAAGCCTTCAAACCATTTTAGAAAGTTAATTATGACTTTTATGAAGTGAAAAAAATAAACAGAACTCATTATGCAGTCAAGAACTTGTTTCTAACCATATCCAACCTATACTAGGAAGTAAAAACCTGCTATTAAAAGTGGCAGGAGTGCTTTGGGAGGCCAAGTTGGGCAGATCACCTTAGGTCAGGAGTTTGATACCAGCCTGGTCAACGTGGTGAAACCTTGTCTCTACTAAACATACAAAAATTACCTAGGCATGGTGGTGTGCACCTGTAATCCCAGCTAATCAGTGGCTGAGGCAGGAGAACAGTGTGAACTCAGGAGGCAGAGGCTGCAGTGAGCTAAGAACGCACCAATGCACTCCAGACTGAGCGACAGAGTAAGACTCTTATCTCAAAAAAAATAAAAAAATGAGGCCGGGTGCGGTGGCTCAAGCCTGTAATCCCAGCACTTTGGGAGGCCGAGGCGGGTGGATCACGAGGTCGAGAGATCGAGACCATCCTGGTCAACATGGCGAAACCCTGTCTCTACTGAAAATACTAAAAAAAAATTAGCTGGGCATGGTGGCGCGTGCCTGTAATCCCAGCTACTCAGGAGGCTGAGGCAGGAGAATTGCCTGAACCCAGGAGGCGGAGGTTGCGGTGAGCCGAGATCGCACCATTGCACTCCAGCCTGGGCAACAAGAGCGAAACTCTGTCTCAAAAAAAAAAAATGTGGCAGGAGGGAAAACATCAAATTTTTCATGCACAATTTTTGAAAGTCATGGCAACCACTGTTAAATCCAACTCCACTCCCATTCCGCTTAGTCAGGCAACACCTTGTTCTGTGGTTTTTGACAGCCCAAGGTCAGCCTTAATTAATCTCAGGTGCATCAAAGAGAATTTATTGGGAAATGGATACTGGGAAGATAAACTGGCCTTTGCCCCAGTCACCACTCACCGTGTGTGTGTGTGTGTGTGTGTGTGTGTGTGTGTGTGTATTCTTTATATTTATGAAACCAAAGCAGTCACACTCACCTTTTTTCAATTGTGTTTTTCAAGCAGTTAGACTCAAAAGAAGGCCCCTATGTATTGAAGGGGCCTTTGAATTCAAGGTTGAATTAAATTATTTTGATTTTTGAAGTCAAAACAATACATTTGCATGTAATGTTAATCTGGATAAGTGCCTACAATATGACATGGCATAATAAATACCATAAAGTTAAAAATTTTTCTGTTTTTCCCTAAATAGGAATTTTCCTGCATTACCCAAGACTATGATTCTTTTATGCAGAATCAGAATTCTTTTTTTTTTTTTGAGACGGAGTTTCACTCGTTACCCAGGCTGGAGTGCAATGGCGCGATCTCGGCTCACCGCAACCTCCGCCTCCTGGGCTCAGGCAATTCTTCTGCCTCAGCCTCCTAAGTAGCTGGGATTACAGGCATGCGCCACCATGCCCAGCTAGTTTTTTGTATTTTTAGTAGAGACGGGGTTTCACCACGTTGACCAGGATGGTCTCAATCTCTCGACCTTGTGATCCACCCGCCTCGGCCTCCCAAAGTGCTGGGATTACAGGCTTGAGCCACCGTGCCTGGCCCAGAATCAGAATTCTTATACCATCTTGGCTAAATATCAATCTCACTGCTTTTTCAGCACCACAATTCCAGAGGAATCAGGGTCCCTACATTTAGATTTAACATAATACTGAAGAAGATAATTAATAGCAGCAATAGTAAAAATAAACCTTATAATTTGTAATTGCTATATAATAAATTTTGCTGTGCAGTGTATTGTTTAATAGAAAACCTAACCCCCAACTCTGCTTAAAATTAACTAATTCCCTGTAAAACCTCCCTTATCTATTCTCCCCACATTCTCAGCAAAGTTCCCAGACAACTCAAGACTCCAGGTTTTCTTGCTCACCAGCTGCAAGGTCACAGGGCAAGATAACACCCAAAGAATATACAGTGCATTTGTAAACATGCTATTTTTCTTTTCTTTTTTTTTTTTTTTTTTTTTTGAGACGGAGTTTCGCTCTTGTTACCCAGGCTGGAGTGCAATGGCGTGATCAGCTCACCGCAACCTCCGCCTCCTGGGTTCAGGCAATTCTCCTGCCTCAGCCTCCTGAGTAGCTGGGATTACAGGCACGCACCACCATGCCCAGCTAATTTTTTGTATTTTTAGTAGAGACGGGGTTTCACCATGTTGACCAGGGTGGTCTCGATCTCTTGACCTTGTGATCCACCTGCCTCGGCCTCCCAAAGTGCTGGGATTACAGGCTTGAGCCACCACGCCCGGCCTTCAACATGCTATTTTTCAAATGTACACCACAAGACATGTTACAAATTACTTAACTGTTCTCTGTTCTGGCTTCTGTAAACCTGTTAGTGGCTACATCATCCTGGATGTATAAAAAGTACCCCATTTTCTTTCTTGGGGCTCAGCCTTGGGATGCTAATCTGCTGAGCCATCGGCCACCTTAATAAAACCCTACTGCTTCACCCATTGGTCTCTCCAGTCTCCTGGATATTCTATAACAGTATTGAATGTCACCACTATCTAGGCCTTTTATTAGTGTTAGTAAATAAGGTTGCACAGGTTTTAAGAAACAGTTTTAGAAACGTTCATTTGTATCCGGGCACAGGTAGCTCACGCCAGTAATCCCAGCACTTCAGGAGGCCAAGGCAGGTAGATCATCTGAGGTCAGGAGTTTGAGAACAGCCTGACCAATATGGTGAAACCTCGTCTCTATTAAAAATACAAAAATTAGCCGGGCATGGTGGTGGCATGTCTGTAGTCCCAGCTACTCAGGAGGCTGGGGCCAGAGAATTGCTTGAACTTGGGAGGCGGAGGTGGCAGTGAGCGGAGATCGTGCCTCTGTACTCCAGCCTTACAGAGCAAGACTCAAACAAAACAAAACCCCAAAAAACTTAATTTGCATAAAATTAAGTTACCATAATCTACATCAGCAGTCCTCAACTTTCTGGCACCAGGGACTGGTTTCATCGTAGACAAGTTTTCCAAGGGGTTGTTTGGGAGAGGGCGTGATGCTAGTTTCGAGATGAAACTGTTCCACCTCACACCAAGCATTAGCTTCTCATAAGGAGTGTGCAGCCTAGATCCTTGCATGTGCGGTTCACGATATGGTCTGTGCTCCTATGAGAATCTAATGCTGCTGCTAATCTGATATAGGTGGCCCTCAGGTTGTAATGCTCGCTGGCCCACTGCTCACCTCCTGCTGTGAGGGGGCCCGGACTTGAGGGCCCCTGATCTATACGATTTGTATATAAATGTTTTTCCTTCTATGGCCAAATTTTGGTAGCAGTAGAGAGTGTGGTATTACACAATATACACCCACCATGTCATTTCCATAACACTTCCCTAAGAGAAAGGGTCCTCCAAGGCACTGCTGAGGCCACAGGGAGCTGCAGGAACTCAAAGGGCACCTTGGTATACTTAAAATGTTCAAGGAAAATGTGCCAGTGCTTGTTAGGTACTGTCCCAATGACTACTATTAAGTCATCTGGAGATGATTACTCAATAAAATGAATAGTTACATATTTATTTCAAAGGCCTAAAGGTGCTAGGGGGCAGTTGTCAGGGGATGACTCTAAAGCATCATAAACAGTTTGTGACCTTCTGTCTTAGGCATTTCTTTCAAAACATGTGGTTTGGTTTAGCTGGAAAACTGGAGGAGACATTAACCCAGGGAATGACCTCTGATATCTAGTAACTCTTCTCTATCCTCCCTCTGAGAAGAATTTGGGAAAGAACACATCTGGATAATAACATGCATACTGCTTTAGAGAAGAGGAGAAAAAAAGCACTTTTATTTTCTACCGGCAAAAGCCCCAGTATCTTTCCACAGAGGTCAACCTGAAACTGTTCAGCCTGGGAGAAAAGCTATCTGGCCTAATATTTAAAAGTAAGTGAAAGCAAGGCATGGCATGTTACCACATAACTGTGGATTCCCAACAAAGATGTGAACAAACATTATTACACATGGTGAGGTTCTTCACATAGCTATGGAGACCAGGAAAAACGACAGATCTAGATCATTCCAGCCCCCATTAGTGTCTCAGGGGGAGGCTTCAGTAACTTTGGTTTTCTTAATTGATAATACTAACACTAACTGCTTTAGTTCTAAGCAATCTTTAAACATGCAGAGCCCTGCTTTAAAAAGCCAAAACAGCCGGGCGCGGTGGCTCACGCCTGTAATCCCAGCACTTTGGGAGGCCGAGGCGGGTGGATCACGAGGTCGAGAGATCGAGACCATCCTGGTCAACATGGTGAAACACCGTCTCTACTAAAAATACAAAAAAATTAGCTGGGCATGGTGGCGCGTGCCTGGAATCCCAGCTACTCAGGAGGCTGAGGCAGGAGAATTGCCTGAACCCAGGAGGCGGAGGTTGCGGTGAGCCGAGATCGCGCCATTGCACTCCAGCCTGGGTAACAAGAGCGAAACTCCGTCTCAAAAACAAAAAAAAAACAAAACAAAAAAACAAACAAAAAAAAAAACGCCTGTCCTCTAATCCTAGAAATCCAGATTATGGTCTACAGAGGTCATTTCTTATGAAACATAGGCAGGGCTGCCTGGAGAAATGGTTCATTCCATGTCTGGGGCAAGAAATATACAAGATGAGCCTAGAGCATCTTGTCATACCAGACAGTAAGAAAGTGATCACAGACTGGCTGGGCACAGTGGCTCACGCCTGTAATCCCAGCACTTTGGGAGGCTGAGGTGGGTGGATCATGAGGTGAGGAGTTTGAGACCAGCCTGACAAACATGGTGAAACCCCCATCTCTACTAAAAATACAAAAATCGCTGGGTGTGGTGGCATGTGCCTGTAGTCTCAACTACAACGGAGGCTGAGGCAGGAGAGTAACTTGAACCCGGGACGTGGAGGTTGCAGTGAGCTGAGATCATGCCACTGCACCTCCAACAAGCAGCGGACACCAACTGGGTCTATCTACCTGGAGATAGAGTCAGATTCCACAGGTTAAGGGCTCAATCTGCAAAAGTGTCCCCTCCCTACTCAGACACACTCCAAGTCCAGGCCTCAGGAGCTTCTGACCAACCAGCCTTCAAGCTGAGGTTCCCATGACATTTTGGACTCTTTGGATCCGATTACCTTGCTACAGCAGCTCACAGAACTCAGAGAAACCATTACTAAGGTTTACTGGTTTATTGTAAAGGATACTGTTATGGGGGAACGGTATGGAGTTTCTATACCCTTCCTGGGTGTACCACCCTCAAGGAACCTCCAGGTTCCTAAGGATGGTCAGCTTTCCTTCCCTGAGGGTATGAGGCTGGACTGTCTCTAGGCAAGGTCTTAAGACTCATATTTAGAAAGGAAAGGGGAGATTAGAATCCTGCCTTAGGGTAGGAGTAAGTCAGAGATTCTTTGGGGCCTGATGCACCTAGGGTAATAACCAAAGACTAACAATGGCTATGAAGTTGTGAGTTAGGAACTGTGGATGAATCTCCTTCCCTTTCATAACACTACAGTATCAAAACAAGCACCTGCAATATGGACATTATTCTCTGCTCTGAGATATTTCTAAAAGATGGTGATATTATAAGCCCCATGCACCATGAAACTTACAAAGAAGTTCTGATGTATTTTGTTTCACAACTTCATTGGTTCCTCAAACTTAAAAATCTCAAACCTTGCTTACATTTTTTTTATTAGTTCAGTAGGACACTAATTATGGAGGTTTTTTGTTTTTGTTTTTGTTTTTTTTGAGACGGAGTTTCGCTCTTGTTGCCCAGGCTGGAGTGCAATGGCGCGATCTCGGCTCACTGCAACCTCCACCTCCTGGGTTCAGGCAATTCTCCTGCCTCAGCCTCCTGAGTAGCTGGGATTACAGGCACGCGCCACCATGCCCAGCTAATTTTTTTGTATTTTTAGTAGAGACAGGGTTTCACCATGTTGACCAGGATGGTCTCGATCTCTTGACATCGTGATCCACCTGCCTCGGCCTCCCAAAGTGCTGGGATTACAGGCGTGAGCCACCGCGCCCGGCTTTTTTTTTTTTTTTTTTAAGAAAAAGCAGGAAAAAAATACATAGATAAACACCAACAATTTGCCTTCTGCAAAAATTAATGGGTAAAATAGGCCAGCCATAGTGTCACGCCTGTAATCCTAGCACTTTGGGAGGCCATGGCAGGTACATCACCTGAGGTCAGGAGTTTGAGACCAACCTGGCCTAATTGGCAAAAGCCTGTCTTTACTAAAAATACAAAAATTAGCCAGGCATGGTGGCAGGCACCTATAATCCCAGCTACTTGGCAGGCTGAGGCAGGAGAGAATCACCTGAATCAGCAGGGGCGGGGGGGGGTGGGGTCACTGAGGAGGCTGCAGTGAGCCGAGTTCATGCTACCTAAGTCCAGCCTGGGTGAAACTCAAAAACAGTTAATGGGTAAAACAAACAAACAAAAATATTCGACAACTCAGAGAAAAGGGGAAACATTCCTAAACCAGTAATTTAATCAAAATCATACCAAAAATTTTGAGCAGATATTTCTTTGAAGAGAGTTACAGACCCAGGAGTGATTTTTTAAAGGGGTTGAATGGAACACGTGATTACTGTAATTAATACACAGAACTCTGCAGACTCCCAATCCGAGCCTCCTCAGCATCTGGGTATGCCAGGTTTTGTGAATCTGGTCACGGCTGTCCATTAAACCATTGCTCATGTGTATTTGATTGAACTCAAGAAATGTGTGGTGAGCATAAAGGAAAACTGTTCATGCATAACATGCTTTAAAAATCCCACAGAGTTCTCAGTAATACAGCAGCTTATGCCCATATATTTAATACAAAGTCTGTAACTGTTTTATTCTCATTTTATACACAAGAAAGTAAAGCGAGGAACAGGCTGAATGATGTTGGTAAGGTCAGAGTGAGCAAGTCACCAGAGAAAACAAAAACACAAAACTCTGCTCTAGAATGAATGTGACCTCCTACCATCTGTGTTCCTTTCACATGTCCAGTCCATTCTGTCCTGTCTGATCCTATCCATTTTGACCCACCCATCTTGTCCCGTGCCACACAGTGACAAGTCATCCATTGCCATCATTGTCACTAACCTCGCATGGAGCACTTCCTGGTACTGAGCATGACATCAGGCCCTGTGCTGAAAACACTGATGATGGAGACACCCTAAGGACTTATACCTTCATCTCAGCACGAACCAGAAAATTCAAGATAATTTACATGAAGTCCGTATGTTTTCATGGACTCTTCCAGTGAAGACACATTTTCAAAGATCTTTTATGACAGGATTGTCATTTTAAGCTATGAACAACTAGTAGCAGAACAGAGATCATTTAAATTCTTTTACTAAGAATATATACATAGGGTAAGTTATGAAGACATAATAACCTTGTAGTTTTTTTTACCTACCTGTAAACATCACATTTCAGTTTATCTTCACATATAAAGTGAGATAACATAATGCCATACAATACAGAAGCGATATCTAGAATTATATACCATGGTTTAGTAATGTAAGTTTAAGATACATAATTATGGTAAGGTACACACACTATCTATCTGTAATATGTTTTAAAATAAACCAGGGTTGAGCCACCTACATGTTACTGTCCTGTAAGAAAAACAAAATACATTTCATTTCACTTTAAAGTTAAATGAATGTTTTGATAATGAAGATGAATCTTTTCATAACTAAGCAGCTCATGAGTATGTTTCAATAACACTGAAAATATAGCAGACCCTAGAAACATTTAAAGATCATCATACAGTAGAGGTGTGGGCGAGAGCTCTACCATAAGTGACATCATACCTACCGTATTGTCATTGCTGGTAACGTAAACCAGGACATCGGAGGAGTTCCTGCCGTTGATGTATCGGTAGCAGTTCCAAACACAGCTAATCAAGTAACCCTGAAAATGAGGAGTGATTATCAGATTTTTAATTTTCAAACTGCAGGTGATTTCAAATACCACACAGATGAAGCCATATCATAAAACTTTTATTGACATAAGCAATAAATTCACATACTCTAACAACTCTACTCAACCAAAAGTCCTTAAAAGCACACATGTTGTGTACAGTAACTTCTTGGCACTGTGCTACTGGAGCCGTATTCTATCACACAATGGGGGTGTCCGGGTGGTACTGCGGGAAGGTGGCAGGGAGAGGGGTTGAGAGTTGAACAAGAAATTTCTAAGACTAGGTGTCTGGAAAGAACAAGCACACAATTAACATTTATTGCCCCTGAATTCACAGAACCATCAAATGTATTAATCCATTTATCACCATACATTAACTGCTTCTTTGGAAATTTTTATTCTGTATGATCATCTGCAATTTTATTACACAACCAATTTTTGTTTTTAAAATTTCATAGCATATAAATTTATCTCAGTCAATAAAATACACTAAAACATTTCCCTTTCATTAATAAAATATCTGACAAAGATACTTAAAAATAATTACCAAAATAAACACTGCTTAGAAATAAAACATGAGTTCATGGGAGATGCTTAAGCTATGAACTCTGTACTTTCATTTCATCATTTGTAATTGGATTATCTAAATACCTTAACATTAAAATTCTCTGATTAAAAGAAGTTCAAACACATAGAGAAACTAGATTGCTAAAATCCAGGAAATACACTGCTTATGAGAATGTAAAATGGTTGTAGCCACTCTGGAAAAGTCCAGCAGTTCCTCAAAAGGTTAAACAGAGTAGCCGGGCGCGGTGGCTCAAGCCTGTAATCCCAGCACTTTGGGAGGCCGAGGCGGGTGGATCTGAGGTCGAGAGATCGAGACCATCCTGGTCAACACGGCGAAACCCCGTCTCTACTAAAAATACAAAAAACTAGCTGGGTGTGGTGGTGTGTGCCTGTAATCCCAGCTACTTAGGAGGCTGAGGCAGGAGAATTGCCTGAGCCCAGGAGGTGGAGGTTGCGGTGAGCCGAGATCGCGCCATTGCACTCCAGCCTGGGTAACAAGAGCAAAACTCCGTCTCAAAAAAAAAAAAAAAATTTAAACAGTTACAACATGACCTAGCAATTCCACTCCTAGGTATTACATATGTAGTACATATATAGATACACAAATATATATAATATACATATATACATTATATACCCAAGAAAATGAAAATATACATCCCCACAAAACTTGAACATTCACAGCAGCATGATTCATAAAAGCCAAAAAGTAGAAGCAACCCAAATGCGCCTCAACTGATGAATGGATAGACAAAATGTGGCACCATCCATACAATGCAGTATAACAGCAATAAAATAAACGGGTCGGGTACAGTGGCTCACACCTGTAATCCCAGCACTTTCCGAGGCCGAGGTGGGTGGATCACTTGAGCCCAGGAGTTCTAGACCAGCCTGGCCAGCATAGTGAAACCCCGTCTCTAACGAAAATACAATAATGAGCTGGGCATGCCTGTAATCCCAGCTACTTGGGAGGCTGAGGAAGGAGAATCAATTGAACCCTGGAGGCAGAGATTGCAGTGAGCCAAGATCATGCCACTGCACCTCACTCCAGCCTGGGTGACAGAGAGGCTCTGTCTCAAAAACGAAATAATAAAGTGAAAAAGACAACATATTGTATCTGCATGAAATGCCCAGAATAGGCATTCTCAAGGGCCTTTGCAAGGCCACATGCATTCACTTACTACACACTCCGAAGGGGGAAAAATGTTGACCTGCTGTCTTTAAAAGCCTAGGTACTTCTTTCAATAACCTGATTTCTTTTTTTTTTTTTTTTTTTTTTTTTTTGAGATGGAGTTTTGCTCTTGTTACCCAGGCTGGAGTGCAATGGCGCGATCTCGGCTCACCGCAACCTCTGCCTCCTGGGTTCAGGCAATTCTCCTGCCTCAGCCTCCTGAGTAGCTGGGATTATAGGCACGTGCCACCATGCCCAGCTAATTTTTTGTATTTTTAGTAGAGACGGGGTTTCACCATGTTGATCAGGATGGTCTCGATCTCTCGACCTCGTGATCCACCCGCCTCGGCCTCCCAAAGTGCTGGGATTACAGGTTTGAGCCACCGCGCCCGGCCAATAACCTGATTTCTTATTTAACACTTCTACAATATTGGTTAGAACTATTTAGTGTATTTCCCAAATTAACTGGCACTGATACAGTCTTCCCATCATCTATCTGTAGAGTTAGGTGGTAAGCACTATCCTTTTCTGTCAGGACAGAGCAAAGCTGACAAGTGTCTTGTTTGGGGGCTTCAAAGAATCACTGTGGTAGTAACACTTATCACAGAATAAGAGCAAATTTTGGTGATGAGAGGCATTAATCCAGTGAACCAATACGTGAAACCAAAACATGCATATACCTATTTAAAACTAACAATTACTGAGTCTTAGCCAGGCGAGGTGGTTCATGCCTATAATCCCCGCACTTTGGGAGCGGCAGCAGGGGAATCACTTGAGCCCAGGAGTTCCAGAGCAGCCTGGGCAACATGGCAAAACCTCATCTTTAATAAAATGGAAAAATTCACCTGGGTGTGGTAGTGTGTGCCTACAGTACCAGCTACTACTGGCCAGGCGGGAGGATCACCAGAGTCCGGGATACAGAGGTGCCAGTGAGCTGAGATCGCACCAGGCCACTTCTCTCCAGCCTGGGGCACAGAGGGAGACCCTCTCTTGAAAAAAATAAAAATAAAAAAATAAACTAACAATTACTGAGTCTCTATGTGCAAGGCATCAGTTTAGTGTCGGGAGGAATGTAAAAATGAAGGCACTGGCCAGGGCCTGCTGGCTCACACTTACAATCCCAACACCGAGGGAGGCTGAGGCAGGAGAATTACTTGAGGCCAAAAGTTTGAGACTAGCCTGGGTAACATTAGTGAGACCCCCTCATCTACAAAAAATTATATTTTAATAAAAATATATACAATAAAATTTTATCACACATGTACACTTTTCTCCCAAGTTGGAGACATTGCTGTGAACAATTTGTATGGTGCCATTTATGAGACAATATTTGTGTTTTGCAATTTATAAAAGCAACATAGGGCAGGTTTTTCTTATTCACTACCAAACCCCAGTACTAGAATAGAGCCTGCCACATGAGAGCTTAATAAATATTTGCTCAATAAATGTATAATGCACCTTCCCATCCATTATCTCTGTCATGCTGCAGAATGTTTTATTAATTAGTATTGCTATTTAGTAAATAAAGAAACCACGGCTCTGCCCACAAACCTAAAGGTAGTACTCGTAACACTGAAAAGTAACTAAAAGAGTATAACTAAATGTCTGAGGGGATGGACACCCAAGTTTCCATGATACGATTATTCTGCACTATATCAAAATATTGCATGTACTCCATAAATATATACACCTACCATGTACCCACAAAAACTTTTAAAAAATTAAGTGCATTCAAAAATATCTTTTAATGTCTATATTAATATATTTTATTTTGCTATTGTTTTGCTAATTTAGACTATATGACTAGTAATGATGAACACGGTTGTACCTTTATAAATAAATAAAAGTCGTAGTGATAGAAGCCAACCCTAGGTCCTTTGACTCAAAGTCTGATGTGGGCATTTCAAGTAAGTTCAAGTGAAACGATTTAAAAGATTTTAAAGGCCTGTTTAAGGATAACTGGGCCAGGCATGGTGTCTCACATCTGAAATCCCAGCATTGTGAAAGTCCAGGGTGGGCGAATCATGAGATCAGGAGATTGAGACCATTCCAGCCAACATGGTGAAACCCCATTTCTACTAAAAACACAAACACTTAGGCCGTAAAACCCCATCTCTACTAAAAATACAAAAAAATCAGCCGGGTGTGGTGGTGTGCACCTGCAGTTCCAGCTACTCAGGAGGCTGAGATAGAAGGATGGAGGAAGGAAGGAAGAAAAGAAAGAAAATTGGGGAGGTGATAGCTTCCAAGTTTCTGGTAGTGGCAGAGTTAGCTCAGTCAGACAAACCTTCCTGCAGCAAAGATTTTAAAAATCTGGAAAAATTGCGGCAGTCATACAGGCAGCGGACACAGGAAGCCAGATTCCAGGCATCACGTACTACAAATTTAGTGGCTTCACACAGAAGTTGGCGGGAGCATGGGCTTTCGGAGGCCTAGAGCCCTCAGGGAAAGCCCGTGGTTTTCGCAGAAGCACCACCTACCATATTTTCCACACCAACTAAACTGACCTCCGATTCCACGGCATAGGATTATGCTGGGAAAAACAAAGTTCAGAGCTGCAGATTTTTTTCCAGAATGCTGATGGTGTGCTCACCCACCTGAAATGAGGCCTGCCTGACCAAATGCTTTACCGACCACCATGGTGCTGACCGTGGGAGGGACCAGCTCCTGCCTGATCGCCCTCGACGTGGCTTCGCAGTCCAAAAGCAAATGAGTTAGGCTGCAGAGGACTGGTTGTTTTTTGGCATAAAACCTTTGAATTTTCCTTTTCCTTGTTAAATTAATTTTAGTTTTTTATTTTTATTTCTTTTGGGACGGAGTCTTGCTCTTTCGCCCAGGCTGGAATACAGTGGTACAATCTCGGCTCACAGCAAGCTCTGCCTCCTGGGTTCCAGTGATTCTCCTGCCTCAGCCTCTTGAGTAGTTGGGATTACAGGTGTCCACCACCACACCCAGCTAATTTTTGTATTTCTAGTAGACACAGGGTTTCACCCTGTTGGCCAGGCTGGTCTTGAACTTGTGATCTTGTGATCTGCCTGCCTCTGCCTCCCAAAGCTCTGGGATTAGAGGCGTGAACCACCACAACTGGCCTAAAAGATTTTTTACTTGGATGGCTTAACATTTTTGCAAGAAAATTAGGAAGATATGAAGACGATATTTTGGTTTGTTTATGAAAGGCATACTGCTTGCCAGAGCTCATTTGACAGTTAAAGCCATTGTTTAAGCCGGGCGCGGTGGCTCAAGCCTGTAATCCCAGCACTTTGGGAGGCCGAGGCGGGTGGATCACGAGGTCAAGAGATCGAGACCATCCTGGTCAACATGGTGAAACCCCGTCTCTACTAATGGTGCAAAAAATTAGCTGAGCATGGTGGCGCGTGCCTGTAATCTCAGCTACTCCGGAGGCTGAGGCAGGAGAATTGACTGAACCCAGGAGGCGGAGGGTGCGGTGAGCCGAGATCGCGCCATTGCACTCCAGCCTGGGTAACAAGAGCGAAACTCCGTCTC
Organism: Saimiri boliviensis; assembly: GCF_048565385.1. Taxonomy (NCBI): domain Eukaryota; kingdom Metazoa; phylum Chordata; class Mammalia; order Primates; family Cebidae; genus Saimiri; species Saimiri boliviensis. The sequence goes on from NC_133463.1 coordinate 29,032,323, forward strand.
AAAAAAAAAAAAAAAGAAATGGTGCTAGGCTGGGCACAGTGGTTCACTCCCATAATGCTAGCACTTTGGAAGGCCAAGGCAGGTGGATAGTCTGAGCTCAGGAGTTCAAGATCAGCCTGGACAACACGGTGAAACAGCATCTCTACTAAAATACAACAAATTAGCCAGGTGTGGTGTGGGTCTGTAGTCCCAGCTACTCAGAAGCCTGAGGCAGAAGAATTGCTTGAACCAAAGAGGCGGAGGTGGCAGTGAGCAGAGATGGTGCTACTGTACTCCAACCTGGGTGACAGAGTAAGAATCCATCTCCGAGAGGAAAAAAAAGAAATGGTGCTGTGTGTGTCTGTGCTCCTGATTTCTTTGGAGGTTGTGGATGAAGGTTACACACAGGCTCATTAATGTCAGTCTGTGCTGAGGACCTCCAGGACTTCAGGTTACATTTTTGAGCATGGGGTGCAGAAGCTTTTCTGGATTGGGATGTGGCTGTGGAAAGAACACACAGCAAAGGCCAGGCACATGAAATGAGGGGTTCGAGTTGGTAGTCACCTCTGGGATTTTTTCCATTTTGCAGTAAAATCTTAAAAGAATTTGTAGCCTGCCTCTATTCACTGGGCATTTCATTTCAAAGGGTTATTTGCCTCACTGCCTATCTTCAGAGAAATCCTAATGTGTAATTGTGTGGATTTACTCCACCATGGGAGCAGAGAACACCTGTTTAGTGCTGTACTTTAGACTGGGGTCTGTTTTGTTAATGCAGCTGTGCCACAAACTTTCTTTTATCTTTTAAAAATGGTATAGCTTTAAATTACAAACATTTTGGCTGTGGAATAAATACATGAATGAAAAAAAATCTAGAAAAATTACTCACACATGTAAGTCATGGGAGAGTGACCAAAACCAGGCAAAAGTCAAAAGGGAGTCTACCCTTCAAAGACAAACTACAATGAGTGAGATGTGACAGCCTGTGGCCTTTCTCCAGGGGGCACTGCCAGCTCTGCCTGCAGCCTGGATGGCAGGCAGCCCAAGCCTATGTGCGGCCAAATACCAGCCATGAAATTGGAGCAGAGTGAGAGCTGCAAGGCTATAAGGCCCAACATCCATCTGTAAAATTCACGCACATCCTTAACCACTGAAGGACACAAAAAATCATGGTGCTTTGTGATGGACATTTAGACTCAATTGATTTCATTTATTTATTTATGAGACACAGTCCCTGGCCAGGTGTGGTAGCTAATGCCTATAATCCTAGCACTTTGGGAGGCAGAGGTGGGCAGATCACTTGAGGTCAGGAGTTTGAGACCAGCCTCACCAACATGATAAAACCCGGCCTCTACTAAAATGCAAAAATTAGTTGGGTGTGGTGGTGCAAACCTGTAATCCCAGCTACTTGGAAGGCTGAGGTTGCAGTGAGCCAAGATCCCACCACAGTACCCCAGCCTGGGTGAAAGAGTGAGACTCTGTCTCAAAAAAAAAAAAAAAAAAAAAAAAAAGGCTGGGCGTGATGGCTCACGCCTGTAATCCCAGCACTTTGGGAGGCCAAGGCAGGTGGATCACAAGGTCAGAAGTTTAAGATCAGCCTGGCCAAGGTGGTGAAACACTGTCTCTACTAAAAATACAAAAATTAGCTGGGCACTGTGGCAGGCACCTATACTCCCACCTACTCAGGAGGCTGAGGCAGGCAAATTGCTTGAACCCAGGAGGTGGAGGTTGCAGTGAGACAAGATTGCGCCACTGCACTCCAGCCTGGGCAGCCTGGGCAGCCTGGACACCCTGGACAATAGAGAGACTCTGTCTCAAAAAAAAAAAAAACAACAACCTGGCATCTCACTGTGACTTGGGCTGGAGTGTAGTAGTGTAGTGCCACTGTCGTAGCACACTACAGCCTCACATACTGGACTCAAGGGATCCTCTCACTTCAGTCTCCCGAAGTGTTGCCATCACAGCTGTGAGCCATCTCACCTGGCCAAATGATTTCCAATGAACCATTTTCTTTCTACTCCTTTTCATCATAGGACCCATATGAATTTTTTGCCTTAATGCAGCTTTCCAAAGTTTACTGAGGAATGATTTTTGAAGAATGAGCTAATTTTAAGACAATGAAAAGCACTGAGATTTAAAAATTCGAAGCATGGGCCGGGTGCGGTGGCTCACACCTATAATCCCAGCACATTGGGAGGCCGAGGCGGGTGGATCACGAGGTCAAGAGATCAAGACCATCTTGGTCAGCAAGGTGAAACCCCGTCTCTACTAAAAATACAAAAATTAGCCGGGCATGGTGGTGCACGCCTGTAGTCCCAGCTACTCGGGAGACTGAGGCAGGAGAATTGCTTGAACCCAGGAGGCGGAGGTTGCGGTGAGCCGAGATCGCGCCATTGCACTCCAGCCTGGGTAACAACAGCGAAACTCCATCTCAAAAAAAAAAAAAAAAAAAAAAAAAAAAAAATTCAAAGCATGCTCATCGCAGTGGCTCACACCTGGAATCCCACAACTCTGGGAGACCAAGGCAGGAGGCAGCCTAGGCAACATGGAGAGATCCTGCCTCACAAAAAATGCAAAAGAAACAAGAAAAGGAAACAACAGTTCAAAGCATAAAGAACCAGGGAGTTTTCTACCTTTTAGTAGCTCACAAGCACAAGTTATCATAATGTTTTTACAGATTGACCAAGATGAAAAAGAATTGATGCACTCCTGCTGGAAGTAGAAGTCATTTAACTTTGGGAGGCATCAATCTGACAACCTATCAAAGGCTTTCCAACCATCAATACCCTGATTTTAAGAAATTTACCTTGAGGAAACAGATGCATAAATATATGGTTGTACTTAAATATATTCACTGCAGCCCTATTAAGTAAAAAAGTAAAAAATGTCTCAATGTTCAACAACAGGTAATTTATTAAATGATGATATTCATATAATGGATTGAGACAGAGCAATGTTCAGAAAATATTACACTTTAGCAAAAAATTACAAAAGAATATCTGTTACACAGATCTTATAATGGATGTTGCAGTATTGTATACTGCATAATGTATAACATTACGTTAACTTAACTCTGTCCAAATATATTTTGGACTCCTTGATCAAGCTGTGGAATTTTGGTTAGTGCTTTCCTCTAATGTAGACATAAAGAACTGTTATCTTAGGAAATCAAAAAGCAATTTGGATGTCCAAAGAAAGACAATAAACTGACCAAAGTTTTTTTACTTCTTTGGTATTCAGGAATACACTTAATATTTTTAGACGACAAGTAAAATCTTCATGCTTACCTTGAAAGTCAAGATGATGCTAATAAACAGAAGAATAATAAGGACCAAACAGGTAGGATTCACTGACATGACATCATCTCTGTAGGGAAAAGTAGGAGGCTGCAAAAGAAAAAGGCCTCGTTAGCAAATCTCTCTCATCACTCCAGAGAGTATTCCTTGGGCAGCAATTCAGACATGCTTATCAGAAAGCAACGGATTAAAGCAGAGAGCTAATATTTAGGACCAGTACAAAAGTTCTAGAGTGACTCTGCCCTCCTACCACATACAAGTTAGAAGTCACCGGTCTGGATCCAGGGACATTTTGTACATCCGGGGACCTCTGAAATGTGGATTCTCTGCAAGTTCAGAACTTTTTTTTTTTTTTTGAGATGGAGTTTCTCTTTCTTGCCCAGCTCAGCTAGTTGGGAGATTGAGGTGAGCAAATCACTTGGGCCCCGGTGGTGGAGGGTGAAGTGAGCCGAGATCATGCCACTGCACTCCAGGCTGCCTGGGCGACAGAGCTAGACCATGTCTCAGGAAAAAAGAAAAAAAAAGAAAAAAGATTTGGATACATAAGCTTCCAAATACTTAAGAATTCTGTTTGGCTTCAGCTGCTGTCTGTCTGAGCCTCATCTATACTTTTTTTTTCTCCCTTCAGATGGAGTTTCACTCTGTAGCCCAGGCTAGAGTGCAGTGGCACAATCTTGGCTCCCAGCAACCTCTGCCTCCTGGATTCAAGTCATTCCGTTGCCTCAGCCTCCCGAGTAGCTGGAACTACATGCATCTACCCCCACATGTGGCTAATTTTTCTGTATTTTTAGTAGAGATGGGGTTTCATCAGGTTGGTCAGGCTGGTTTTGAACTCCTGACCTCAAAAGATCCACCCACCTCAGACTCCCAAAGTGCTGGGATTACAGGCATGAGCCACCGTGCCCAGCCTAGTTCTGAACCATTAAAGGGTGTATGCAGGGCAAGGGACAGAAACCTATTAAAATGCTGTTTTCTTTGCAAAGAGCATTTTTGTTGATGATACTTCCTTCAACACCGCATATTCTCTTATAACTGGCAAGTACTTCTGGGGCAGTGAGGGTGGAGGAATTAAGCCCTACCATCTGACCACAACACCAGGTCAAAGGGAACCTCTTTAGGAGGATCAAAGTCTGCTACTATGGTTAGAGGGAGTTGCCAGACTTTCCCCACAAAACACTCACACAGCATTGATCAACGCCTACATCACTGGCCTAGGGAAGTGAACGGGAAGGCAGCCTACTGTGCTATCTCATCTTTTCTTTCTTCCTCACCATTCAATACTATGTGTTTGGATTCCTGAGCAAGATTCCAAAGCAAAGTTGTTTCCAATGTTGAGGAAGAACATGGAGAAAGCCCATGACTCCTGTGCTTGGCTCCTGCTCACCAGGGTGAACACCACCTAATGGTTTTCAGAGTCTCCTTGCACGTAGGACAAAATATCGAAGAAATAAAACTGACAATCATTGTGATCAGATCATGCAATTTTATTCTTTTATTAAGAATTAAAGGCCAGACACAGTGGCTCACGCCTGAAATCCCAGCACTTTGGGAGGCCGAGGTGAGTGGATCACAAGGTCAGGAGTTCGAGACCAGCCTGGCCAACATGGTGAAAACCCCATCTCTACTAAAACTAAAAAAATTAGCCAGGCGTGCTGGCAGGCACCTGTAGTCCCAGATACTTGGGAGAGGCAAGAGAAATGCTTGAACCCGGGAGGTGGAGGTTGCAGTGAGCTGAGACTGCACCACAGCATTCCAGCCTGGACAACAGAGGGAGACTCTGCTCCAAACAAACAAACAAACAAATAATAAATAAATAAATTGGCTGAGCATAGTAGCTCACACCTGTAATTTCAGCACTTTGGGAGACTGAGGTAGGCAGATTGCTTGAGTATAGGAGTTTGAGACCAGCCTGGACAATGTAGTAAAACCCCATCTCTACTAAAAATACAAATTTAGCCAGGCATGGTGGCACATGTCTGTAGTCTAAACTACTTGGGAGGCTAAGTGGGAGGATCACTTGAGCCCAGAAGATTGAGGTTGCAGGCCAGGCATGGTGGCTCACACCTGTAATCTCAGCACTTGGGAGGCTGAGGCAGGCAATCACCTGAGGTAAGGATTTCAAGACCAGCCTGGCCAACATGGCGAAACCCCATCTCTACTAAAAAAAATATAAAAGACAGTGGGGCGTGGTAGTGCATGTCTGTATTCCCAGCTATTCAGGAGGCAGTGGCAGGAGAATCACTTAAACCGGGGAAGCAGAGGTTACAGTGAGCCGAGACTGCATCACTGAACTCCAGCCTGGGTGAAAAGAATGAGACTATCTCAAAAAAAGAAAGAAAGAAAGAAAATTAAAAGAAGACAGGTTTTGGTAAGCCTAGGTCACACCACTGCACTCTAGCCTGGGTGACAGAGTGAGGCCCTGTCACCCTGACCCCAAAAAAAGAATAAAATAACTTGGTATTGTTGAGAAATCACACTGTTTCTGTGTCTAATTTTTTTTTTTTTTTTTTTTTTTTTTTGAGATAGAGTCTGCTCTGTCACCCAGGCTGGAGTATAGCAGTGTGATCTCAGCTCACTACAACCTCCACCTCCCAGGTTCAAACAATTCTCCTGCCTCAGCCTCCAGAGTAGCTGGGACTACAGACGTTTGCCACTATGCCTGGCTAATTTTTGTATTTTTAGTAGTGACGGGTTTTCACCATGTTGGCCAGGCTGGTCTCAAATTCCTGCCTCAAGGGATCAGCCCACCTCCACCTCCCAAAGTGCTGGGATTAGCCACCGAGCTGTGTCTAATTTTATTTTATTTTATTATTTATTTATTTATTTATTTATTTATTGCTCCTTTAGCACTTGAAGTGGCTTCAGAATGTGTCTAATCTTTAAAAGAGATTAAAATGCAAGTATGTGGCCGGGAGTGGTGGCTCACACCTGTAATCCTAGCATTTTGGGAGGCTGACCCAGGTGGATCCCTTGAGGGCAAGAATTCAAGACCAGCTTGGCCAACATGGTGAAACCCTACCTCTACTAAAAATACAAATTAGCTGGGTGTGGTGCCCAGCACCTGTAATCCCAGCACAACGGGAGGCTGATTTGGGTAGATCCCTTGAGGCTAAAAGATTGAGACCAGCCTGGCCAAGATGGTGAAAAACCATCTTTACTAAAAATAGAAAAATTAGCCAGGCATGGTAGCAGGTGCCTGTAATCCCAGCTACTTGGGAGGCTGACGCAGGAGAATCGCTTGAACCAGGGAGGCAGAGGCTGCAATGAGCTGAGATCAATTGCACCTACTGCACTCCAGCCTGGGTAACAGGGCAAGACTCCATCTCAAAAAATAAAATAAAATTGGGCCAGGCACAGTGGCTCACACCTGTAATCCCAGCACTTTGGGAGGCTGAGGTGGGGGGATCACCTGCGGTCAGGAGTTCGAGACCAGCCTGGCTAACAGTGAAACCCTGTCTCTAATAAAGATACAAAAAAATCAGCCAGGCATGGTGGCACGTGCTTGTAGTCCCAGATACTTGGGAAGCTGAGGCAGGAGAATCACTTGAACAAGGGAGGAGGAAGTTGCAGTGAGCCAAGTTTGCACCACTGTACTCCAGACTGGGTGACAGAGCGAAACTCCATCTCAAAAAATAAAAATAAAGCTGGCCTGGTACAGTGATTACACCTATAATGCCAGCACTTTGGGAGGCCAAGGCTGGAGGATCACTTAAGTCCAGGAGTTTGAGATAAGCCTGGACAAGATGATGAAACCCCATCTCTACAAAACATATGAGAAAACAACAACAACAAAATTCAGCTGGGCATGGTGGTGCATGCCTGTAGTGTCAGGTACTCAAGAGGTTGGGATGTGAGGATCACGTGATCCTGGGAGGTCAATGCTGCAGTGCACCAAAATAACACCACTGCACTCCAGCCTGGGTGACAGAGACCCTGTCTCAAAATAAATAAATAAAGTTATAGAGGTATCCCAATCTCATAATCACTATAAGTTTCTTAATACCCAGACACTAATATTCACTCATATGGTCACAAAGAACATTTAACCATAAACTAGTCCCAAAATGATACTTGGGAAAGAAGGGATTCTAGGGTCAAACGAATTTGGGAACTAGTATAATGCAGAGGCGCACGTTCTTTTGATTTTTCTTCGTTTTTGAGACGAGGCTTCGCTCTATTGCTCAGGCTGGAGCACAGTGGCGTATTCTTGGCTCACTGCAGCCTCCAACTCCCAGGTTCAAGCAATTCTCCTGCCTCAGTCTCCTAAGCAGCTGGGATTACAGGCATGTGCCACCTCTCCCAGCTAATTATTTTGTTTTTGAGCAGAATTCCATGTTTTTTCTTTTCCTTTTTTTTTTTTTTTTTTTTTTGAGACAGAGTTTCGCTCTTGTTACCCAGGCTGGAGTGCAATGGCGCGCGATCTCAGCTCACCACAACCTCCGCCTCCTGGGTTCAGGCAATTCTCCAGCCTCAGCCTCCTGAGTAGCTGGGATTACAGGCACGCGCCACCACGCCCAGCTAGGTTTTTGTATTTTTAGTAGAGACGGGATTTCACCATGTTGACCAGGATGGTCTCAATCTCTCGACCTCGTGATCCACCCGCCTCGGCCTCCCAAAGTGCTGGGATTACAGGCTTGAGCCACCGCGCCCGGCCCTCTTTCTTTCTTTTTTAAAGCTAGTCAAGTGAAGCAGTGGGAGTGGAGAAGGAACAAAGAAACCTGTAACTGGTTGTGATCAATTAGTTGTAAACACCACTGCACTCGGACAGGCCGAGTTCCACTTTCAATATACTAGCAGAGGCAAAAACCTACCCTTTGTTGATAACTGAGAAAACTACATTTTACCAAAACAAGACTCTCAGTAACTAGACTATAATTTAGGTAGGCACATCAAACACCACCATCACTGCCACCAATAATAACCCCGGCACTCAAAAATTTCTTATCAGGCCAGGCACAGTGGCTCAGGCCTGTAATCCCAGCATTTTGGAAGGCTGAGGTGGGTGGATCACCTGAGGTCAGGAGTTTGAGACCAGCCCAACCAACTAAAAATATAAAATTAGCCGGGTATGTTAGTGCGTGCCTGTAATTCCAGCCTCTTGGGAGGCTGAGACAGGAGAATTGCTTGAACCCAGGAGGCAGAGGTTGCAGTGAGCTGAGGTCATGTCATTGCACTCCAGCCTGGGTGGCAAGAGCAACACTCCATCTCAAAAATAAATAAATAGGCCAGGCGCGGTGGCTCAAGCCTGTAATCCCAGCACTTTGGGAGGCCAAGGCGGGTGGATCACGAGGTCGAGAGGTCGAGAGATCGAGACCATCCTGGTCAACATGGTGAAACCCCGTCTCTACTAAAAATACAAAAAACTAGCTGGACGTGGTGGCGCGTGCCTGTAATCCCAGCTACTCAGGAGGCTGAGGCAGGAGAATTGCCTGAGCCCGGGAGGCGGAGGTTGCGGTGAGCCGAGATTGTGCCATTGCACTCCAGCCTGGGTAACAAGAGCGAAACTCCGTCTCAAAAATAAATAAATAAATAAATGAATGAAAATTGTATCAATTTCAGCTGCAAACTAAAAATCCTGAAATTAATGTTTGTGTCTCTCTATAACTCTACATCCCTTACTTAACCGGCTCTCCCTAATGAAAAGAAACAGTAAGAGGCCCACATACCAGTTGTTGCATGTATTCCTGAATGGAGTTTGGATAAACAAGCACAGTGATTGCAACCAACGTGTTCAGGGCAAAATCAAAGATCTGGTAACAGAAGAATGGGATAATCCAGGCTGCGTGTTGCTAAAAAGAACAGAAAACAGAAAGTTAATGTGTTCAATATTATAAAATATTATTTTGTTAAATTCAAAGGAATATTTTATTACTCTGAAAAGAAATGGAAAAATTGAAATTCATTAACCCAGGTCATGATGGAAACTGGTATGACAAATATAAGCAGTCAACAAACAAGCTTCCATGAATATTTCCAGGAGGCAGGGTGCGGTGGCTCACACTTGTAATCCCAACATTTTGGGAGGCTGAGGTGGGTGGATCACTTGAGGTCAGGAGTTTGAGACCATCCAGGCCAACATGGTGAAATCACATCTCTACCAAAAAACACAAAAATCAGCAAGGTGTGGTGGTGGGCACCTATAGTTCCAGCTACTCTAGAGGCTGAGGTGGGAGAATTGCTTGAACCTGGGATGCGGAGGTTGCCTGTGTGACAGAGTGAGACCCTGTCTCCGGAAAAAAAAAAAAACAAAAAACAAAGAAACAAAAAACATTTCCAGAACTATAATACTGATTTTATTGCTTTTCCTAGTACCATCTAATACAAATGAGAGATATAAACATTATTCAGAGATTCTTACAGAAAACTGGAAAGTCCCTTCTTTCTTAATATAGATAGCAGCACAGATGAAACATGTAAGAGACCGAGGAAAAGGCCAGCAGCTAATTGCAAGCTGCTTACCTTGTATACTCCATAAGTAGCCATAGCACATATCAGAATCATGAGAAGAGAAGTCTCAGTGGCAATGCACATGTCTGCCAAAAGATTAAAAAGAAATTTTTTAAAAAGGCACTCAGTAGTGGATCCACTGTTTGAATACTTTCAGTCTCTTCTTAAAGATATTTTGTAAATAAACTAGTATAAAGTTAATTTTAAAAACTTTATATTAAGTAAGAGATTATTTCAAAATAGAGAAAAGGATACTGGTTTACAGGTATTTTTTTAATGTTTGGTCTTCTCGTCCTCTAAATTATATAAATAATGATTAGGTATTACTTTATAGATACATAGGTGTCTAACTTCTATTTTATAAACCCATGTGTGCCTCAAAGCTCTAATAAAAGTCTTCACAGATTCCCATCTTATTTAAAATAAAACCTCCACTTCTTATCAAGGCCTTGATGATCCGATTTCAGAGCATGTCTACCTCTCTAATTTTGCCTCACCTCATCCCACTCTCTTGCTCACTATAAGAGATCCATACCATCTAATTCATTTTATTTAATTTTTATCTATCTATCTATTTATCTATTTATTTATTGAGATAGAGTCTCACTCAGTCACCCAGGCTGGAATGTAGTGGTGCAATATCAGCTCAACACAACCTCCACCTCCCAGGCTCAAGTGAGTCTCCCACCTCAGCCCCCTAACTAGCTGAGACTATGGGTGTGCTCCACCATGCCCAGCTAATTTTTGTATTTTGGGTTTCAACATGTTGGCCAGGTGGGTTGTGAACTTCTGATCTCAAGTGATCTGCCAGCCTCAGCCTCCCAAAGTGTCGGGATGACAGGCATGAGCCGCCACGCCCAGCCTTATTTTCTTTAGTCAGTCTCTGATAAATAAGGGCTGTTGTTCTGTTTCCCAAGCTGGAGCTGCAGTGGTGTGATCATGGTTCACTGCAGCCTCGATTGCCTGGGCATTGCCACTATGAGATTACAGACATGAACCACTGCACATGGCGAAACACTTCTTAAAACAACTTGGCAGGTACACAATTGCTTGTAGCACCATTAGTTGCTACAGGAAATAAATATTTCATAAATATTCTTTCAGCCGGGCGTGGTGGCTCACACCTGTAATCCCAGCACTTTGGGAGGCCAAGGCGGGTGGATCATGAGGTCAAGAGATTGAGACCATCCTGGTCTACATGGTGAAACCTCGTCTCTACTAAAAATACAAAAAATTAGCTGGGCATGGTGGCACGTGCCTGTAATCCCGGCTACTCAGGAGGCTGAGGCAGGAGAATTGCTTGAACCCAGGAGGCGGAGGTTGCAGTGAGCCGAGATCACGCCATTGCACTCCAGCCTGGGTAACAAGAACAAAACTCCACCTCAAAAAAAAAAAAAAAAGAAAAGAACTCCAAACTACTGGGTTTTTAAAACTGCTTTTCTTAGATCTGGCAGAACAAATTATTGTTAATGAGAAAAATAATACTGGTTTTTATTGTACATGCAACTTTTTTAAATAAAAGCTTTAAATAATTTCAACATAAAGATCTAGAGGGGAGCCGGGCGCGGTGGCTCAAGCCTGTAATCCCAGCACTTTGGGAGGCCGAGGCGGGTGGATCACAAGGTCAAGAGATCGAGACCAACCAGGTCAACATGGTGAAACCCCGTCTCTACTAAAAATACAAAAAATTAGCTGGGCATGGTGGTGCGTGCCTGTAATCCCAGCTACTCAGGAGGCTGAGGCAGGAGAATTGCCTGAACCCAGGAGGCGGAGGTTGCGGTGAGCCGAGATCATGCCATTGCACTCCAGCCTGGGTAACAAGAGCAAAACTCCGTCTCAAAAAAAAAAAAAAAAAAAAAAAAAAAAAAAAAAGATCTAGAGGGGAAAAAAAGGATCCTTATACTAAATCTCTGCTAAATTGCAAATCACATCCTGATTTCAAAAACATTAAAATGTAAACAACAACAACAATATGCATCGGAGAAGCAGCTGCTGAGAACAGAACAGGAAAAGAGGAATACTGGACACCAGAGCTGATCTAGCTCCTGCTCAGCCAGTGGAGAGTAGGCTTAGTGCATCTGTGATGGTTAATACCGAGTGCCAACTTGACTGGACTGAAAGATGCAAAATATTGTTCCTGGATGGGCCTGTGAGGGTGCTGCCAAAGGAGGTGAACAATTCAGTCCGTGGACTGGGAGATACAGACCCACCCTCGATCTGGGTGGGCATCATCTAATCAGCTCCCCGCCCGGCTAGAATAAAGCAGGCAGGAGAAGATGGATGAGCAGACTTGCCGAGTCTTCTGGCCCTTCATCTTTCTCCAGTGCTGGATGCTTCCTGCCCTCGAACATCAGATGCCAAATTCTTCAGCTTTTGGACTCTTGGACTTACACCAGTGGTTTGCCACGGGTTCTCAGGTCTTTGGCCACAGACTGAAGGCCACGTTGTCAGCTTCCCTACTTTTGAGGTTTTGGGACTCAGACCTATCCACTGGCTTCCTTGCTCCTCAACTTGTAGACGGCCTATCATGGGACTTTACCTTGTGATTGTGTGAGTCAATTCTCCATAATAAACTCCCTTAAATATACCCCATTAGTGCTGTCCCTCTAGAGAACCCTAATACAGCATCCAAAGATTTCAGTAAGACATTTAGCAGAGCTTTTCATAGTATTCTTGTAGGCAAAGTAGGGAAATGTACACCCAGTAAACAGCTTGGTTAGGTGGAACGTCAAGATAAGTAGTGGAGTGGCTCATCCAGCTGACTTCCAGTGCTGTTCCAAATCCACTCTTCAATACCCTGTTCTCTGCCCCGGCAGTGATCTGTACGGGCTCTCGATATACAGCTTCTCTGCCCTCCACCCTCTGGTGAGGGAATGAGATCAGATGAGGGAAGAGAGTGAGGGTGCCTCCCACTCTGAGCTCGTCTTGGGTTGGTGATAGACTTAGTCCAAATGCCACTGCCCCTCACAAAGAGGTTAAACCTAGGTGGCTGTCTCATTCCCAGCTCCAGTAACTACGGCCTTCCAGGATTATCCAAGTGACTTTACCATCTCTAGTGGTCTTCTCATACATACAAAGGTGTACCCTTGCAAAAAATCTTGAAAATGATCATCCAGGCCAAGCGTGAGCCAGTGGCTCATGCCTGTAATCCCAGCACTCTGGGGCCAAGGCAGGCAGATCACTTAAGGTCAGGAGTTCAAGACCAGCCTGGTCAACATGATGAAACCCCCAACTCTACTAAAAACACAAAAGTTAGCTGGGCATGGTGGGGCACACCTGTAATTCCAGCTACTCAGGAGGCCAAGACAGGAGAATCACTTGAACCTGGGAGGTGGAGGTTGCAGTAAGCCAAGATAGCAACACTGTAATCCAGCCTGGGTGACAGAGTGAGGCTTCAACTAAAAAAAAAATCCAAATAATTTATTGAATTATCCTTTAAAAAAAAGTCAAGGCCGGGTGCGGTGGCTCAAGCCTGTAATCCCAGCACTTTGGGAGGCCGAGGCGGGTGGATCACGAGGTCGAGAGATCGAGACCATCCTGGTCAACATGGTGAAACCCCGTCTCTACTAAAAGTACAAAAAATTAGCTGGGCATGGTGGCACGTGCCTGTAATCCCAGCTACTCAGGAGGCTGAGGCAGGAGAATTGCCTGAACTCAGGAGGCAGAGGTTGCGGTGAGCCGAGATCGCGCCATTGCACTCCAGCCTGGGTAACAAGAGCGAAACTCCGTCTCAAAAAAAAAAAAAAAAAAAAGATAAACAGTTGAAAGAATAGGAGGGAGGATGGACAGAAATACACAGCCAGGCCAGGCACGGTGCTCACTCCTGCATTCCCAGTACTTTTGGAGGCGAAGGTGGATGATTGCTTGAGCCCAGGAGTTCAGGACCAACCTGGGCAACACAGAAAAATCCATCTCTACTAAAAATACAAAAATTAGCCATGTGTGGTGGTGCGTACCTATGGTCCCAGCTACTGGGGAGGCAGAGGTGGGAGAATAGCTTGAGCCCAGGAGGCAGAGGCTGCAGTGAGCCAAGACTGTGCCAGTGCACTCCAGCCTGGGTGACAGAGCAACATCCTCTCTCAAAAAATAAAATTAGACTGGGCGCGGTGGCTCATGCCTGTAATCCCAGCACTTTGGGAGGCCAAGGCAGGTGGATCACGAGGTCGAGAGATCGAGACCATCCTGGTCAACATGGTGAAACCCCGTCTCTACTAAAAATACAAAAAACTAGCTGGGCATGGTGGCACGTGCCTGTAATCCCAGCTACTCAGGAGGCTGAGGCAGGAGAATTGCCTGAACCCAGGAGGCGGAGGTCGCGGTGAGCCGAGATCGCGCCATTACACTCCAGCCTGGGTAACGAGCGAAACTCCGTCTCAAAAACAACAACAACAACAACAACAATTTACCTAGCTCTAGCATAACTACCAAAACCAGGAAATTAACATTGGTACAACACTATTAATTAAACTGCACAACTAATTTGAATTTCACCTGTTCCCCCACAATGTCCTTTTTCTTTTCCAGAATCTAATCCAGGATCCCACACTGTATTTAACTGTGTCTCTTCCAATCTGTGACATTCTTTCCCAGTACTGTATAGTACAGGCGTCCCCAAACTTTTTACACAGGGGGCCAGTTCACTATCCCTCAGACCATTGGAGGGCCGCCACATACTGTACTCCCCTCACTGACCACCAATGAAAGAGGTGCTCCTTCCTGAAGTGTGGCGGCGGGGCCAGATAAATGGCCTCAGGGGGCCGCATGCGGCCCGCAGGCCATAGTTTGGGGATGCCTGGTATAGTCAATTAAAGCTGGGTAGGGTGGCTTATGTCTGTAATCCCAGCACTTTGGGAGGTCAAGGAGAGCAAAGTGCTTGAGCTCAGGAGTTCAAGACCAGCCTGGGCAACATGGCAAAACCCCACCTCTACAAAAAATTAGCCAGGTGTGGTGGCTTACACCTCAAGTTACAGCTACGTGGGAGGCTAAGGCAAGAGAATCACTTGAGCCTGGGAGGTAGAGATTGCAGTAAACCCAGATTGTGTTTACCAAACCCAACAGCACTCCAGCCTGGTGACAGAGTGGGACCCTGTCTCAAAAAAAATTTTTTTAAGCTTTTTCCTTGCGTTTTCTTTTTTTATTCCAGTAGATTCTCCTATATGCCTTGTTTTAATATAAACAGGAATTTAGCTTTCTTCTACCAGATCATGGGGGAAAAAATCATATGTAAAAGTGAGAAAGAGTTGTGCTCTGTCTAGCTGGATGAAATCTTCAGACAACTGTCACCACTGCAAAAAGATATCAAGATCAAATTGCTATATTAACTTTCATAATTTTTTTTGTTTTTTTGAGACAGGGTCTAGCTCTGTTGCCCGGGCTGGAGTGCAGTGGCACAATCTCAGCTCACTGCAATGTCTGTCCCCAGACAGATTGTCCTCAAGATCTTCCCACCTCAGCCTCCTGAGTATCTAGGATTACAGACACGCACCATCACACCCAGCAAATTTCTGTATTTTTAGTTGAGCAAGGTTTCACCATGTTGCCCAGGCTGATCTCGAACTCCACAGCTCAAGCAATCCACCCACTTCAGCCTCCAAAAGTGCTAGGATTATAGGTGTGAGCCACTGCACCTGGTCTAACATTTCTTATTCGCTCTATTCTGAATGACCCCCATTACTCATATGAATTCTTCCAGAAAGAATAATGAGTTTAATTAATAAATTAACGTCACTCTGCTTTATTTCCCTCCAGATTAAAGCTACACAATTCCAGTAGCAGGATTCCCTTTCTTAGGTAATTGAAGTTAGGAAAAGAAGTTGTAAATGCTAATGCTATGGTTCTATCTGGATCGAATATGTAGTAACACTGCATGCCTTATTCTCATCACCAGAGATTAAGCTGGGTAATGACCATCTGACATCATAGGCCAAATTTAGCTAACTTGAAAGGCTTGCTGGTACTTAAGACTTTAAAATATTAAGGCTGGGCGTTGTGGCTCAAGCCTGTAATCCCAGCACTTTGGGAGGCTGAGGTGGGTGGGTCACCTGAGGTCAGAAGTTCGAAACCACCCTGACCAACAAGGTGAAACCCCGTCTCTCAAAAAAAAAAAAAAAAAAAAAAAAGGGCGGGCCGGGCGCAGTCGCTCAAGCCTGTAATCCCAGCACTTTGGGAGGCCGAGGCGGGTGGATCACAAGGTCAAGAGATTAAGACCATCCTGGTCAACATGGTGAAACCCCGTCTCTACTAAAAATACAAAAAATTAGCTGGACATGGTGGCACGTGCCTGTAATCCCAGCTACTCAGGAGGCTGAGGCAGGAGAATTGCCTGAGCCCAGGAGGCGGAGGTTGCGGTGAGCCGAGATCGCGCCATTGCACTCCAGCCTGGGTAACAAGAGCGAAACTCCATCTCAAAAAAAAAAGGAAGAAGAAGACTTTAAAATAGTAATTGTTTTACAATGTCCTGGATGTTAATTCCAGGACATTTGTAGTATCTCTTGTATTTTATATATATGAAAGGATTGAATGAATAGTTTGTAATTACTTTCTTTCCCCTCCACCCCAAGAGTCTTCCTCTGTCACCCAGGATGGAGTATAGTGGCATGATCTCAGCTCACTGCAGCCTCTGCCTCTCAGATTAAAACAATTCTCCTGCCTCAGCCTCCCAAGTACCTGGGACCTCAGGCACATGCTACCATGTTCAAACAATTTTTGTATTTTTTGTAAAGACAGGGTTTCGCCATGTTGGCCAGGCTGGTCTTGAACCCCTGACCTCAAGTGATCTGCTGGCCTTGGTCATCTAAAGTGCTGGGATTACAAGTATAAGGTACCACACTCAGCCTGTAATTACTTTCTATCATTTAAATCACGTGGTTGACTGGGCGGGGTGGCTCATGCCTGTAATTCCAGCACTTTGGGAGGCCGAGGTGGGGAGATCACAAGGTCAAGAAATCAAGACCATCATGGCCAACATAGTGAAAACCCCATCTCTAGTAAAATTTAAAAAAAAAAAAAAATTAGCTGGGCATATAGTCCCAGCTACAGGGAGCCTGAGGCAGGGGTTCAATTGCTTGAACCCAGAAGGCCAAGGTTGCAGTGAGCTGAGATAGGACCACTGCACTCCAGACAGGGGACAGAGCAAGACTCTATTTTAAAAAAAAAAAAAAAAAAAAAAAATCAGGTGGTTATAAAGAGTCACCTTTCCTCCCAGTTCCCAACAAGTTCCTCATCTCCATCTGAGACCACCTCAGCCTGGAACTTCTTATTCACACCACTATCAGCATTTTTGTCAAAGCCATTCAACAAGTCTCTAGGAAGTTCCAAACTTTCCCACATTTCTTTTTGAGATGGAGCCTCCCACGATATCCACTCACTGCAACTTCTGCCTCCCGGGCTCACTGCATCCTCTGCCCCCGGTCAAGTCATTCTCCAGCCTCAGCCTCCTGAGTAGCTGGGATTACAGGTGTGCACCAACACACCCAGCTAAATTTTTGTATTTTTAGTAAGGATGGGATTTCACCATGTTGGCCAGGCTGGTCTCGAACCCCTGACTTCGTGATCCACCCACCTCGGCTTCCCAATGTGCTGGGATTATAGACATAAGTCACCTCGCCTGGCCGCTTTCCCACATTTTCCTGTCTTCTTCTGAACCCTCCGAACTGCTCCAACTCAGTTCCAAAGTCACTTCCACATTTTCAGGTATCTTCCCAGTAACACCTCGCTCTACTGGTATCAATTTACTCTATTAGTCCATTTACATGGGGCTGATAATGACACACCCAAGACTGGGGAAAAGGTTTAACTGGACTTACAGTTCCACTTGGCTGGGGAGGCCTCAGAATCTCGGCAGAGGGTAAAAAGCACTCCCTCCATGGCAGTGACAAGAGCGAATGAGGAGAAGCAAAAGCGGAAAGTCCTGATAAACCCCTGAGATCTCGTGAGACTTATTCATTATCACAAGAATAGCAAAGGAAAGACCAGATCCCATGATTCAATTACCTCCACGTGGGTCCCTCCCACAACATAGGGGAATTCTGGGAGATACAATTCGAGATTTGGGTGGGAACACGCCAAACCTATCAATCCCTAACAACTGTGCTCAGCTAGTTACTGAAATTAAAGTCGAGTTTTGCCCCCCAGGTCTGTTCCCACCTCCCGACTCCCGACTTTCTCAGCTCAGTAAAGACACAGGTCATCTCCTCAAGCTGGAAGGCAGAAGTTATCTTTGATTCCTCCGTTTCCTTCACCGCCCAAACCAGCAAATTCTGCCAAATCTCTCCCTGTTCTCTAACCCCAGTGCAGCCTAGGTGCTATCCCCAATACCACTCTCCCAGCCTCTGTGCTCACACACACAGCCCCCAAATGCACCCTCCACTCAGCAAAAAAAAGGGATCTTAAATGCACACATCAGTTCATGCATTCAGTTAAAACCACTGGGGCTGGGCGCGGTGGCTCACGCCTGTAATCCCAGCACTTTGGGAGGCCGAGGCGGGTGGATCACGAGGTCAAGAGATCGAGACCATCCTGGTCAACATGGTGAAACCCCATCTCTACTAAAAATACAGAAAATTAGCTGGGCATGGTGGCGCGTGCCTGTAATCCCAGCTACTCAGGAGGCTGAGGCAGGAGAATTGCCTGAACCCAGGAGGTGGAGGTTGCAGTGAGCCAAGATCGCGCCATTGCACTCAAGCCTGGGTAACAAGAGCGAAACTTCGTCTCAAAAAAAAAAAAAAAAAAAACACTGAACAGCTCTTTTTCTCACGTGGAGAAACAGCCCTCACTATGTCTTTCGAATGCTTCCTATCTAGCTCTAAAACTGCGTGCTGAGCCACTCTCTCCTATTCCTCCAACGCTTTTTATGAAAAACTCACTTGAAGTTCTCCAAAGCCAATGAAAAATAAATCTGTACTATCTTCTGTTTGAGATTATGCACAGTACTGCCCCTCTCCTTTGCCATGGACTCAGCATGATTATGATTATAAAATGATTAGGCAGCCGGGCGCGGTGGCTCACGCCTGTAATCCTAGCACTTTGGGAGGCCGAGGTGGGTGGATCAGCTAAGGTCAAGAGTTCAAGACCAGCCTGGCCATCACGGTGAAACCCCATCTTAAAAAACAACAATAATAATAATAAATAATAAATAAAATGATTAGGCTGCAGTGACCTTTAAGCTGGGAGCCTAGCTTCCTCCCTACATACCCCACATCCACACCTCTGGACATATTTCCATTCACTGCAAACACATCCTAAATTCCCCCAAATAATCTGCAACATCATTTCTAGAATGGAAAAGAATCACTTCCTATAATAAAAATAAATACTGAAACATAATAGAAGACACAAGGAGATAAGCACGAGCTTTTCACCTTCCTTCCTGCCATTTATACCTCTTCCTCTCAAAAAAAGGCCAAAAGGCTCAGGGTAGAAAGTCTACGACAATGCAATAGTTTTTTATATGAGTAAGTTAACACGAGATGAAAAAAGATCTTATTTAGACTCTTGCACCTAGAAGACAGTCAGAACGTGGGACGCACACAAGTATTTGTTGATTTGTGATGACAGGAAGTTACATATCAGCTCAAATGGGCTCACGAGTCAATATTTGTAATTTAATAGGAAGTACTGGATTAAGATTCCCTGCCCTTGAAAATACCAAAGTATCTACTACTTACTGGCATCATCCATGAACTCAAAGTCACCGCCCAGTTCAGAACTTGAAAAAGTGATACTGATCAGGATCAGCCAGGGCACTCAACAAAATTAACAGTACCACGGCATTGATGATCTGCAATAAGAAGAAAAAAAAAAGGAATTTAAGTAACTCCAGGAGGCGGTCCTTTATCAAAGAAAATTACACTGACCACATGGAGTCAAGCTGGTCACAGGCAACTTCCTCAGTGGCTTGACTCTCAACACTAAGCCCCACCCATGGAGGGAGCAGACAAACATTCCCAAGGCAGAAATCCTGCCAGCCCATTCAGTTGCAGCCAAGGGCACAAGGCTTGGAGTGAAGACAACAGTGGGATTTTACCTCGTTCTCCCCTGGCCCAGGCACCACAGAGCAGGGAACACACACACACACACACACACACACGCAGCAGCCCTGGCGCCAGTGGTTGGAAAAAGCACAAAAACTTTCCAGTTAGTCAACTACAGTCTGGAGCTAAAGGTGAGTAACCTCAAGTTGTCTCAGTTCATCAGACATTTTTCACAGGTTCAAACCGGTGGAGCTTTGGGAGCTTTGAAGCCATCTAGGAAGCAGTTTCAGAGAATGAATGCAAAGCTACATCGTGGATCCAGCATCATCACTCCTGCAACAACCCAAGTAATTCCCTTTCCCGGCCAGGCCGGCAGTCCTGTCTTCTGGATACTGCCCTTGGCTACTTTAAACTCAGCTCCTCTAAATGAAAATCATCTTTAACATCTACCTCTGCTCCTCCTTGTTTGTTCTCTAGCTTAAAAAGTGACCTTGCTATTAAAAATTAATTAAAAAAACACTCAGGCACTAAGCTAAGTACCTTATATGGACTTTCTCTAAAGCCCCACAATAACCTAATGAAGTGGGTACTAAATTATTCCCATTTATACATAGCAAACTGAGGCTCAGAGGTTTAAAAACGCTGCCCAGGAACAAACAGCTACCAAGCTGTAGAGATGGGATTTGAATCTAGAACTCTAGTTCCAAAGCCTAATCTCTACAAGTCTCCCGTCCATACATGAAACTTCATCATCTGAGTTTACCATCTTTATCCTGCATACCCAACCAACTGCAAAACACTGACCATTCTACCTCTTCATTTCTATTTCCTTTATTCTTCCTAACTGTCATTGCTGAATAATACACAGCATATCAACTTTGATGGGACTGGGGTAGCAAGGACCACAGAGTTTAAGTGAGGGATCAGCTAAGAGCGGGTTGTTGTTTGTTAAGAGACAAGGTGTTGGCTAGGCGGCTCACATCTGTAATCCCAGCACTTTAGGAGGCTGAGGCAGTTGGATCACGAGGTCAGGAATTCAAGACCAGCCCGGCCAAGATACTGAAACCCTGTCTCTACTACAAAAAAAAAATACAAAAATTAGCCGGGTGTGGTGGCACGTGCCTGTAGACCCAGCTACAGGAAGTTGAGGCAGGAGAATCGCTTGAACCTGGTAGGTAGAGGTTGCAGTGAGCTGAGACCATGCCATTGCACCCCAGCCTGGGTGACAGAGTTAGACTCCATCTCAAAAACAAAAAACCAGGAAGACTCCCCTCTACTCTCAGCACAGAAGGTACACTCCTTAGTATGGCATCCCCTGCCCTCATGGCAGGGCCCCATCCAGCTCTCCAGCCTCACACTCTGCAAGGACACCTAGACCCCAGTTCCCTCAACCCTCCATGACTGGGTTCAGATCCCTGTTTGCCCTGGATAGACCCGGCATGCCATCCCGCTGGAAGCTGTCTAATGCCTGCTTGTTTTTAACACTCAGGTTGGGGCCTCTGGAAGAGTTTGCTGCCTCCTGGACCCCGTTGCTCCAGCTGAGCGTGGACTCTTTCTCTAGGTTTTTCCTCCCAGGACCCTGTTCATTTATCCCATCGTTCCCTCCCACACAGCCGGCTCTCATCCCTTTTCAGGTCTCAGAAAAGACCTGTGAACAAAACTCATTGAGTCTGATTTAGTGTGGCAGTTCCCCTAAGAGTCCTGTTCTCCCTAGGTGTTCTGCGCCCGGCTTAATGTCAGCCTGGCATCCAGTGGGCCATTTGAAGGAATGAATGATGAATTAATGATTTGCCCAATCCTTCCAGAACTAGGCTGGAGGTCGCGGTTGGGGCCCATCTCTCCGCAGGACAAGGACCCCGGGTGGCACTACTCTCACTGCGTCGGCAGGGGGCGCTGCACAGCTGCCGAGCGGAGTGGCTGAGACCAGGAGCGTCCGGCAGAGGCCCGGGGCCCAGTGTGGTGGGCGGGGTGTCCCGCCTGCCTGTGGACCCCACGCAGTAACTACGAAAATGTCGCTTTCGCTTCGAGCGGAGCTGGAGGTCGGCGGGCGGTCCCAAGACGGCTGCAGCCGGACATCCCGGGTGTTAAACCGAAAGTTCCGCAAGCTCCGCGGGCCGGCCGGGCCGCACGTGTCACCGAGAAGCTGATGTAAAGACGGACAGAGAGATAAAGAAAGCAAGAGACCAGAGTCCCGGGAAAATCCTGCCGCGCCTCGAGACAGTTACAAAATGGTGGCCTCCTCGGCCAGCCTTGCAGCCACCGCCCTCACCTGCCGCGGCCACAGTTCTGCATCCAGCAGCTCGGCCAGTGTCCCTGCAGTGCTGGCCCAGCACGTGTCCAGCGCCCAGTGAGAACCAAGCCGGCCCGGGCTCCCGCTCGCTCGGTGCGGAGGGGCGGCTGCCTGGGAAGAAAGGGGAGAAAACTCGGGTCTAAGGAGAGACTGGAACAGCAACAGACGTCTCCTGCAAAGAATAAATAGCGGTCTCACCATTCGCTAAATAAGGCAAGTCTCTTTTCATCTCCAAACAGCCTGATGAGCTATCATTATGCCCACTCATAGAGGAGAAACTGAGGCCCAGCGTGGGAGATTTCCTGCCTTCCGGCCTAGGGTCCCTCAGCTACAAATAGTAGGCAGATCCTAGCCAGCTCTAAAGTCAGGCTTGGCCAGATGCAATGGCTCACGCCTGTAATCCCAGCACTTTGGGAGGCAGAGGGCGAATCACCTGAGTTCAAGACCAGCCTGGCCAACATGGCAGAACTCCATCTCTACTAAAAAATACGAAAATTAGCTGAGTGTGGTGGTGGGTGCCTGTAATCCCATCTACTGGAGGCTGAGGCAGGGGAAACTGCTTGAACCCTGAGGCAGAGGTTGCAGTGAGCCAAGATCATGCCACTGCACTCCAGCCTGGGCCACAGAGCAAGACTCCATTTTAAAAAAAAACAACAACCACCAAAAAAGTCAGGCTTTCTCACCCCTCTGTTTTTAAAACACTGGGTCACGAAAAAATAATAAGAAGAAGAATAAATATAAAAAAATAAAATAAAACACTGGGTCACAAGTCTGGCGCAGCCACTTCACCATCTGGTCCGGGTTTCCCTGATCAAAACATGGAGGCTTTCTCTGGGTGAGCTCAGGGTTCGACACCCTTGTCCAAGCTCATCCCCAGACCTTCACAGGGAGCTGGCTTCTAGCCCTAGAATAGAGTGGTGCTTTGTAATAACTCGAGTGATTTCTCAGGGGTTGAAGGAAAAGTGTTGGAAACGGGTGGAGGGAGGATGTCTTTGGATGAGGGAGTGCCAAGCAGAAAAGGATGGGCGAAGGTGGCCAGAATGGAGGACAGGTGGTACAGGCAGCCCATCCGGGCTGAAGCTTCTCTTCCTGCCCCTTCCCTTCCCTTCCAGGCCTCCTCCTTGTGGCCACCCTGGTTCTCCTGGACTGCCTCAGTTTGCTCAGAAACCTCCCCCGAGGCCACCCCAGGCCCAGGAATGTTCCTGTGCCTGCACCACTCCCAAACCCTGCTAAGGACCATCAGCAACATGCTCCAGAAGGCGAGCTTTTCCCGTCCTTCTCGCTGTGCACCTGCACCCTCCCTGAGGAAGGGGCCTCTGGTCCTATCTTCTTGCACCTGACAGAACTGCAGAGAAATTGCGGAAGTTCATTAGTAGCTGTCAACAGCAGGAGAGGGAACTTTACAAACGGCCCAAGTATTAGAGAGTCCTGGTAAAATTGTGTCTCCAGAAAAATTAAGAGTAGTAATCAATTATACTGATTGATTTTGGCTGTGTCTACACAGAGTAAAGTGGATATTTACAGTGTTGTTGTAGCCTGCCAATGCAGCAGGAGCGGCCGCGGGAAGGATCTCTCGGACACCGAATCCTGGAGGAAGGAACTTTTATTACAGCTGGTAGCCTGGTAGCATGTGTGCTTAATAGCCAAGCTCCCCTAACAAAGGGAGATTCAGCCTTTATATAGGCTTATACTTTAGATGTTACACGTGGAAGAATCTTAGGTTCATAGTTTTTAGGGCTCACATGTGAAAAGGATTCTGTTTACAGTTTCAGGAATCACATATGAAAGGGTTCCGGTTTACAGTTTTAGGACTCACATGTGAAAAGGTTTCTGGTTTGATCTTGTTTTAGGTAAAAATAGTACCTTCTGAAGTTTCCCCAAGGCCTAGCCTGTTGTTTTCAGGGAGAAGACAGGAGGCGCCAGCGGGCCTGCTCTCTCTCCTCTTTTTTTTTTTTTTTTTTTTTTTTGAGACGGAGTTTCGCTCTTGTTACCCAGGCTGGAGTGCAATGGCGCGATCTCAGCTCACTGCAACCTCCACCTCCTGGGTTCAGGCAATTCTCCTGCCTCAGCCTCCTGAGTAGTTGGGATTACAGGCATGCACCACCATGCCCAGCTAATGTTTTGTATTTTTAGTAGAGACGGGGTTTCACCATGTTGACCAGGATGGTCTCGATCTCTTGACCTCGTGATCCACCCGCCTCGGCCTCCCAAAGTGCTGGGATTACAGGCGTGAGCCACCACGCCTGGCCTGCTCTCTCTTCTCTTGAGATGCACAGTGGATGTGACAGAGGGGGAGGGAATCCTAAGTGCCTGCGACTCCCTCCTCAGAGGAAGTTTGGTCTCTTTCGTGGTCTGTAAGAAATACATTCCTGGGTTTGTTGTTGTCGTTGTTGCTGTTGTTGTTTACAAATTACCCAGTCTTGGGTGTTTTGTTATTACAGCACATAAAGATTGACACAAAGGGCCAGCACCATTCTGGACAGGACAGAAAGCTCCCTGTCACCCTGATTGAAGGTGGACACTCTGCAGCTGGACTTTTTTCGCTTGGGGACCGCAAGTCCCACAGGCGGTCCCTTATTCTCTTCTTGGGATCCGTAAATCTCCTGAAATACTATGCCATGTTTTACATCTAAATTCAAGTGCCTGGAATGAGGGACAAAAGCTTTTTATCCAATTCAACATCTGTGACACCCTCCACTGCCCACTCCCCACCCCGACTCCACCCCTCCAACCCCCACCAAACCTGTAAAAATGATTAATTAAACCAGTAGTACCCAAACTTGGCTGCACATTAATCACCTAGGGAGTTTTGTTTTGTTTTTCTGAGATGGAGCCTTGCTCTGTTGCCCAGGCTGGAGTGCAGTGGTGTGATCTCTGCTCACTGCAACTCCCACCTCCCAGGTTCAAGTGATTCTCCTGCCTCAGCCTCCCAAATAGCTGGGACTACAGGTGCACGCCACCACACCCAACTGATACTTGTATTTTTAGTAGAGACAGGGTTTCACTGTGTTGGTCAGACTGGTCTCCAACACCTGACTTCCTGATACACTTGCCTCGGCCTCCCAAAGTGCTGTGATTACAGGCGTGAGCCACTATGCCCAGCCAATCCAGGGAGTTTTTTTTTGGTTGGTTTGTTTGTTTTTGTTTTTTTTTTTTTTTGAGACGGAGTTTCGCTCTTGTTACCCAGGCTGGAGTGCAATGGCACGATCTCGGCTCACCGCAACCTCCGCCTCCTGGGTTCAGGCAATTCTCCTGCCTCAGCCTCCTGAGTAGCTGGGATTACAGGCATGTGCCACCACGCCCAGCTAATTTTTGGTATTTTTAGTAGAGACGGGGTTTCACCATGTTGACCAGGATGGTCTCGATCTCTTGACCTCGTGATCCACCCGCCTCGGCCTCCCAAAATGCTGGGATTACAGGCTTGAGCCACTGCGCCCGGCCAATCCAGGGAGTTTTTAAAAGCTGGAAGCCCCGAGTGGAAGCCCAGGTCACTTAACTCAGTGGGATGGGACCCCAGCCATTAGAGTTTTGAAAGATTCACAGGCGATTCCAGGGTACAGGCAAGTGTGGACATCACTGCCATCACCGAACACTACATGCTTTTACAGTTTTTCAGCTAGACTGTTTGCGTCTCTGCCTTTTTCATGAGGTGCTGGGTGGCACAGTATCTAGCCCAGCTCTGAGATGCGCTACGTATTTGCTGCATGAAGGAGGCAAAGGCAGAGCACAGGATAGGGCATGTAACTTGCAGGCCCCTCTTTGCTGTGTCCAAAATTCTCCCCGGGCTGAAATACCACTGACCTCATGTAAATAACTTCATGTAATGTCTGAAGCCAAGGAGGAAAATGTGTCATTACTCCTTGATGGGACATCTGTCTTTTAGCCTCTCCAGAATGCACCTACCTGTGTCACTGTGGCTCAGAGGTCTGGGACGGCATTTGGGTATGCACCATCAGAGTCATAACCCCTGTGGTTCCAACACCTGTGAGTCCAGCCCTGGGACGGATACCTCATATTCTGCAATAGATCTGGCCTGGTTCTCTTGCCAAACATGATCATGAACAGTTTTCCACAACACTGTTAGACAAGACTTCTCTGTGACCAGGATGGATCTAGACCAGAATAAGACCGCTCCAGCATCATAACTGAAAACAGACAAAGCATAAACATTGTTCAACCCACAAATATCGCGGTTGTTTTGACTAATAGAACTATCTGCTGCTTCATTGCCAATTGTAGCTTTTATTTTGAGACAGCATCTCACTCTGTCAGCCAGACTGGAGTATAGTGACAAAATGACTTCCTGCAACCTTGGCCTCCTGGGTTCAAGCAATCCCCCTACCCCAGCCTTCTGAGTATCTGGGATCGCAGCACATGCCATGACACCTGGCTGATTTTTTTTTTTTTTAAATTGTGATGGCTGGGTGCGGTGGCTCATGCCTGAAATCCCAGCACTTTTGGAGGCCGAGGGGAGCGGATCATGAGTTCAGGAAGTTGAGATCCTCCTGGCTAACACAGCGAAACCCTGTCTCTGCTAAAAATACAAAAAATTAGCCAGGCACAGTGGCATGCACCTGTAATCCCAGCTACTTGGAGGCCGAGGCAGCAGAATTGTTTGAACCCGAAAGGCAGAGGTTGCTGTCGGCCAAGATTGCACCACTGCACTCCAACCTGGGAAACAGTGAGATTCCATCTCAAAAAATAAAAGTGTTTTTCCTGGAGACAGGGTCTTGCTACATTGCTCAGGCTGGTCTCAAGCTCCTGGGCTCAAGCAGTTCTCCCATCTCAGCCTCCTGAAGTGCTGGGATTACAGGCATGGGCCACCACACCCAGCCTAATTACAGCTTTAGACCTGATATAGAGTCTACTTGCCCTGTGGGTAAGATTTATGAGGATATACATTCATAGAATTGCCAGTTTCCTGACCCTATCCAACTCAGAAAAAAGCTATGCTTTCTTAAACTTCTCTCAAAGAAGATAACAAAAACCCAGATCCTTTAATAACATTTTCTAACATCCTCTTACTGAACACACCCCCAGGTTTCCCATTGTTTGCATTTTTCCCTCTTTTCAATGGTAATTCAACTCAACTTTCTTAACTATAGGTGTGTTCCTAGTGGTTTCCAGCTGGAGAGCATTGACAAATTATCTCACATACATATCCCAACTCCAGTGCAAGAAAAGTATCACACCCCCTTCCCACAGGAGCTCACTGAGGTTCTTTTAGATTACACAGCTCACACAGGGCTGCTGGGCTTTAAGTGAAGAGCTAGGGTTCATATTCACATAGTTACGGTGGAAGACAAGCTAGCATGTTGCTTACTTACATTAACTTTAGCTGCTAGACTAGCGGAGTTCCAACCCAGCACTGCCCTTTTCTGGCTGTAGGAACTTGAGGAAGTCATGTAACGTTTCTCGACTTCCTTAACTAAAAAAAAGTGTTACTGTTGTACCAGAGTGAGTCAAGGAATGTGCCACACTCTGAGATTGAATTATGAGTCCTTTATTACGCCCGAGAGGTGGCTAATGCCCAAAATTCTCTTGGCCCTTAAGAAAAAGTTAGGTAGTCTTTTATACCTTAGATTTTTTTTTTTTTTTTTTTTTTTTTTTGAGATGGAGTCTCACTCTGTCGCCAGGTGCCAGGCTGGAGTGCAGTGGTGCAATCTTGGCTCACTGAAATCTCCGCCTCCTGGGTTCAAGCAATTCTCCTGCCTCAGCCTCCCGAGTAGCTGGGACTACAGGCGTGAGCCACCATGCCCAGCTAATATTTGTATTTTTCAGTAGAGATGGGATTTCACCATGTTGGTCAGGATGGTCTCGATCTCTTGACCTCATGATGTGCCTGCCTCGGCCCCTCAAAGTGCTGGGATTACAGGCGTTAGCCACTGCGCCCGGCCTATACCCTAGTTTTTTTTTTTTTTTTTTTTTTTTTTGAGACGGAGTTTCGCTCCTGTTGCCCAGGCTGGAGTGCAATGGCGCGATCTCGGCTCACCGCAACCTCCGCCTCCTGGATTCAGGCAATTCTCCTGCCTCAGCCTCCTGAGTAGCTGGGATTACAGGCACACGCCACCATGCCCAGCTAATTTTTAGTATTTTCAGTAGAGACGGGGTTTCACCATGTTGACTAGGATGGTCTCGATCTCTTGACCTCGTGATCCACCCGCCTTGGCCTCCCAAAGTGCTGGGATTACAGGCTTGAGCCACCGCGCCCGGCCTATACCCTAGTTTTAAAAGGGAGGGGGACCCGGGAGCCTGTAATCCCAGCACTCTGGGAGGCCGAGGCGGGTGGATCACAAGGTCGAGAGATCGAGACCAACCTGGTCAACATGGTGAAACCGTCTCTACTAAAAAAAAAAATACAAAAAATTAGTTGGGCATGGTGGCACGTGCCTGGAATCCCAGCTACTCAGGAGGCTGAGGCAGGAGAATTGCCTGAACCCAGGAGGCGGAGGTTGCGGTGAGCCGAGATCGCGCCATTGCACTCCAGCCTGGGTAACAAGAGCGAAACTCCGTCTCAAAAAAAAAAAGGGAGGGGGAACCTAGCTGAAGCAAATTTTTCACAAAAGCAGAGTAAGCAAAAAGTTAAAAGATAAACTAGTATATGAGAAATAAAACAGTGCCAGATGTGCGGGGTGAAGTTGTTAGGAAAGACATACAGCTTATAGATAACGAGGGCTCTGGGCGCTCGACAGCACCTGCATTCCCAGGCTCTGCTAGTACCAATTAATTCGGCCTCTTATCAACAAATGCATTCCTGGAGGCGCCCAGTGTCAGCCTGGGTGCATACATATATACGATAGTTACATACTTAATGGTGCAAAAATAACTAAAATGAAGAAGCTAAGATAGAGTCTGTCCATCTCAAGAAGCTAAAAAAGCCTGAACAGCTTTTAGTCTGAGAGAGTTAGTTTTAGCTGGCATCATTACCAAGATGCCAGGAGTTTGATATGGGTACCATCGCTCACCGCACGGAAAGCCAATCACTGAACAATGAGTATTGCCGGGCAAGAAGGCTTAATCAGGTGCTGCAGCTGAGGAGAAGGACGATCAATCTCAAATCCATCTCCCTGACCAACTAAAATCAGGAGTTTATATAGCAGGGAAGAAATGTTAACTACAGTAGTAGGAAAACAGGAATTAGAGAAGCGTTAAGGAAGAGGAGTTGCTCAAGAGGAAACAGGTGGTCTGTTAGGTAATCATGACCGGTGAGGGGTCTGGCTTCTCGTTGTGATAATGTGGTGTCAGTTCCTTGATATTGTTACTGCACTGGAAGGTCTTGAGCAAGTGTCCAGAAACTACGGCCCGCGGGCCGCATGCGGACCCCTGAGGCCATTTATCCAGCCCCACCGCTGCACTTCAGGAAGGGGCACCTCTTTCATTGGTGGTCAGTGAGAGGAGCACAGTATGTGGCGACCCTCCAACGGTCTGAGGGACAGTGAACTGGCCCCCTGTGTAAAAAGTTTGGGGACGCCTGGTCTTGAGTGTGAGACATTCAGGTTCTTGGTGTTTTGCATGAATAATTGGATGAAACACACATACAATACAACAAAAAAATGAAGCAGCGGCCGGGTCAGGTGGCTCACACCTGTAATCCCAGCACTGTGGGAGACTGAGGCGGGTGCCTCATGACGTCAAGAGATTGAGACCGGCCGGGCATGGTGGCTCACGCCTGTAATCCAAGCACTTTGGAGGCCAAGGCAGGTGGATCACCTGAGGTCGGGAGTTCAAGACCAGCCTGACCAACATGGTGCAACCCCGTCTTAAAAAAAAGAAAAAGAGGCCGGGCGCGGTGGCTCAAGCCTGTAATCCCAGCACTTTGGGAGGCCGAGGCGGGTGGATCACAAGGTCAAGAGATCGAGACCATCCTGGTCAACATGGTGAAACCCCGTCTCTACTAAAAATACAAAAAAGTAGCTGGGCATGGTGGCACGTGCCTGTAATCCCAGCTACTCGGGAGGCTGAGGCAGGAGAATTGCCTGAACCCAGGAGGCGGAGGTTGTGGTGAGCCGAGATCGTGCCATTGCACTCCAGCCTGAGTAACAAGAGCGAAACTGTCTCAAAAAAAAAAAAAGAAAAAGAAAGAAAAAAGAGATTGAGACCATCTGGCTAACATGGTGAAACCCCCCTTTACTAAAAATACAAAAATTAGCTGGGCATGGTGGTGCACGCCTGTAGTCCCAGCTATTCAGGACTCTGAACCCCGGAGGCAGAGGTTCCAGTGAGCTGAGATCATGTCACTACATTCCAGCCTGGGTGACACACAGTTAGATTTCGTCTAAAAAAAAAAAGTGCAGTACATACAATTATGCACAGTATATAATACTTGATAATAATAGTAAATGATGGCCAGGTGTGGTGGCTCATGCCTGTAATCCCAGCACTTTGGGAGGCCAAGGCGGGTGGATCAGGAGGTCAGGATTTCAAAACCAGCCTGGCCAATATGGTGAAACCCTGTCTCTATTAAAAATGGGAAAATTGGCCGGGCTCAGTGGCTCATGCCTATAATCCCAGCACTTTTGGAGGCCAAGGTGGGTGGATCACGAGGTCAAGAGATCGAGACCAACCTGGTCAACAAGGTGAAACCCCATCTCTACTAAAAATACAAAAATTAGCTGGGCATGGTGGCGCACGCCTGTAGTCCTAGCTACTCGAGAGGCTGAGGCAGGAGAATTGCTTGAACCCAGGAGGCGGAGGTTGCGATGAGCCACGATCATGCCGTTGCACTCCAGATTGGCTAACAAGAGCGAAACTCCATCTCAAAAAAAAAAAAAAATGCAAAAATTAGCCCGTCATGATGTCAGGTGCCTGTAGTTCCAGCTATTTGGGATGCTGAGGCAGAAGAATCACTTGAACCTGGGAGACAGAGGTTGCAGTGAGTTGAGATTGCATCACTGCACTCCAGCTCAAGCGACAGAGTATGACTTTCTCAAAAAAAAAAGATATCAAGAGAAGACGAAACACAAGTTTTTTGTGGGTTTTTTTGGTTTTTTTTTTTTTTAATTTTTTTTTTTGAGACAGAGTTTCGCTCTCATTACCCAGGCTGGAGTGCAATGACACGATCTAGGCTGACCACAACCTCCGCCTCCTGGGTTCAGTCAGTTCTCCTGCCTCAGCCTCCTGAGGAGCTGGGATTACAGGCACGCGCCACCATGACCAGCTAATTTTATATATATATATATATATATATATATATATATATATATATGTGTGTATATATATATATATGTGTGTGTATATATATATATATGTGTATATATATATATATATATATACGTATATATATATATATATATATTTTTTTTTTTTTTTTCTGAGACTTAGTTTCGCTCTTGTTACCCAGGCTGGAGTGCAATGGTGCGATCTCGGCTCACTGCAACCTCCGCCTCCTGGGTTCAGGCAATTCTCCTGCCTCAGCCTCCTGAGTAGCTGGGATTACAGGCACGCGCCACCATGCCCAGCTAATTTTTTGTATTTTTAGTAGAGACGGGGTTTCACTATGTTGACCGGGATGGTCTTGATCTATTGACCTCGTAATCCACCCGCCTTGGCCTCCCAAAGTGCTGGGATTACAGGCGTGAGCCACAGCGCCCGGCCAAAACACTAGTTTTTTTTTTTTTTTTTTTTTTTTTAAAGAAACACCATATTTTCCAGCCATATATGAAAATAATTCTAACTCCTTGGTGATTAATAGATAAATTTCATTTTAAAAATGTTTCTTGGCTGGACGTGGTAGCTCACGTCGGTAATCCAAACACTTTGGAGGCCAAGGCGGGCAGATCACCTGAGGTCCGGAGTTCAAGACCAGCCTGACCAACATGGTGAAACCCTGTCTTAAAAAATAAATAAATAAATAATAAAAATGTTTCTCTTGGCTGGACATGGGGGCTCATGTACTGCCTGCACTCCCAGCACTTCGGGAAGCTAAGGGAGGAGGAGGAGGCCAGGAGTTCAAGATCAGCCTGGGCAACATAGTGAGATCTTGTCTCTAAGGAAAAAAAAATGTTTTTTTGAGACAAAGTCTTGGTCTGTCACCCAGGCTGGAGTGCAGTGGTGAGATCTAGGTTCACTCCAACCTCCACTTCCTGGGTTCAAGTGATTCTCCTGCCTCAGCCCCCAGAGTAGCTGGAACTGCAGGTGCTGGCCACCAAGCTTGGCTCAGTTTTGTTTTTGTTTTCCTTTATTAGAGATGGCGTTTCATCATATTGGCCAGGCTGGTCTTGAACTCCTGACCTTGTGATCTGCCAGCCTTGTCCTCCCAAAGTACTGGGATTACAGGCCTTATAAACAGTGTCCAGCCAGAAAAAAAATTTAAAAATAGTCAGGTGTAGTACCATGTGCCTGTAATCCCATCTATTCCAGAAGCCAAGTGGGGAAGAACCATTTGACCCCTAGAGGTCAAGGCTGCAGTGAGCCATAATAGCACCACTGCACTCCAGAGAGACTGTCTGTCTGAAAAAAATAAAACAGGCCAGGTGCAGTGGCTCATGTCTGTAAACACATGACACTTTGGGAGGCCAAAGTGGGAGGATCATGAGCTCAGGAGTTCAAGACTAGCTTGGGCAACATGGTAAAACCTTGTCTCTACTAAAAATATAAAAATTTGCTGGTTGTGGTGGTGGTTACCTGTAATTCTAGCTACTTGGGAGGCTGAGCAGGAGAAGTGCTCAACCCGGGAGGCGGAGGTTGCAGTGAGCTGAGATCCCACCACTGCACTCCAGCCTGGGTGACAGAGCAAGACTCCACTCCATCTCAAAACAAACAAAATATGCTTTGCTCTTCAGCTATAGTGTATTACTGAGTACTACTAAAAGTCTGGCAAGATACTAGGAATAGCTACCCCTGAAGTGAGACTAGACTTCCACCTCTTTGTTTCTTGTTCCCACTATGTTCATTTGACATGGTGGAGAATTGCAGATGGTTGGTTTTTGTTTGTTGGTTTTTTGAAACAAGATTACACTCCATCACCCAGGCAGTGATGCAATCAGAACTCACTGAGCCTTCACCTCCCAGCTCAGGTATGCTCTTATCTCGCCTCCCAAGTAGCTGGGACTACAGGTGTATGCCACCACACCTGGCTATTTTTTTTTTTTTTTTGGAGACAGAGTGTCGCTCTTGTTATCCAGGCTGGAGTGCAATGGCGCGATCTCAGCTCACCGCAACCTCCGCCTCCTGGGTTCAGGCAATTCTCCTGCCTCAGCCTCCTGAGTAGTTGGGATTATAGGCACGCGCCACCATGCCCAGCTAATTTTTTGTATTTTTAGTAGAGACGGAGTTTCACCATGTTGACTAGGTTGGTCTCGATCTCTCGACCTTGTGATCCAACCGCCTCGGCCTCCCGAAGTGCTGGGATTACAGGCTTGAGCCACCGCGCCCGGCCTTTATTTATTTTTTTTAAGGCTAGTCAAGTGAAGCAGTGGGAATGGAGAAGGAACAAAGTATGTTTTTATTTTTTGTAGAGATGAAGTTCTCACCATGTTGCCCAGACTGGTCTCAAACTCCTGAGCTTAAGCACTCCTCCCACCTGGGCCTCCCAGGGTGCTGATATTACAGGCATGAGACATCACACAGCCTGCTACTTACTGATGAACTGAGGTAATGTGGGAAATAAGAAAAAACAATCCATATTTAAACATTTTATTTTAAATTTGACACTCTTTTGGTGACTTTTTCCACATATATCTGTTGTTTTCTTTTTGT
Source organism: Saimiri boliviensis (assembly GCF_048565385.1). Taxonomy (NCBI): domain Eukaryota; kingdom Metazoa; phylum Chordata; class Mammalia; order Primates; family Cebidae; genus Saimiri; species Saimiri boliviensis. The sequence continues at coordinate 29,066,000 of NC_133463.1, forward strand.
TTGTTTTGAGATGGAGTGTGGTGGTGCAAATCTTGGTTCACTGCAACCTTGACCTCCCAGGTTCAAGTGATTCTCCTGCCTCAGCCTCCAGAGTACCTGGAACTACAGGTACCTGCCACCAAGCTGGCCAGGCTGGTGTCAAACTCCTGACCTCCTGTCGCCTGGGCTGGAGTGCACTGGCACATTTTCGGCTCACTGCAACTTCTGCCGCCCGGGTTCAAGTGATTCTCCTGCCTCGGTCTCCTGAGTATCTGGGATTCCAGTTGCATGACATCATGCCAGGCTAATTTTTATATATTTTTAGTAGAAACTGGGTTTCACTATGTTGGTCAGGCTGGTCTCGAACTCCTGACCTTGTGATCCGCCCGCCTAGGCCTCTCAAAGTGTTGGGATTATAGGTGTGAGCCATTGCACCCGGCCTATTTTTGTCGTTGTTTCTGAGATGCAGTCTTGCTCTTGTTGTGCAGTCTGGAATTCAACGGCACAGTCTCGACTCACTGCAACATCCGAATTCTGAGCTCAAGGGATTTTCCTGCCTCAGCCTCCTTAGTAGCTGAGATTACAGGTGCCTGCCATCATGCCTGGATGATTTTTGTATTTTCAGTAGAGATGGCGTTTCACCATGTAGGCCAGGCTGGTCTCAAACTGATCCACCCACCTCGGCCTCCAAAGTGCTGGGATTACTGGCGTAAGCCACCATGCCCAGCCTCGCATATATGTTTTTAAAAGCTCTGAACTCTTGGTATTATTTATTTATTTACTTATTTTTTGGAGACAGGGTCTCACTATCGCCCAGGCTGGAGTGCAGTGGCACAATCTTGGCTCACTGCAACCTCCTCTTCCTGGGTTCAAGTGATTATCCAGCCTCAGCCTCCCGAGTAACTGGGATAACAGGCACATGCCATGACGCTCAGCTAATTTTTATATTTTTTCTAGTAGAAACTGGGTTTGGCCATATTAGCCAGGCTGGTCTGGACCTCCTGACCTCAAGTGATCCACCCACCTCAGCCTCCCAAAGTGCTGGGGTTACAGGCACGAGCCATGATCCCCAGCCCATTCCTGCTATCATTTACATTGTATTATTTTTCATTGTCAGACAATTAGGAAATTTACATTTGCAATTGATATTTAGCTTGGTTTGCAGCATAGCTTTCAGCTGTCCTTTATCTTGGACTAGGTTTCTCAAGTATTGCTCAGAGAGTTGCCAATCATGGTTTAGAGTGCCTATGGGATTGGGGCCAGATGGGCTGGGAGCAGGCATTGTCTGAATTAGATATTGGAGTTGATGACCCTTCACCCCCAGGCACCTTCTATTCAAACGACTGTAGTTAATGGGATAGTGACAACTCCTACGAAATCTGTATCTTTGCATACAGCAGAGGGCCTGAAAAAGAGTCAGCAATGAGTGAATATTTACTGGCTGGCTGTGATTCCTGCAAAAGCCTAACTCTGTTAAAAGATTCTCAGGTGAATGCCCATGATGACTTTGAAGTTCTTACACAGTTCACAAACTCTATTCACATGTGCTGCAGATAATTTTAAGAATTCAGGGCTGGACAGGTAGCTCACACCTGAAATTTTAGCACTTTGGGAGACTCAAGCAGGAAGATCGTTTGAGTACAGGAGTTTGAGACCAGCCTGTGTAACATAGGGAGAGCCCTTCACCCCGCCCTCTGCAGCCCCCATCTCCACAAAGAAAAAAAAATTAGCCAGGTGTGGTGACAGCGCCTGTAGTGCCAGCTACGGAGGAAGCTAAGGTAGAAGGATCACTTGAACCTGGAAGGTTGAGGTTGCAGTGAGCCATGATTGTGCCACTGCACTCGAGTCTGGGCAACAGAGGGAGACCCTCTGTCAAAATCTAAATAAACTGTTGTATCTATGTCTGGCTATCAAATTCTATTATTTGAACTCAGGACTCTTTTCATCAAATCCTGTATTTACACCATTGAAAAATAATTTATTTGATGGAATGAAACCACTGTGAGTCCCCTGTGGTTCTAGGAGACAGCACCTTTTAACACAGGTGCCTGTCCTTTGCACCCTGGTCTCTATTAAATAACAAGTCACTTAAGCCCCAGGGTCTGAGAAAAGGAGACAGTGTGAGCCAGGAGTCCCCAAACTACGGCCTGGAGGCCGCATACGGCCCCCTGAGGCCATTTATCTGCACTCCCCCACCCCACTTCAGGAAGGGGCACCTCTTTCATTGCTGGTCAGTGAGAGGAGCACAGTGTATGGCGGCCCTCCAACGGTCTGAGGGACGGTGAACGGGCCGCCCCGTGTAAAAAGATTGGGGACGCCTGCCCTTAACCCTACTGGGTGGCTTTCCTATTGATTTCCCAGCCTGGGGTTACTGAAATAGTCCTTTACTGAGCTGGATTTAGATACCTGGTTTTAACAACCTGGCCAAAGTCAGCCAACCTTATTAACCTGTTTGCATTCACAACCTTATTTATTTTCATAGTATGACGAATGTGACATCATTCGTCTGGCCTTATTAACCTCCTTGCCCTACTCACCCAGTCTTCATGGCTTTCACTAAAAATCCTGGCCTCACGGGACTGGCCATAACTGCCTGCCATTGTCCACGTGTTCTTACTCTTAATTGGATGTAATTGGCTGGACTGGATCTCCAGGCCCAGGCCCACTCAGCCCCAGTCCCATCTTTTTTTTTTTTTTTTTTTTTTTTTTTGAGACGGAGTTTCGCCCTTGTTACCCAGGCTGGAGTGCAATGGCGCAATCTCGGCTCACCGCAACCTCTGCCTCCTGGGGTCAGGCAATTCTCTTGCCTCAGCCTCCTGAGTAGCTGGGATTACAGGCACGCACCACCATGCCCAGCTAATTTTTTTGTATTTTTGGTAGAGACGGGGTTTCACCATGTTGACCAGGATGGTCTCGATCTCTCGACCTCGTGATCCACCCGCCTCGGCCTCCCAAAGTGCTGGGATTACAGGCTTGAGCCACCGCGCCCGGCCCCAGTCCCATCTTTAACCCAAACTCCATGTCTTAGCCTGAGCCTCAGTCCTAGCTTTACCAGGAACGCCATGGTAAAGGCCCGGGTCCAGGACCAGCCCCAGCCCCAGCCCGAGCCCTAACTTGACCCCTAAATCCATGTCACAGGCCCAGGCACAGGCTCAGGTCCAGGCCCGGCCCTACTGCCAGTTTTTCTCCCAACTCCATGTCGGAGGCCCAGGGCCAGAGGCAGGTCCAGACCCAGGCCCAGCAAGAGCCCCAGCTTTCCCCCCAACCCCATGTTAAGTCCCCGCCCCACCCCCAAACCCAGCTTTACCCCCAACTGCATGTCCCAAGCCCAGGCCTGGCCCAGTCCCTGCCCTAGCTTTACCCCTAACTCCATATCCCAGGCCCAGGCGCAGGCCAAGGCCAATGTCTAGCCGAAGCCCCAGCTTTACCTGGAACTCAATTTCCCAAGCCCAGGCTAAGGCCCGGTCCCAACCTCAGCCCCAGACCCTGCCCTAGCCCCAGCTTTCCCCTTAACTCCCTATCTGAGACCCTGGCTGAGGCCCAGCCCCAGCTTGAGATTTACCCCCCACTCCATGTCTCAGGCATAGGCACCTGCCCAGGTCCGACCCCAGCCCCAGCCCCAGATTGACCTCAACTCTATGTCCCAGTCCAAGGCCCAGCCCAAATCCCAGGCCCAGCCCCAGTCCCAGCTTTACCCCTAATTCCATGTACCAGGCTCAGACCGAGCCCAAAACCCAGCCTCAGCCCCAACCCCAACCCCATCCCTAGCTTTAACCCCACTCCATGTTGCAGCTTGAGGCCCAGGCCAAGGCCCTGGCTCACCCCCACACTTAGGCTCACCCCCACACCCTGCCTCTGCCCTAGCTCTACCCCCAACTCCATGGCCCAGGCCCAGGCCCAGGCCCAGCCCCATCTTGAGACAAAACCGCGTGTCCCGTCCCTCACCCCATCCCCATATTTACCCCAAACTCCATGTCCCAGCCCCAGGCCCAGCCGTAGCTTTACCCTCAACCCCATGTCCCAGTCACCTCGCCCAGGACCAGGCCAAGTGCGAGATCCAGGCCCTTGCAGCCCCAGGTTTACCTCCAAGTCCATCGCCCAGGCCCAGCCCCAGCTTTACCCCAAATCCAGGGCGCAGGCCTAGTCCCAGCCCCAGCCCTGGCCCTAGCTTGACCGCTACTTTCATGTCTTAGGCCCAGGCCCAGCCCCAGCCATAGCTTTACCCCCAACTCCATATACCTGTCCGTGTCCCTGCCCCAGCCCCAGCCCCAGCCGCAGCCCCAACCCCAACCCTAGGTTTACTCCCAACTCCATGGCCAAGGACCAGGCGCAGGCCAAGCCCCAGCTCCAGCCCTAGTTTTACCCCCAACCCCATTTCCCATTTCCTGGCCCAGGGCTAGCCCCAGGCCCATCCTTAGCTTTACCCCTAACTCCATGGCCCAGGCCTAGGCACAGCACCATCCCCAGTTCTACCCCGAACTCCATGTCCCAGTCCCATCCCCATCCCCATCTTTCCCCCCAACTCCATGGCCCAGGCGGACTCAGGCCCAGGCCTAGCCCATGTCAGCTTTACCCCCAACTCCATGGCCCAGCCCCAGCCCCAGCCCCATTACCCAGTGATATCTTGGGTCATCATTTGGCTGGCTTGGAGAATTGCCTTTCATCCGACTGGGTGTTTCCCTCATTGATTTCTTGGCCTGGCACTAGTCTTCTATTCTGCTGGATTTAAACACCTGGTTTTAACAACCTGACTGCATTCGGCAGAACTTACGAAGCTCATTGGCTTTATTATTTTATCTTATCTTATCCTCATGGTATTATGAACCTGGCATTATCTGTCTTTATTAATGTCCTGACTATACTCACCAAGTCTTAATTTCCTGACCTAAAAGTCCTTCCCTTGCCCACCTGACCATTACTTTCCCCTCAACATTGTCCACCTGTTCTTACTCACCTGGCTTTAACTTGCTGGCCTCAATCTCTGGTCAAGACCTACCTTAGTTGATCTTGTTCATGAGGCCTTATTGAGCTGCCTAACTGACTCCCTGGCTTTATGCAGCACATTTTACATCCCTGGGCAGACCCCATTCGCCTTCCCCGGCTAGTTGAACCCTATGGGACTTAACGTCATGGCCCTAACAACTTGGGATTAGCCACCTTGTAGTCCCACCTAGCCTAACCCTGTGGGACTTAACGTCATAGCCCTAACAACTTGGATTAGCTACCCTGTTTTCCCATCTAGTCTTACCAACCATCTGTGACCCACGTGGGCACTGCACTTGGTTAACACAACTGTCCTTAGCCTTTTGGTTTTACCTACCAGGCCTTAAACCACTGGATTTTCACCCCTGGTCTTATCACCCCCCTACTTTTATTCCCTAGCTTTATCCCCAACTGCATGCCCTCATCCCAGACACCTTGCATTACCCATGTGGCCCTAACCTCATGGCCTGACCAACGTAGCTTACAATCTAGCACCCCCACGTTGCCTTCAGCGTTTGGTTTTACTCATACAGCCTTAACCTCCTGGCCAAATCTGCCTAGCTTTAACCTCTAAGTATTGACCAAGTGGAGTTAGCCATCTAGCTCTATTCCGGGAGGCCTTAACTTACTGACTTTAGCCACCCAGCCTTTACAATTGCTTGGCTTCCTGACTAGTCTTAAACTCATGGATCTGTTAACTCAGATTTACCTACGTGCCTTATGAACCTCCTGGCCTTACTATCCAGTATGAATCTGCTGGCCTTATGCAACCAGTGCTGTGATTTCCAGTGGGTGCCACCATGCCCTACCTGAACACCTGGTTTTAACAACCTGACCGCACTCAGCAGAACTTTCTAAGCTCATTGGCTTCCTCACGTCACCTTATCCTCATGGTATTACTAACCTGGTATTATCTATCTTGCTTTATTAACCCCCTGGTGTCATACTCACTGAGTTTTAATTTCATGGCACTAATCATCCTGGCCTTACTCACCTGGGGAAAACTTCCCCTGCTCGCCATTATCCACCTGTTCTTAGTCGCCTCGCTTTAATTTGCCGCCGGTGATCTCTGTTCAAGACCCATGTGATATTGCCATGAGGCCTTACTCCACTGCCATTACTCCCCATTTTGTTTATGGCTCCGGCCACGCCCCATTAGTCTTACCCACCTGGCCTAACCCTATGGACCTTAACCCCATGGCCCTAAAAACCTGGATTAGCCCCTAGTGTTCCCACCTAGTCTTACCAACCTTACATGACCCACATGGCCTCCACACTTGGTTTACACAAGTGTCCGTAAACTGCTGGTTTTATCTGCCAGGTCTAAACCACTGGATGTACCTCTCTAGGTTTACTTCCCTGGACTTATCCCTTTGCCCTTATTCCCCAGACTTACCTCCACCCCACCGCCAGACTTAAGTCACCTGGACTTACCCACCTGGCCTTAACCTCATGGCCTCATTCACCTAGATGATCAGTGTAGCTTACCAACATGGCATTCCCACCTGTCCTTAACCTTTTGTTCCAACTCACATGGCCTTAACCACCTGACCTAGCTTTAACCTCTTACTATTACCCAGGTGGAGTTACCTACCTACATATATTTAGGGAGGCCTTAACTTATTGGGCTCAGCCACCCCACCTTTTCAATCTCTTGGCTTCCTGACCCAGTCCTAACCTTGTGGTGTTGCCAACTTAGAATTAACTACCTGCCTTATAAACCTCCTGGCCTGTTGCATTCAGTATGAATCTCCTGGTGTTATGCACCTGCCTTACCCACCTGTCCATACCCCACTGATGTAAAGGTCATGTCTTAACCAACCACTAGTACCCAACTGATCTTACCTTCATAACCTTCCAGTTGCTATTCACAATTCATCTCATTTTCTGGTCTTTTGTACTCTACGGCTACTGGCCTCAAGTAGGTATCATTATCCTCTGGCCTTACCCCGGTCTGAGTTTAGTGGCTTTTTACTCATTGTTCTTAACGCACAGCCTCATATCTACATGGCCTTAGCTACTAGTTCTTTGCACCCTGGCCTTGATTCTTTGGCCTTACTTATCTATTGTCATACTCCTGTCCTTGTTCACCTGTCCCTACTTACCTGGATTTATAAAACCGGCCTTACTATCTTTCCGTTTAACGTCCTGGATGTGACCTCCTAGGCTTCCCCAGGAAGACGTACACCCCTAGTGTCAGCTACCTAGCTTCACATAGCTAGCATCAGGTACCCGGGCTTGTTTCCTGCATTAACCTGCTCGTGCTAATATGCTTCCCTTGGGTACACAGTATGGAACTCTGGCTTTGTATTGGGTCTTAATGTTTTCGCCTTGTCAATCCCCAGGCCTTACTCATCAGATACTATCTTCATGGTTTCTACCATCTGGCCTTCAATATTGGCTTCATTAACCTCCTGGCCTCACGCTAGTAATGTGTGGCCTGACATGGATTTCTCCATCTATCCTTAATTTCTTGGTCTTCCCCTGTGACTTTATACTACACTAAACCCCAGGGCTTCGGCTTCATGGATTTACCTTTTTTGTCTTACCTGCCTGCATATATGTCCATCTGGATTTACCAACTTGGACTTGACTTCTTGAGTTAGCCAATTTGCCCTTACTAATTTTTTTTTTTTTTTTTTTTTTTGAGACGGAGTTTCGCTCTTGTTACCCAGGCTGGAGTGCAATGGCGCGATCTCGGCTCACCGCAACCTCCGCCTCCTGGGTTCAAGCAATTCTTCTGCCTCAGCCTCCTGAGTAGCTGGGATTACAGGCACGTGCCACCATTCCCAGCTAATTTTTTGTATCTTTAGTAGAGACGGGGTTTCACCATGTTGACCAGGATGGTCTCGATCTCTTGACCTTGTGATCCACCCGTCTCAGCCTCCCAAAGTGCTGGGATTACAGGCTTGAGCCACCGCGCCCGGCCTGCCCTTACTAATTTTACGGCCTTAGCCACATTGGTGTTAATTTCCTGACCTTAAAAAATGGGCTTAGCCATCTGCCCATAACCTCTTCATTTCAGGTGTTAGGCCTTATGCCCTTGCCCTCGACTATATCTCTTCATTCTCTAAGTCGTAACTGCTTCTTAGAAGGCTGTGGCATTTTGGTCGGTGGAAGTAACCACAGCTTTGGCATTGCTCTAAAGATCTAGGTGTCCTCCTGGTTGTTGCTGGAGTCCTCTGTCTGACAGTGACTTTTTTGTCTTTTTATGATGTTATTTTGTAGAATCCTCTAACAAAGACAATTTTGGCCGGGCGCGGTGGCTCAAGCTTGTAATCCCAGCACTTTGGGAGGCCAAGACGGGCGGATCACGAGGTCGAGAGATCGAGACCATCCTGGTCAACATGGTGAAACCCCATCTCTACTAAAAATACAAAAAATTAGCTGGGCATGGTGGCGCGTGCCTGTAATCCCAGCTACTCAGGAGGCTGAGGCAGGAGAATTGCCTGAACCCAGGAGGCGGAGGTTGCGGTGAGCCGAGATCGCGCCATTGCACTCCAGCCTGGGTAACAAGAGCGAAACTCCGTCTCAAAAAAAAAAAAAAAAAAAAAAAAAGACAATTTTGGTTTAAAAAAAAAGTTTGCTTTGTAATTCCTGTAGATATTGTTAATTAATGTTATTTTCTGCAGGCTCATCTAATTGAATGCAATAGACAAGACTTGTTTTGAGATAAGGTCTCGCTCTGTCACCCAGTGGAGTACAGTGGCACAATCTTATCTCCCTGAAGTCTCGCTGAACTGGGCTCAAGCAATCCTGCCTTCTCAGCCTCCCGAGTGGCTGGGAACATTGGCTAATTTTTGTATTTTTGGTAGAGACAGAGTTTCGCCATGTTCCCCAGGCTGGTCTCAAGATCAGACCATCCACCTGCCTCCCAAAGTGATAGGACTACAAGCGTGAATCACTGTGCCCTGCCGAGAAGTAAGTCTTTATAGACCAAACCTTAGTCCGAGAAAGGGTAAGTGAACCTGCTTTGGAACTATGTCTACTGATACATGTTTTAAGTTTGATGTGTTTATGCATTTGATGATGGTGTAGCCTCTTGTTCACTATGGAAACTAGCACTGGAGGAGTTTTCTTGCTCTGGGAACCCTCACAGGTGACGTTGGGGCCTCATAACATTTAGGAGACACCTGCAGATGCACACCAGTAGCTGTGTTTATTCTCCTTTCTAGGTTGTATATACTATTTGCAAAAGTTCCGAAAATGAGGAGAAAGGTACAGAAGAAACAGCTCACCAATGCTGTGGACTCTTCCAGGAGGATCCCGTGTGGCCAGCAACAGCAATACCATTTGAAATGAAAGAAGGATCCACCAGGGGCTGCCTCAGTGCACAGCTCATTCAAAGTGGGTGTCTTCTTTGCCAGGGAATCTTCTCTGTAGTGGATCTTAAGGAGTTGATATTTTTCTTTTCCTTGAGGAATCTGAGGAGGACTTGAGCTGGAGAGATTAAAGTCACAGTTCATCAATGATCGTGTAATTTGCAGAAATTTCATTTTAGACCTGAAAGTGCCGCTGCCGTGAGTCTCTTTGTTTGTGTCTGTGCTTTTGCTTGCTTCTTCAGGCAAACTCTTAGAGAGAATTGCTGGATGCAAAGAACCCACATGTTGGAAGCACTGCCAGACAGTGTCTCTCCCAGCGTAAGACTGCACTGGTATCAAGCTGTGATATTTGCACAAGAAAACTGTAGTGTATTCTGTTACAATATTGGGGGGTAAAAGATCAGCCTGTAGAGAAGCCTACCTTTCCTAAGAAGAATTGGCTTGCAGAAGGCCAAGTCATTGTGAGTGCTCTGAGCCATCTCATCCAACTCACATGTGTCAGGCAGACTAGGAGCCCAATGGCCTTGAAGTGTTAATGGTTTTAAGTTCTGTTTAAGCATTATGATTTCTGATTTTTCTACTTATTTCTGTACATAATATCTTTTTACTATGAACAGTCGCTGCTCCCAAGTGGTTTCTTGACTTTGGGGAGGTTGGAAAGTTATGACCAGGTAACTCCATGTCATCTTCTGCCTCGTCTGTGCCCCTGCTCATCCATTCTTTTCTGCCTGGCACTCGTGGAAATGAAAGCTTGGTATGTACCTCCAGCCACCACTGTCCACATGAAATCAGGTGCACATGCTTCCTTGGGCACTTTCCGGTATCCTGGTTGTATCTCTTCCCTCAGGCAGTCAAGAAAGGCTTTGAGGACTTGACTTCATGACCTGAGCAAGGTCTCTGCCAGTGCCTTGCAGAGGTCAGGAGCTGCAGGCCCAGCAGAGTGCAGTGTGGACTGCACTCTGCTGGGCCTGCAAAGTGGCTAGAGAGATCTGTGCTGCACTGATCTTTCTGGCCACTTAGTCCCCCTGGACTTGAATCTCCAGGCAGTGGGCAGCCCTCCATGTGTGCTCCCTTCATGAGGTGGGTGGGGGTGGTGTGGTTGATCCTGCTTTCCTGGTGAGGCTGATCCTTGATCCTTTACTGCTTGTTTTCCAAGGATAGAGATTACATTTAAAAAGTCCTCTTGGGAGGAAGGTACAGTATTTTTGAGCTTCCCCTCTTTGATCTGTAGCATTCACAGATTGCTTGAGAGAAATTCTGTTTCAGTGTAACTAATCGAACATTTAACATTTTCGGAAATTTCAAACAACATCTTTTATTCAAGTCATCAAGGTGAAATAATAATGAAAAAGATCACCACTGCGTTTCCTTGGAAATGACAGTCTCATCTGGTGTTGATTTTCAACTCCTCCATCGCCTAGATCTACCCGAATAGGCTTTCTTCTGATCGCTTGGTGGTTATCCCCTTCGAATTTCCTATAACAAATCTGTGGTTAAACCTACAGTGAATTCAGCTGTCAACCAGAGTTGAAATGGAGGGATTAGGAAAGAAAATACTCTGGCGTGAATCGCTTGCACTGTGGAAACCCTTCTGTCCCCACATCTCACCTCCCTTTTTGCTTATTCAGAGTGTTTCTGCAGCCTCAGTTGTTGGTCATGGCTGTTCCGCTTCCGCCTGAGCGTCGGGACAGGTCAGCTGTGCTCGCGAGGTCAGTGGGCAGTGACCGCCTCAGCCCCTGCAGCTCACCTTGCAGTTCCCTCTTGCTTCCTGCCAGGCACCAGGACCCCTGCCCGAGCACTCCATCTCATCTGACTTCCAGCTCAGAAGCTGCTATGTTAACGTTACTTTAAAACAGTAAGTGACATGCTCATGTTGCTTGAACGTTTTGAAGTTTGTAAAGGTCAGCGACATCCCCCTCTGCTTCATTCCCGGTTCTCTCCTACCAGAGCAGGTGAGCACTGTTGCTTCAGTGTGTTCATTCCAGTGGATTATTTTTTTTTTTATTTTTATTTTTTGAGACGGAGTGTCGCTCTTGTTACCCAGGCTGGAGTGCAATGGCGCGATCTCGGCTCACCGCAACCTCCGCCTCCTGGGTTCAGGCAATTCTCCTGCCTCAGCCTCCTGAGGAGCTGGGATTACAGGCACACGCCACCATGCCCAGCTAATGTTTTGTATTTTTAGTAGAGACGGGGTTTCACCACGTTGACCAGGATGGTCTCCATCTCTCGACCTTGTGATCCACCCGCCTCGGCCTCCCAAAGTGCTGGGATTACAGGCTTGAGCCACCGCGCCCGGCTCCAGTGGATTATTTTTAACAAAACTGAGTGTGTGTATGTTGGTTGAGTGTGCAGTCGTCGCTTCCCCAGCAGATGCTGTTCTGGGCAGTGGGGACATGGGTACCGGAGGGAGCGTCTCACCCCCAAGTGCACTGTGTTCGTGGACCTGAGGATGCCTCAAGGTGGGAGCCGAGGTGCTATTGTCCGCACAGCCACTGCCTGCCCCGAGCCTCAGGAGCCATGGCGCTTCCTAATCAAAAATTACTGCTTCTCCTTGTGTTCTGGCCCCGAGTACCCTCCACCCCTTGTGCTCTTCCGTCCCGTCGTCCTCAGGCACAAGAGCTTGGGCTGCACCTGGGCCGTTTTCACCCTCCTGTGCTGACTTCATCAGCAGATTCGTTTATTTGTAGTCCAGGAGTTTTGAGCATGACTGTAGGGTGTGTTCTAGCTCTGTGAGCTGCTCGCTTTGGTTATTTATTAGTATTTCCTTAGATGAAGGGTCCAGTGGGCTCCTGCTGGTAGTCCACACTGTGGTGTCCTTCGATGGGTCTGTCTTATGCTCACAGGTCATCACCATCTTCCCTGGGTGTCTTAGATTGGTAAGTAAAGTTCGAAAAGCTGGAGACGCACCTTGAGTCAGACCTTTTTTGAGTCGGAACCTTGCTCTGTCCTCCAGGTTGGAGTTCAGTGCTGCAGTCTTGGCTCACTGCAACCTCTGCCTCCAGGTTCAAGCGATTCTCCTGCCTCAGCCTACTGAGTAGCTGGGACTACAGACGCGCATGCCACCACACCCAGGTAGGGTTTTTTTTTTGGTTTTTTGTTTTTTGTTGTTTTGTTGTTTTTTTTTTTTTTTTTTTTTTTTTTTTGAGACGGAGTTTCGCCCTTGTTACCCAGGCTGGAGTGCAATGGCGCGATCTCGGCTCACCGCAACCTCCGCCTCCTGGGTTCAGGCAATTCTCCTGCCTCAGCCTCCTGAGTAGCTGGGATTACAGGCACACGCCACCATGCCCAGCTAATTTTTTGCACTTTTAGTAGAGACGGGGTTTCACCATATTGACCAGGATGGTCTCGATCTCTCGACCTCGTGATCCACCCGCCTCGGCCTCCCAAAGTGCTGGGATTACAGGCTTGAGCCACCGCGCCCGGCTTTTGTTTTCTTTTTTTTTTGTATTTTTAGTAGAGACAGGATCTCACCATGTTGGTTAGGCTGGTTTTGAACTTCAGATCTCATGATCTGCCCTCCCCAGTGCTGTGATTACAAAAGTGAGCCACCATGCCCAGCTATTGAGTCAGATCTTAAGGGTGAAACAGAAGCTGTCCAGGTCAAAAGGGTGGGGAAAGCATAGGCCAGTGTAAGACTGGAGCCCAGGGACTGGGCTGGCTTGGAGCAGGGGACTCACAGTGTGTTGCTTTCTGTCTTTTTGTCTCCTCCACAAGGTCCCTTCAGCGTTGCTTTCCAGCTGTCAGGACTGATGCATTCAGAATTCCTCCAGAGAATTCCAGGAAGAGTTCAGCCCCCGAAAAGCCAGGATGACATCACCAGGCTGAGAAGACGCCAGAACTGCCTACTTCGTCCCTTCTCTAGGGTTCCTGGGAAACTGGGTCCTCTTGTGCTCCTGCTGGGAACATGGGCTGGATGTAGAGCAGCTTTTCATAAACCTGTTTGCCATTTATATGTCCTCTTTGGAGATTCAGAGATTTTGTCCATTTTTTTTTTTTTTTTTTTTTGAGACGGAGTTTCGCTCTTGTTACCCAGGCTGGAGTGCAATGGCGCGATCTCGGCTCACCGCAACCTCCGCCTCCTGGGCTCAGGCAATTCTCCTGCCTCAGCCTCCTGAGTAGCTGGGATTACAGGCACGCGCCACCATGCCCAGCTAATGTTTTGTATTTTTAGTAGAGACGGGGTTTCACCATGTTGACCAGGTTGGTCTCAATCTCTCGACCTCGTGATCCACCCGCCTCGGCCTCCCAAAGTGCTGGGATTACAGGCTTGAGCCACCGCGCCCGGCCGATTTTGTCCATTTTCGAAATCAGATTGTTAAACTGTTTCCTCTAAAGTTGTTTGAGCTTCTTATATATTCTGGTTATTAATCTGTTGTCAGATAGATAGTTTGCCCTTTTTGTGTCCTCGACCTGGTTTTCTAAATGTTTTTGCACATCACAGCCTCCCAGAAGCATGTTCAGCTTAGGGACGGTTATGTTTCTCTTCTTTCTTCTGCTGCTCCTGTGAGTGGTCCATTTCCAGATTTCTCTTGTGCCTATGAGGGTTCTCCAAAGAAACAGAGCCATTGAGAGAGGTGTGAGATAAATAAAAGATCCATTTGAAAGAACTGGGTCTGTGTGATTGGGTGAGGCTGGCACGGCTCAAATCTTGATGCTGATGTCTTAAAACAGAATTTCTTTTTCCAGAAGCCTCAGTCTTCGTTCTAAAAATTTTCACCTGGTTATATGAGCCACACAGACATGACTGAGATAATGTCAGGTGTGTGTATACATACATCTGTATACACACATACAAATACATGTGAAATTACTTCTTTGTAAACCAGGAAATATGTGTAAATCAGTGCCTGGCACATAGTGGGTGATCAAGAAATCTGCTATATCCTCATGGAGTGGTTTCTGCCAATATTCCCAGTTACTTGGGATGCTGAGGAGGGAGGATTGCTTCAGCCCAGGTGTTTGAATCCCACTCGGGCAACATAATAAGACCCTATCCCCTATCTCTCTCTCCTTTTGAGATGGAGTTTTCATTCTGTCTCCCATACTGGAGTGCAGTAGTGTGATCTTGACCCACTGCAGACTCCACCTTCTAGTTTCAAGGGATTCTCTGCCTCAGTCTCCCAAGTAGCTGGAATTACAGGCACGCACCACTGCTCCTAGCTAATTTTTGTATTTTAGTAGAGAAGGGATTTTGTCGTGTTAGCCAGGCTGGTCTCGATTTCCTGATCTCAAGTGATCTGCCTGCCTCGGCCTCCCAAAGTGCTGGGATTACAATTTTGAGCCAATGTGCCTTGCCCTCCATTCTGTTTTTTAAAAGCCACTATTAGGTGCAAGTATTACTGTTCTCAGCATTACTCACAAATCTTTTTGTTCTTCTATGTGTCTGCTGCTGTTCCTTGGTTCTGGTTGTCTATAGTTATGTAGAGGGAGGGAAAGATTTGAAAATAGTGCTAATATCTTATATTTCCTCACTTAATCCTCAGCCTGATTTGTGAGTCAGGTCATGTCAGTAAAAAAGGGAGACGTGGGAGTTAGGCCATTAGCTTGTGCTGGGCAGCAGTATACCTGGGCCCCATCTGTGAGATTGGCGAGGAGAAATTACGGATGCTTCTGGAAGTTGAGGTCCTACTCACTGATTGGGGAGTAGGTTAGATGCCCTCCCTGAGCTCTCAAGATGGAAAGAAGGCTGGAAGTGGGCAGTGGGGCCTGGGGTGATTGGGGCCTGGGTAACAGAAAAGAGCCAGTGTGGTGATGGAGAAATGGCATTCCTGCTGAAGCTTTCTGCACTGTTGTATCACTGACTTGTGCATGTGAACCATCTAGATGTACAGGTACAGGGGTAAGACTGGTGGAGCAGGGCCAAGTCAAGTTTGGATAGTACTTGGGTGGCACCACATGAAACTAGTATTACAGGGTCGCATGGTGGCTGATGCCTGTAGTCCCAGCCAGCACCTTAGGTGGCTGAAGTCGGCTAATCACCTGAAGTCAAGAGTCTGATACCAGCCTGGCCAACACGGTGAAACCTGGTCTCTATTAAAAATCAAAATAATCTCTCGACCTCGTGATCCACCCGCCTCGGCCTCCCAAAGTGCTGGGATTACAGGCTTGAGCCACCGCACCCGGCCAAAAATGTATAATTTATAAATGATCATTTCATCCTTTAAAAAAAAAAAAAGTCAGTGTGTGCATCTCCTGTCCTATGTTTTCATTTAGGATAGGACAGGAATTCTGAGAGCAATCCTCAAGGGGAATTTGGCTGAATACATACAAATTTTATTAATTACAAAAATAACAAAGTAATCTTTGCTTTCATTTTAAAGTAATGCACATGTGACTTACTGTTTCCGGTTACATTAGTTGCTAGCATTGGTTTAGACAGCAGTGAAAGAGGACTTACATGGTAAATCATGTATAGTGGGTGAAGAACGTGGCAACAGGATGAGTTAAAGCAAGAAATCTTGAGTCAGTATTTCAGAACCTTAGGATCTAGCCTAGAATCTTCTGAGACAAGGGTTCTGAAGACTTTAGTTAACTTGTTTTTTATCTTTAATGCTCTTTGTTTGTTTGTTTGTTTGTTTGTTTGTTTTTGAGAGGGAGTTTCAGTCTTGGTTCCCAGGCTGTAGCGCAGTGGCACAATCTTGGCTCACTGCAACCTCCACCTCCCGGACCCGAGCAGTTCTCCTGCCTCAGCTGCCCGACTAGCTGGTATCACAGGCCTGTGCTACCACGGCCATCTAACTGTTGTATTTTTAGCAGAGACAGGGTTTTACCATGTTGACCAGGTCGGTCTCAAACTCCCGACCTCAGATAATCTCCCCACTTCAGCCTCTGAAAGTGCTGGGATTGCAGGTGTGAGCCACCATGCCTGGCCTTCAGTGCCGTTTTTAGAAGCTTGTTCTCTTGCAACCCCTGGTACCTCAGACACTGCCCTGTTTGGTCAGCAGTCTAGACACCATGTGTGGCAGTGCCTGAAATCACCTGCACCTTCTGGATCTTGTCAGATCATGCTGAGCAGGACTGCCTAGCTTCCCCTCAGGTGACTCCCAAAGGTGGCTCTGATCTGCAAGATCCATAGTTTTCTTGTGACACGTTAGGTGTATCCCTCCCCCAAGTGAGAGGCTGGTTGTCTACTTTTGAAGCCTTGCATTTTTACATGGTCCCCACCCATCTCCATAACAAAATAATGGTTAATGTCTGTTAGCTAAGTTTAGACAGGCACAATCCCCACGTGTGAGTTAGTCTCTCTGTTCCTCCTTTTCCTCATCTGTTAATTGGGAATTACAGTAACGTCGCCCCCACAAAGTCATGCAACATGTGGCCAGTGCAAATAACAGGAACATTCCCTGCTGTTCCTTCATAATACATCTTAATATTATGCAAGTGTGGTCCTTGAAAAAGTGGTCATTGAGCACTTACCAGGCTCTAGGGACACAGTTCACCTGCAGCTTGCATTCTAGTGGGGAGAGGGAGGAACAAATGGTAAAATATGCGGGATGCTAACAGGGGTCTATGCCCTAAAAGAAAAGGGAGGGGGAGACCCATTGTATCAGGAGAGTCTCTCTGATAGGGCAGCAGCAGAGCAGAGATCAGGGGATAGAAGAGAGTGAGCACCAGGGCTATTGGTGGGGAAAGACAGTAGTTCCAAGGCCCTGAGGCTGTAGCATGCCTTGAGAAATGGCAAGAAGTGGCTGGAGGACAGCCTAGCGGGCCCTGGCCACACAGAACAGCTCATGTGAGACGGAGACTCTTGGAATCACTCCCATTTGCAGTCACCTGAAACCAGGTGTCAGTGCCCTTCTTATGTCCCAAATACATGTCTCTGAACTGCATAAGGAGCCTGGAAAGCTGACGGTCAGGACTACAGGTGCGCACAACCACACTGGGCTACTTTTTGTATTTTCTTGAAGAGACAGTGTTTCAACATGTTCCCGAGGCTGGTTGAGCTCCAGAGGCAATCCAACCAGCCTCACCTTCCCAAAGTGCTGGGAAGTGCATGTTTGCCTCCGTACCTTGCCCACTAAGGTTTAATTTGTGGGCATGTGCATGCGTGTGAGCAGATGCACTTGCACAGTTTCAACACAATACAAAGCCTGTAACACTTCATTATCTTCATGGTTTTTTTTCTGTTTTGAGATGGACGCTCACTCTCACTCAGACTGGAGTGCAGTGGCATGATCTTGGGTCATTGCAACCTCTGCCTCCGGGATTCAAGCATTTCTCATGCCTCAGCCTCCTGAGTAGCTGAGCCCACGGGTGCCCACACCTTGACCTGTTAATATTTGTATTTTCAGTAGTGAAGGACCAGGCACCATGTCTCACACTTGTAATCCCAGCCCTTTGGGAGGCTGAGGCAGAAGGATTACTTGAGGCCAGGAGTTTGAGACCAGCCTGGGCAACACAGTGGGACCCAGTCACTATAAAATAATTTTAAAAATTAGCTGGACATGGTGGTGTGTTTCTGTTGTCTCTGTTACTCCAGAGGTTGGAATTGGAGGAAGACTTGAGGCCAGGAGTTTGAGGTTGCAGTGATCCAGGATTGTACCACTGTACTCCAGCCTGGGTGACGAGGAGAGATTCCATGTCTTAAAATAAATAAATAAACAAATAAAGGAAGCAATGAAGAGCTTCTCCTCCAAATACTCCCACATCCTTTGGGGCAACTACAAGATTCCAGAAAACATGGAAAACCTACCTTGGGTAACTTTTTGGATGTTTGCTTCTGAGAAACAAAAATCTCGTTAATTAACTCATAGAACAACTAAGATGAAAGGATCCTGAGGGACATGTGGTTTTACTTACCTATTTTATTCACTCATTCATTTATTTAGATGGAGTCTCTCTCTGTTGCCCAGGCTGGAGTGCAGTGACACAGTCTCGGCCCACTGCAACCTCCACCTCCCAGGTTCAAGTGATTCTCCTGTCTCAGCTTCCCGAGTAGCTGGGATTATAGGCACCTGCCACCATGCCCGGCTAATTTTTGTATTTTTAGTAGAGACAGCGTTTCACCATGTTGGCCAGGATGGTCTTGATCTCTTGACCTCATGATCTGCTCACATTGGACTCTCAAAGTGCTGGGATTACAGGTGTGAGCAAAGGTGCCTGGCTCCCTAATTTTAAACTTGAAAAAATTGGGTACCAAAGAGAGGAATTAATTCACCAGGTAGAGAGAGAAGAGCCTCTCTTATGACAGGGGGTCTCTCATCGGGAAACCGGCAAAACTTGTTCCTTGCCTGCATTCTCCAAGATCTTAGCCCAGCGTGGAATATAAATGTCTGCACTGCAGAGGACAGCCGGTTTGTCCTTTGCCTTTTACACCCCTTTCAGCAAGTAGTGTTTCTCAACTTTGTGTACGTGTAAACTCCTGAGCAGCACAAACCCCTCGGCTAATATACACTCCACCCTGTTTGCAGTTGAGGGCAAAGGCTGGGATCCTTGGGCACAGCTCCAAACTCCTTTTCCAGAGGTCTGGGGTGGCAGGGGGAAAAAGTATTAATTAATTAATTAATTAATTAATTTTGAGGCAGAGTCTCACTCTGTCACTCAGGCTGGAGTGCAATTGTACCATCTCTGCTCACTGCAACCTCCACCTCCTGGGTACCAGCTATTCTCCTGTGTCAGTCTCACAAGTAGCTGGGATTACAGGCATGCACTTAAGGTTAGAAGTTTGAGACCATCACACGGCCATGTGTGTACCTTTGCAACAATCTTGCAATGTTCTTCACATGTACCCTAAAACCTAAAATGCAATAAAAAAACATTAAAAATAGCCGGGCGCGGTGGCTCAAGCCTGTAATCCCAGCACTTTGGGAGGTTGAGGCGGGTGGATCACAAGGTCAGGAGATCGAGACCATCCTGGTCAACACGGTGAAACCCCGTCTCTACTAAAAATACAAAAAATTGAGCCGGGTGTGGTGGCTCAAGCCTGTAATCCCAGCACTTTGGGAGGTTGAGGCGGGTGGATCACGAGGTCAAGAGATCGAGACCATCCTGGTCAACACGGTGAAACCCCGTCTCTACTAAAAATACAAAAAATTAGCTGGGCATGATGGCTCGTGCCTGTAATCCTAGCTACTCAGGAGGCTGAGGCAGGAGAATTGCCTGAACTCAGGAGGCGGAGGTTGCAGTGAGCCGAGATCGTGCCATTGCACTCCAACCTGGGTAACAAGAGCGAAACTCCATCTCAAAAAGAAAAAAAAAAAAAAAATACAAAAAATTAGCTGGGCATGGTGGCACGTGCCTGTAATCCCAGCTACTCAGGAGGCTGAGGCAGGAGAATTGCCTGAACCCAGGAGGCAGAGGTTGCGGTGAGCCGAGATTACACCATTGCACTCCAGCCTGGGTAACAAGAGCGAAACTGTCTCAAAAAAAAAAAAAAAAAAAAAAAAAAGCCGGGCGCGGTGACTCAAGTCTGTAATCCCAGCACTTTGGGAGGCTGAGGCGGGTTAATCACAAGGTCAAGAGATCGAGACCATCCTGGTCAACATGGTGAAACCCCGTCTCTACTAATGGTGCAAAAAATTAGCTGAGCATGGTGGCGCGTGCCTGTAATCCCAGCTACTCCGGAGGCTGAGGCAGGAGAATTGACTGAACCCAGGAGGCGGAGGTTGCGGTGAGCCGAGATCGCGCCATTGCACTCCAGCCTGGGTAACAAGAGGGAAACTCCGTCTCAAAAAAAAAAAAAATGCTTTACTTTTAATTTTTATGGATACATAGTAGGTGTATATATTTATGGGGCACATGAGATGTTCTGATACAGTTATGCAATGTGTAATAATCACCTCAGGATAAATGGAATACACCTCACCTTAAGCATTTATCCTTTCTTTGTTTTAAAAACAATTCAGTTATGCTCTTTTCTTTCTTCCTTCCTTTCCTTCCTTCTTTCTTTCTTTCTTCCTTCCTTTCTTTCCTTTCTTTCTTTCTCTCTCTCTCTTTCCCTTCCTTCCTTCCTCTTTCTCTTTCTTTCTTTCTTCTTTTCTTTCTTTCTTCTTTCTTTCTGATGGAGTGTAGCTCTGTCTCCTGGGCTGGAGTGGAGTGGTGCAATCTCGGTTCACTGCAACATTCATCCCACCCCCGCAGGTTCAAGTGATTCTCCAGCCTCCTGAGTAGCTAAGACTACAGGTGCATGCCACGGAGACCGAATAATTTTGTTGTTGTTGTTGTTTTTTTTTTTTTTTTTTTTTTTTGAGACGGAGTTTCGTTCTTGTTACCCAAGCTGGAGTGCAATGGCACGATCTCGGCTCACCGCAACCTCCGCCTCCTGGGTTCAGGCAATTCTCCTGCCTCAGCCTCCTGAGTAGCTGGGATTACAGGCACACACCATCATGCCCAGCTAATGTTTTGTATTTTTAGTAGAGACGGGGTTTCACCACGTTGACCAGGATGGTCTCGATCTCTCGACCTCGTGATCCACCCGCCTCGGCCTCCCAAAGTGCTGGGATTACAGGCTTGGGCCACCGCGCCCGGCCGAATTTTGTATTTTTAGTAGAGACAATGTTTCGCCATGTCAGGCTGGTCTCTAACTCCTGACCTCCAGTGATCCTCCTGCCTTGGCCTCCCAAAGTGCTGGGATTACAGGCATAAGCCACCACACCTGGCTTCTTAGCTATTTTTAAATATACAATAAATTATTATTTACCATTGTCACTCTGTTGCACTACCAAGTACTACATCTTGTTCATTCTAACTGTATTTTTGTTCCCATTAATTACTCCTTTGCACCCCCTCCAGCCCACTACCCTCCCCAGCCTCTGGTAACCATCATTCTACTCTCTATTTCCATGAATTCAATTATTTTAATTTTTAGCACCCACAAATGACTGGGAGCATGCAAAATTTATTTTTCTGTGTCTGGCTTATTTTAGTAAACATAATGATCTCCAGTTCTACCCGTGTTGTTGTAAATAACAGGATTCTATTCTTTTCCATGGTTGAATAATATTCTATTTCGTATATGTATCACATTTTCTTTATCCATTCACCTGCTAATGGACACTTAGATTTTTTCCAAATCTTGGCTACTGGGAATAGTGCTGCAATAAATATAGAAATGTAGATATTTCTTTGATATACCGATTTTCTTTCTTTTGGGTATATACCCAGCAATAGAATTACCATGTCATAAAGTAGCACTCTTTTTAGTTTTTTTTTTTTTTTTTTTGAGACAGAGTTTCGCTCTTGTTACCCAGGCTGGAGTGCAATGGCACGATCTCGGCTCACCGCAACCTCCGCCTCCTGGGTTCAGGCAATTCTCCTGCCTCAGCCTCCTGAGTAGCTGGGATTACAGGCACGCGCCACCATGCCCAGCTAATTTTTTGTATTTTTAGTAGAGACGGGGTTTCACCATGTTGACCAGGATGGTCTTGATCTCTCGACCTCGTGATCCACCCGCCTCGGCCTCCCAAAGTGCTGGGATTACAGGCTTGAGCCACCGCGCCCGGCCTCTTTTTAGTTTTTTGAAGACCCCCCAAACAATTCTCCATAGTGGTTGCACTAATTTACATTCCCACCAATAGCGTGCCAGTCTTCCCTTTTCTCCACATTCTCATTAGCATCTGTAACTGCCTGACTTTTGGATATAAGCCATTTAAACTGGGGTGGGATGGCTGGGCTCAGTGACTCATACCTGTAATCCCAGCACTTTGGGAGGCCGAGGTGGGTGGATCACCTGAGGTCAGGAGTTCAAGACCAACCTGGCCATCATGATGAAACCGCATCTTAAAAAATTAAAATTAAAATAAAAAAAAAACTGAGGTGGGTTGATAGCTCATTGTAGTTTTAATTTGCATTTCTCTGACGATGAGTGATGTTGAGCACCTTTTCATATACTAGTTTGCCATTTGTATGTCTTCTTTTGGAAAATGTCTATTCTGATCTATTGCCCATGTGAATCAGATTATTAGAACTTTTTTTTTTTTTTTTTTGAGACGGAGTTTCGCTCGTTACCCAGGCTGGAGTGCAATGGCGCGATCTCAACTCACCACAACCTCCGCCTCCTGGGTTCAGGCAATTCTCCTGCCTCAGCCTCCTGAGTAGCTGGGATTATAGGCACGCGCCACCATGCCCAGCTAATTTTTTGTATTTTTAGTAGAGACGGGGTTTCACCATGTTGACCAGGTTGGTCTCGATCTCTCTTTTTTTTTTCTTTTTTTTGAGACGGAGTTTCGCTCTTGTTACCCAGGCTGGAGTGCAATGGCGCGATCTCGGCTCACCGCAACCTCCGCCTCCTGGGTTCAAGCAATTCTCCTGCCTCAGCCTCCTGAGTAGCTGGGATTACAGGCATGTGCCACCATGCCCAGCTAATTTTTTGTATTTTTAGTAGAGACGGGGTTTCACCATGTATGGTCTCGATCTCTCGACCTCGTGATCCACCCGCCTCGGCCTCCCAAAGTGCTGGGATTACAGGCTTGAGCCACCGTGCCCGGCCTAGAACTTTTTTTTTCTGTTGATTTTGCTTACCCTGAGCTCCTTATAGATTCAAGCGTTATTAATCCCTTGTCAGATGGATTCAGGATTGGGTTTTGTCTATATTTTAGACTCAATTCTAAACTGTTAAATGCTGTCAGGTGGAGAAGTGACACAATATTATATTGGAAGATGACATTGTGTATTTACTACCTATTGCTGTGTAACATACCAGCCGGGTATGGTGGCTCACACCTGTAATCCCAGCAGTTGGGAGGCCAAGGCAGGTGGATCACGAGGTCAGGAGTTAGAGACCAGCCTGGCCAACACGATGAAACCTTGTCTTTACTAAAAATACAAACAAGCCAAATGTAGTAGCACATGCCTGTAATCCTAGCTACTCAGAAGGCTGAGACAGGACAAGCTCTTGAACTCTGGAGGCAGAGGTTGCAGTGAGCTGAGATCACACCACTGCACTCCAGCCTATGGGACAGAGTGAGACTCCATCTCAGAAAACAAACTCACACACACACACACACACACACACACCAACAAGAACAACAAAAACCACCCAAAAGTATAAAGTTACAAGGATGCTTATTAGTCTTCTCATAATTCTGGAGGCTGACTAGACTCACCTGCGCAGTTCTGGCTCGGGATGTGGTTGCCTTCAAACAGTATGGAGTTAGAATAGTGTGGAAGGTTTCCAAGAACAGAAAATCAAACACTGCATATTCTCACTCATAGGTGGGTGTTGAACAATGAGAACACATGGACACAGGGAGGGGAGCACTACACACTGGGGGCTGTTGGGGGGAAATGGGGGAGGGATGGGGGTGGGGAGGTGGGGAAGAGATAGCATGGGGAGAAATGCCAGATAGAGGTGAAGGGGAGGAAGGCAGCAAATCACACTGCCATGTGTGTACCTATGCAGCAATCTTGCATGTTCTTCGTGTGTACCCCAAAACCTAAAATGCAATAAAAAATAAATAAAAATAAAAAACAAGCATGTCAAAACCATTATTCATTTTCATTTTACTTTACTGGCATTAATAGAGGTAAATTCACATTTTTGTTGTTATTCAGAAAGTCAGTTTAATTGAGAACCTATTTGTGATGGTGCATAAAATAATGTCTGTTAATCATTAGCATCTTAGATTAGATGAAATATGTTCACTCTGTTAAGCTTTATTATTAACCCATAACAGGAATTGAGTTTCTTTCTTTTTTTTTTCTCCTAGGCTTTAGCTATTTAAAATGCACTCAAGCATCTCCTAAAGATGTGGATACTTTCTGAGAAATTTGTCCTTAGTGATTTCATCTTTGCACAAACATCATAGAGTGTCCTCATAAAACCTAGATGGTGTAGCCTACTCCACACATAAGTCATATGGTATAGCCTATTGCTCCCAGGCTACAAACCTGTATAGCACGTCTCTGTACTGAATCCTGTTGTCAACTGTCACACCATGGTGATTGTGAATTATGATCCCAGAATATCTGAGTCAGGTCTCAGTGAATTAGAAAGCTTATTTTGCCAAGGTTAAAGACATGCCCATGACACAGCCTCAGGAGGTCCTGACAACATGGGCCCAAGGTGGTCAGGGTAGACCTTGCTTTCATACATTTTAGAGAGGCAGGAGACACCAATCAATATGTGTAAGATGTACAGTCCTTTGGTCCAGTAAGGTGGAACAACTAGAAGTAGGAATTGGGATGCTTTTAGGTCAGAAGTAGATAAAACAAAAGGTTGCATTCTTTGGAATCTTTGATCAGCCTTCCACTGAATACAATTTAGTCTGGTTCAGTGAATCTACATTTTTACATATACAGTAGGGCAGAGGAATGCTGTGATCTTGGCCCACCGGGAGAACCCTGTCTCCCGGGTTCAAGTGATTGTCTTGCCTCAGCCTCCCGACTAGCTGGGATTACAGGCATGCACCACCACACCTCAGTAATTTTTGTACTTTTAGTAGAGATGTTTGTCAGGCTGGTCTCGAACTCCTGACCTCAGGTGATCTGCCTGCCTTGACCTCCCAAAGTGCTGGGATTACAGGCATGAGCCACCATGCCTGGCCAGGAAGCTTATTTTAATTCTGATATTGTCAACTGTATTTCAGGCATAACTTGTTTTCCTTGGAGCATAAATAATGCTTTGGTATTTTATTACACAAATAAAACACAGGTCCCTTTTAATCATATTCATTGCTAGTGATACTGACATCTGCGGTTAGAAACATTCTAGAGTCTCGGCTTCCAGTAATTCTTTGTGAGCCTCTAAAAGGTAAATTATTTTTTCTCACAAGACACAGTGACACCTAAAGTCACATTCAATGTCCTGCCACTTTTGTTTCTCTAGTTTCATCAATTTCTGCAAAGCATCTTTGGGGGAATAACTTTGACTATCCCTTTAAACTCTTCTGTGTTAGAAAGAATTCTGATAAAACATTGAATAATTGTAGTCACAAATTCCATTTACAGTCTTCCTGTCTTTGAATATTTTTTTCAATGGCAAATATTTGCTTTTGTTGTATTGTAGCTAAAAGAAATGCTGGAAAACAAAACAAAGACAAGCATTCATTAGAATAAGTGATTCGGTCACAATCAATTTGCTATTTTAACTTATTTTTTTTTTTAAAGTTGCCTGGCACAGTGGCTCAAGCCTGTAATCCCAGCACTTTGGGAATCCGAGATGGGTGGATCACGAGGTCAAGAGATCGAGACCATCCTGGTCAACATGGTGAAACCCCGTCTCTACTAAAAAATACAAAAAATTAGCTGGGCATGGTGGCGTGTGCCTGTAATCCCAGCTACTCAGGAGGCTGAAGCAGGAGAATTGCCTGAACCCAGGAGGCAGAGGTTGCAGTGAGCCGAGATCATGCCATTGCACTCCAGCCTGGGTAACAAGAGTGAAACTCCGTCTCAAAAAAAAAAAAAAAGAAAAAAAGTTATACTTGTGAAAATGTCCAGCTGTAAATTGAAATAGTCTCCAAAATACGAATTTCTTCCCTGGTTCTAAGGTGACCAGCTTTCCTAGAGAGTGACCCACACCACAAGGATCTGATAAATATGTTTACATGTGTGTGTTGTTTTAATATAAAACATGAAAAGGAGAGATTTCATTGAAATTATATATGTTTGCATAATTTACTTTGTAGCATCATGAATGCTCCAAAGAGTAGTTAGTGTCAAGTACTACTTATTATTATTACAAATAATTAAGCAGATATTTGAAAAAATTACAATTTTTAAATATTTTATTTTAAATTAGTTTTAGATTCACACTGACATTGGGAAGAAAATGCAGGTTTCCTATGTAGCCCCAAACTAGTCTCCCCTCGTATTAACATATCAACACGTAGCATATATGTTATTAACATCTTTTTTTTTTTTTTTGAAATGGAGTCTTGCACTGTCACCCAGGTTGGAGTGCCGTTGCACGATCTCGACTCAATGCAACTTCTGTCTCCCATGTTTAAGCGATTCTCCTGCTTCAGCCTCCCAAGTAGCTGGGATTATAGGCGCCCACCAGCACATTTGGCTAATTTTTTTTTATTTTTAGTAGAGACAGATTTTTGCCACGTTGGCCAGGCTGGTCTGGAACTCCTGACCTCAGAT
Organism: Saimiri boliviensis; assembly: GCF_048565385.1. Taxonomy (NCBI): domain Eukaryota; kingdom Metazoa; phylum Chordata; class Mammalia; order Primates; family Cebidae; genus Saimiri; species Saimiri boliviensis. Next base: position 29,092,306 of record NC_133463.1, read on the forward strand.
GATTTACCTGTCTCAGCCTTCCAAAGTTCTGGGATGACAGGCATGAGCCACCATGCCCAGCCTACTATTGATATATTTGCTTTGGTTGGGTATCTGTGCAGATATTTACCCAGTTTTTAAATTATGCATGTATTTTATAAATATCTTCTCACGTCTGTCTTGTCTTTTTGTTCTCTGAATATCGTTTTTTAAAATTTTATTTTGATTTTATTTTGATTGAAGAGATGTGTGATGCTGAATATATTTTTTCACAGAATACTTGGTTTTATAAAATCTGTTATCAATATTTTCATGAATTGGCATTTGATGTTGTGTGTAAAAACTCAACACCAAACCCAATGTCACATAGATTTGTCTTTTAGATTTTTCATAGTTTTGCATTTCAAATTACAGTCTCTGAACTATTTTGAGTAGGTTTTTGTTTTTCTCAATTTGGGTATATATTCATTTAATTCCACATGGCTTCCAAAGTCTTCCATCACCATTTTTGGGAAGGATAGGGCTGCGGTGGGCTTCATTTTGGTTTGAATTTCCAAAATTATTAAATTGAATAAACTGAATATTGAATTTTATAGGTATTTCAGGACAGCCAGGCGGGGGTGCACGTCTGCCGAGAAACAGTGTCTGTGCTGAGCTCTTGCGCCACCAGAGGGCGCGCGAACCCAGACCTGACCAACTTCCCTCTCAGGTGCCAGAAGCAGCGAGGAGCTTCGACTTCCTCAGAGCACGAGGGTCATGTCAACTAAGTGTTGTTCATTGGTGAGTAAAAAGGTTCCTTTCCACGGCCCTGAGTGCAGACAAGAGACTCTTTAGAGTACTCAGCAAAGGAAAAAATTCATCTAGAAAATGAAATCCCGGCCGGGCGCGGTGGCTCAAGCCTGTAATCCCAGCACTTTGGGAGGCCGAGGTGGGTGGATCACGAGGTCGAGAGATCGAGACCATCCTGGTCAACATGGTGAAACCCCGTCTCTACTAAAAATAAAAAAAACTAGCTGGGCGTGGTGGCGCGTGCCTGTAATCCCAGCTACTTAGGAGGCTGAGGCAGGAGAATTGCCTGAACCCAGGAGGCGGAGGTTGCGGTGAGCCGAGATCATGCCATTGCACTCCAGCCTGGGTAACAAGAGCGAAATTACGTCTCAAAAAAAAAAAAAGAAAAAAAGAAAAGAAAAAGAAAAATGAAATCCCCAAATCTCATTGTTAGGACTACACCCTGATAATATTATGAAAGTCCCAGACACAGTGGCTGCTAAGATATGTTCTCACAGTGGCCTCCAATATAATAATCACGCCATGCCCTAACATTACTATGATATCCATACCGTGCCGTAACACCAATATAATATCCACACTGTACTCTAACGCTAAGCTAATATCCACATATAATACTAATGTAATACTATCCACACTGTGCCCTAATGCTAATGTGATATCTAGACTGTTCTCCAACACCAGTATAATATGTACACCATGCTCTAACCGTAATATACACACCATGCTGTAACACTAACGTATCCACACAGTAAGTAGCCTCTAATACTAATAAATATAATAATATCTACTAAGTAGGTCTGTCGACATTGAGGCTTTTATAAGGGTTCACAGCTTTAAATGAAGCATAGCCTCTATAGTGGATTTTGATGATGTTTCTGCTTTTCTGGAATAGTATTGATATGGTCGTTTTAAAAAGTAATTTACTTTTTAATAACGTCATACTTCTAGGAAACTTCCAGTAGCAGCCGCTCAGTCTCATCGGTGTGGATGCAGAGCGCCCAGCGCAGGAGCCCAGGATCCGGAGAGGTGTCCAAGAGGAGCGGACCCTCAGGCCAGATGGGCTGTGCACTCCGCGACCCTGACGCCACCTAAGGGAAGGGCCACCATCCCACACCAGTACGAGCTGCACCTGCAAACTGCGCATCCGGCATGGGCAGCAGTAGGGGCCGGTGGGGGAAGGAGCAACCCCTGACTTCCCACGCATCTCCCGCTCCCTGACACCGCCAGGCAGACCCCAGGGCCGGAGTCTCAGCGCTGAAGCCAGGCCATCAGCGAAGCTGCTCCAGTGCCACGGAGTGCCCACGCCAGACCTGATCTCCCTTTGAGGAGGAGTGGGGCGGCCACAGGGTCAGACCGGCCTCCTCCTCCTCCATTATATGAGATATATGTAAGGATTGGTAATATTCCATTAGGAACTCATGTTTGTGGTATCAAATGCGCGCCTGCGATCCTGCGTATCTGTGGTCCTCCAGCAGCCCGGGCGAGCCCGGGAGAACCCAGAGCCCAGCGGCGCCGGCCCTAGCGGCAGCGCCACCTGCCCGCGCGTGCGTGGCAGCGGCTTCCGGGAGCCGGGCGGGCACCGTGGCGCAGGCGCGCGCCTAACGGCTGCGCGGAGCTCGCTCGGGCTGCGAGGTCGGAGGCTGTGACGGACCCGGCTGAGAAAGCAGATGTGGGATCGCAGATTGCGGGTTGGTGCTGGCTGGGGGTGGGAGGAGCCGCAGCTCAGCAGCTGGTTGTTGGGGATCTGAGAAGTCACACCTTGAAAAAGTTCCTCGGCTTTGGGAGCCAGGGGCCAAGGTAGAGCAGACCCTCAGGTGCTGGGCTCCCTAGACCCCGTCTTCACCGCTTCCGGTCTCCGAATCCGGGAGGCGGAACCACGGATGATCCACAGGGCGGCTGCCGGGGGCGACGCCGCGGAGGTGGAGCTGCCTGGCGCGGAGGAGCGGAGACCTGGACGCGCGGGACAAGCCGCACAGGTAGCGGGGCCCAGCCCGGGGTGGGAGGGTTCCCTCGGCCCGGCTTCCCCGCTAGGACAGGGCCTTGGAGGGCGCCGGGCACCCTCGGAGCAGCGGAGCCGAAGGAGCCTCAGCTGCTGTATCCCTCCTCATTCCCCAGCTGGACCGCCTGGTGGAGAACGTGAGTGATTTAACTCACAAAGTGGGGCGTAGACAGCGTTGTTATTTTTAACGTTCACGTTTAAAACATGGTGTTTTAGACATTATAGGAGGTCCCTACTGAGAGAACTCATTCCCCTATCAAAAATACCGGGAGTCATTTTCAGTAGGCGAAAATGTCTCAGATAAAACTACCCGTTTTACGTAGATCGGTTCTTTACTGAAAGGACTTAGAGGGAAACTTGGAAATGGGAGGCGGGTTTTGTGTTCTTGAATGAGAAGACACATTTTTCTCCAAATGTGAGCTCTTTTTCTGTTTATCAATTTTACATAAACCGAATGAAAATATCAAGGTTTTAACATTTTTGCACGACACCTGCTGTCTTTTACTATTGTTATGACATTTAAAATAATTTTATGTCTACGGCCATACCACCCTGAACGCGCCGATCTCGTCTATTGTTAATGACATTTAAAATAATTTTATAATGGACTGAAAAAATACTGGCTTCTCTAGATATTAAAATGTGCTATTAATTTCTGTAATTAATTGTTTAATAACAGCTGAACATACAGATACATATGTGGAACAGAATAGGAAATCCAAGGCCGGGCGCGGTGGCTCACGCCTGTAATCCCAGCACTTTGGGAGGCCGAGGCGGGTGGATCACGAGGTCAAGAGATCGAAACCATCCTGGTCAACATGGTGAAACCCCGTCTCTACTAAAAATACAAAAATTAGCTGGGCATGGTGGCGCACGCCTGTAGTCCCAGCTACTAGGGAGGCTGAGGCAGGAGAATTGCTTGAACCCAGGGGGCGGAGGTTGCGGTGAGCCGAGAGCGTGCCATTGCACTCCAGCCTGGGTAACAAGAGCGAAACCCCGTCTCAAAAAAAAAAAAGAATAGGAAATCCAGAAACACTGATATAAGATGTTGAAATAAATTTCTGTTGCAGCCATAGGATGGCATAATATGTGACCATTGAATGTGACAATAGATACAGAAGTATGTTGATGTGCGAAGATGTATTTTGTTATAGCCAGCAAGGAAAAAAGGATCAGTTTGATTATACATACAAACATTCTATGGTCTTGTGTTAACAAAAAATGTGCACAAAATATGATAACATTGCTCATTTCTGGGCATTTGCATTTTAAGTAAAGTTTTTCTTATCTGTGATTGCTGCAGTGAGCACGTACAACACTTTTAGTACAAGTTTATTATTAATGGAATAATTCTTGGGAAGAGGAATATGAATATTGCCCCGATAAAAATAATCTCTATTTTTTATCATCATCATTATTATTATTGTGTATTATTGTCTTGGAACTTTTAGCGTCTTCACAAATAAAAAGGGAATGTTTTTATCTGTCTCCAGATTTTATGTATATATTATGTACATATATTTTTCTTACATGTAGATTTATCTCATATGTGCAAACAATGATTAATCATTTCATTTAACTTTTATTCTTTGAAAGTAAAAATAACATAAATGATTACTATTGCAAAAATACTGCTTTATGGGAGTTAATTTAAAAATTGAACTCTCCATCTGTATTTATCCATTCTTTCATTCAGTTTATTCATCAAACATAACCTTAGTACCTATTACGTAGCAGACATAATCTACTATCTCTCAGGACTCTTCCATCCTTAAGAACTTCGTGTTTACCTGCCCTGTCTTCACAAGCTGAGATATTTGAAATGGGGATATTAGGACTTAATCTCATTTAAACTTTATCTCCCATCTTTCAAACAAAAGAATTTCTGAAGTTAGAAAATAGTAGAAGATAACCTTTAACTGCACTTCCAAAAGTTTATCAGTCTCAAACACTAATATTAATCACAGGAAAGTCTAATTTGCATATATTCTCTAAATATAAGTACTGAATTAAATGATCCATACATATTTATTTGAATTATGAGTTTCCTTTGGCTTCAAGTTGTTTGAAAAGTCCAATAATTAATTTGTTTTAAAAAATGTGTTACTGTTATTTCAATGTGTTTTCCCCATAGTGACTTTAAGAACTAAAATGTATTCAAGTGTTAGTATATCCCTAGAACTGCCCTAGACCTGCTGTGTATACCGTATGTTACTTAATGTAAGGACTCATGGATTGTGTGATGCACTATTATTATATATATCAATATAAAATAATTTTTAAGATGCTACCAATTATAGTTGTAATAAATCATGAATTATAAGTGCCATTCAAATATCAGAGGTATTAAAATGTGACCTACTCTTTAAGTCATCCTACAAAGTAGGTATAATTGTATTATTTTACTTAATTAAAATTTTTTTTAAGTATTAGTAATAGAAATAATCCCAGAACTCTGGTAGGCTGAGGTGGGAGGATTGCTTGATGCCAGGAGTTTGAGACCAGCCTGAACAACAAAATGAGATTCTTGCTCTACATAAAATTTTAAATTAGTAGCTGGACATGCTGGTACACATCTGTAGTCCCAGCTATTCAGGAGGCTGGGTATGGAGGATAGCTTGAGCCCAGGAGTTCCATGCTACAGTGAGGTATGATTACACCATTGCACTCCAGCCTGGGTAAAAGAGTGAGACTTTGTCTCAAAAAAACAAAAATCTAACAATTTTGAGTTGTTGCTGTAGGAACGATTTTAAATACATAGTTTTTTTTTTTTTTTTTGAGACAGTTTCGCTCTTGTTACCCAGGCTGGAGTGCAATGATGCGATCTTGGCTCATTGCAACCTCCACCTCCTGGGTTCAGGCAATTCTCCTGCCTCAGCCTCCTGAGTAGCTGGGATTACAGGCATGCGCCACCATGCCCAGCTAATTTTTTTTGTATTTTTAGTAGAGATGGGGTTTCACCATGTTGACCAGAATGGTCTCGATCTCTTGACCTCGTGATCCTCTCGCCTCAGCCTCCCAAAGTGCTGGGATTACAGGCGTGAGCCACCGTGCCCGGCCTTTACATAGTTTCTCTTTTAAGCATCATGATATCCTATGAGATAGCTATTACTGTTGTTTTTATTACTGAGGAAGTTGAGGCACAGAAAAGCTAAGTAATAGCTGGTAAATGACACAGTTTAAAATAGGACTGAAACCCTAGTTGAACTGAATCTAAAGGCCAAGCTCTTTCTATTCAAATAGGCTGCTGTTTTCATTAAGGCAGTGAGCAAGAAAAGCTAATAAGTATTGTTGTTTCTTCAAGAAAAATAAGGAAGAGGAAAAACATGCTATTCAGTGTTTACAATTACATGAATGACTGTATGTTTTAAGATATTGCACTGCAGTTTTCTAAAAGGTCCTCTTACTTTTGTACTACTGCTCTACATTTGCCCTGTGCCAGTGGCTGTGTGGAAGTGGTCACTTTCCTGGTGAACAGAAAATGCCAGGTTGACATTTGTGACAAGCAAAACAGAACACCTTTAATATAGGTATATAGTAGTCAACTCTTTCAGCATGATATGGGTTTGATTTATATATATATATATATATATATATATGTGTGTGTGTATATAAAATTAAATGTATCTTATTTAAATATGACTAGTTGGTGAAACCTGTGCAATGTGTATTTTGAATTCTTAGAATTTACAATCTGTTTCTTGATCTAATATGGACAGGCTATACATTGCCAGGAAGAGACTTGTGCCATCATTCTGCTGAAACATGGCACCAACCCACATCTTAAGGATACCTATGATGTCACTGCTCTCCATTATGCTGGGTATAATGAGAGTATGTTACTGGCAGAAAAACTGCTTTCTCGTGCTGCAAATATTGAAGCAATGGAAAAGATGTAGATCAATCAACTTTCTTTTCAAAATATTTGTTTTCTTTTTTTTTTTTTTTTTTTTTTTTGAGACGGAGTTTCGCTCTCGTTACCCAGGCTGGAGTGCAATGGCGCGATCTTGGCTCACCGCAACCTCTGCCTCCTGGGCTCAGGCAATTCTCCTGCCTCAGCCTCCTAAGTAGCTGGGATTACAGGCACGTGCCACCATGCCCAGCTAGTGTTTTGTATTTTTAGTAGAGACAGGGTTTCACTATGTTGACCAAGATGGTCTCGATCTCTCGACCTCGTGATCCACCCGCCTCGGCCTCCCAAAGTGCTGGGATTACAGGCTTGAGCCACCGAGCCCGGCCTTCGTTTTTTTTTTTTTTTTTTCGACCTAAACAAGCCCTTTTTTGGGAGGGAAGGTTGACTAAAGTTAAAAATGGGCTTGTTGCTTTTTTTTTTTTTAAGAAAGAAAAAAGAATAATAAGAAAAAGAATAAAGAAGAGGAAGAAAGAGAAAGAGGAAGAGGGAGAGAGAATGGGGGTGTTGCATAAAGCCCGGGCTAGAATGCAGTCTAAATATGGGTATGCCTATAATTGTCCTTAATAATGGAGACAAAAGACAATGAGGGAAGAAAATAACAAACAAGGAGCCAACCAACATTTCGTTTAAACTTCTAAGTTGATATGATGTGGTACTGATAAGCGTGTATATTTTGTGTATTTAAAGTGGAGAGTTCTATAAATGTTAATTACGTTTACTTGTTCCAGATCTGAGTTCAAGTCCTGGATACGTTGTTAATTTTCTGTCTCGTTGATCTGTCTGAAATTAATGTTGAAGTCTCCCACTATTACTGTGTGGCAGTCTAAGTTTCTTTATTAGTCTTGTATGTCTGGGTATTCCTGTATTGGGTGCGTATATATTTAGGATCTTTAGCTCTTCTTGTTGTTTCGTTGATCCTTTTATCATTATATAATGTCCTTCTTTGCTTCTTTTGATCTTTGTTGCTTTAAAGACTATTTTATCAGAGGCAAAAAATTGTAACTTCTGCTTTTTATTTATTTATTTTAGCTCTCTGTTTGGTTGGTAAATCTTTCTCCATCCCTTGTTTTGAGTCTTTGTGTATCCTTGAATGTGAGATAGGTCTGGATGCAGCATACTGATGGGTTTTAGTTTTTTATCCAAATTACCTGTCTGTCTTTGGATTGGGGGATTTAGTCAATTTAAATTTAAAATTAATAATGATATATGTGAGTTTAATACTGCCATTTAATATTAGCTGGCTATTTTGCCCGTTCGTTGATGTAAATTCTTCATTATATTGATGCTTTTTACTTTTTGGTATTTTTTAGAAAGGCTGATACTGTTTGTTCCTTTCTGTGTGTAGTGGTTCTTTCAGAAGCTCTTGTAAAGCAGGCCTGGTGGTGATGAAATCTCTGAGTGCTTGCTTGTTCACAAAAAACTTTATTTTTCCTTCACTTATGAAGCTTAGTTTGGCTGGATGTGAAATTCTTGGTTGCAAGTTCTTTTCTTTAAGGATGTTGAATATTGGTCCCCACTCTCTTCTGGCTTGTAGGGTTTCTGCTGAGAGATCTGCTGTAAGTCTGATAGGCTTCCCTTTGTGGGTAACCTGACCTTTTCTCTCTGGCTGCCCTTAGTATTTTCTCCTTCATTTCAACCCTGGTGAATCTGATGATTATGTGCCTTGGAGTTGCTCTTCTTGAGGAATATCTCTGTGGTGTCCTCTGTATTATCTGGAGTTGAATATGATCCTGCCTTACTAGGTTGGGAAAATTTTCCTGAATAATATATCCTGAAGCGTATTTTCCAGCTTGGATTCATTCTCTTCGTCACATTCAGGTACACCTATCAAGCGTAGATTAGGTCTTTTCACATAGTCCCATATTTCTTGGAGACTTTGCTTGATCCTTTTTATCCTTTTTTCTCTAATCTTGTCTTCTTGTTTTATTTCACTGAGTTGGTCTTCGACCTCTGATATCCTTTCTTCTGCTTGATCAATTCGGCTGTTAAAACTTGTGCATACTTCACGTAGTTCTCGTATTGTGTTTTTCAGCTCCATCAATTCACTTATTTTCCTCTCTAAATTGTGTATTCTTGTTAACATTTCGTCAAACCTTTTTTCAGAGTTCTTAGTTTCTTTCGATCGGGTTAGAACAAGTTCTTTTAATTCACAGAAGTTTCTTATTATCCACATTTTGAAGCCTGCTTCTGTAATTGGAACACATTCGTTCTCCATCAGACCTTGTTTCATTGCTGATGAGGAACTGTGATCCCCTGCTGAGGGAGAGGCATTCTGATCTTGGGTGTTCTCAGCCTTCTTTGGCTGTTTTCTTCCCTTCGTTGTAGATTTATCCATCTGTGGTCTTTATAATTACCGTCCTTGTAATTGGGTTTCTGAGTGGACGTCCAACTTACTGATTCTCAGCACCGAAATCTGAGCCACCCACTGCGCCGACTAAATCAGCGGCGTTAAGACTGATGGTGCTTTTCTGACTCTGCACCAAGAACCGACGCTCTGAGGTGCCGGCAAATCTGCCTCGCTGGCCGCAGGAGTCGTGCTGGCAACCCGTGGGGCTCCTCTGCTGGGAATCTCCTGGTGTGTGAGCAACAAGAATTCATGTGAAGGTGTGGCGTCCTCTCGTTCTCTGCGCTTTCACTGGGAGCTACAATCCCGAGCTGCTAGTGATCAGCCATCTTGGATCTCTCTCCTGTAGATAGCTTTTATCTGACTCCTAGCTGATATGAATTACAACATATCAGACTAAGAAAGCCATGGGGAAATCTTCATTTAAATCTTTGCCTACTCTAGATAAATGACCTCAGCACATTTTCTTGGCCATTGAGGGATTATAAGTTAGCAACTTGTACTATGTCATACCCCAGTGGAACAAGAGACTTCCTTGTCATTCCTTTCTTTTAGCCTTGGTGATAATTTACAAAGATGAACACTTGAGCACCCAAGATGCTTATAGATACAAGCTAGTACATATAAATAGTTATTATGTCTACGTTGACAGGCAGGATATTAAATTGATAGAGTGTATCAAACTAGCTGTTTAGTAATGACTTTATTAAAGTTCTTGAATGGAGTTATTTCTTTGTTATTTTAGAACAGCCTTCATGCTTTTCTGTACATTATGGCTCATCAGGTATTGTCAATATTTTTCTTCAGCAAAATATTAATGTCTTTACTCAAGTTATGTGTGTTTGAGATGCAGAAGATTAAGCTATTTATCATGGTTTGACAAGGTATGTGTTTGTATTAAAAGGCCAGTTAATACTAAATTGATGTTTAAAATAATTGCAAGCATTGAATCTTATACGTCAGGTGAGAGTTCATAGTTTGGTTCAGGTAGTTTGAAATAGCAAGTGTTAGTCCATTTTTTAGATAGAAATCAAGCAGAAGGCTAGATTAGTTAGAAGTGGAATGTAAGATTCTTTCAGGACTTTTAAGAGCTTTATCCCTAGGGATCTCAATGTGGTTCATTTTATTCTAAGTATAATCCCCATGCATCAGATAAAAATAGACACATCTTTGACTTCTTTTTTCTTCATTTTCTTCTTCTTTCTTTCTCTTTCTTCTTTCTTCTTCTTCTTTTTTGTAGAGGCAGGATCTCACTATGTTGCCTAGGCTGGTTTTGAACTCCTGAGCATAAGTAATCCTCCTGCCTCAACCTCTCAAAGTGCTAGCTACCATGCCTGCCCTGACTTTTCTAATGAGTTACTGGGTTTTGAAATGTTCAATTTAGCAGAAAATCTTGTATTGTCCCCTGGGGCTATATCTCCTATGTCTTAATTCTTTGAATTTTCCAAGAAGCTAAGGTGTTTTCTAAGTCTAAGAAAGGTGATCTTTCTTAACAAGTCGGAAGGGGGAAAATAGGCCATTCTAATTATTCTGTTGTTTGCATGGATTCACTTGCTGTATTGTTGCCATTGTAACTGGTCCTGCAATCTGATAATGATTGACCTTTGCCACCAGGATGCATTCACTGATTCAGACCCCTCGGTTTTCATGGTGATTCATACGTAGAGTTCAAAGCTATGCTGTTTTTTTAGTTGATGTACTTATGCTCAGCCATTGTGCCCAGCACCCTGCTCTGGGAACCAGGCCTTCTAGCTTTACCTACACAAATAGTGAGCAGATTGATGCTTCCCCTACACTAAAAACATTATTTGGAACCTACATTTTTTTTTTTTTTTTTTTTTTTTTTTTTTTTTTGAGACGGAGTTTTGCTCTTGTTACCCAGGCTGGAGTGCAATGGTGCGGTCTCAGCTCACCGCAACCTCCGCCTCCTGGGTTCAGGCAATTCTCCTGCCTCAGCCTCCTGAGTAGCTGGGATTACAGGCACGTGCCACCATGCCCAGCTGATTTTTTGTATTTTTAGTAGAGACGGGGTTTCACCATGTTGGCCAAGATGGTCTCGATCTCCTGACCTCGTGATCCACCCGCCTCGGCCTCCCAAAGTGCTGGGATTACAGGCGTGAGCCACCGCGCCGGGCCTGGAGCCCACATCTTAGCTAGACTTGGGCTAGGCCTTCATGGCAAGTTATCCTTTGAGACCCCTGTTGGTCTTTTCTCTAACAAATATTAGTTGAGATTGTTCCCACCAGTCAGAGGTGTTAAAATAATGTTGCAGGAAGTGATTAGAGTTCCCTTTCCCTTTTGCTATCAGATTTGTATCTTTTTTTTTTTTTTTTTTTGAGACGGAGTTTCACTCTTGTTACCCAGGCTGGAGTGCAATGGCGTGATCTCGGCTCACCACAACCTCCGCCTCCTGGGTTCAGGCAATTCTCCTGCCTCAGCCTCCTGAGTAGCTGGGATTACAGGCACGTGCCACCATGCCCAGCTAATTTTTTGTATTTTTAGTAGAGACGGGGTTTCACCTTGTTGACCAGGATGGTCTCGAACTCTCGACCTCGTGATCCACCCGCCTTGGCCTCCCAAAGTGCTGGGATTACAGGCTTGAGCCACCGTGCCCGGCCTAATCCTTATTTTTTAGAAGAGACCATGGAGCCTAAGAGAAGCATCTTGTCTGAACACAAATACTTATTGGTTACAGAGCAAGGACTTGTTCTGAGTGCAGGACACTTTACATACATGATGTCCAGCTAACTATAGTTAATTTACTGAGCTGTGTTCCCTCCATTTATGAGTACTTCACTTTTTTCTTTAATTAAAGAGTTAATAAACTTGTAAACCTTAAAATTTTGAAATGTATGCGACAGAAATTAAAGTTCTGATATTAGTGCTGATATTGCCTGAAATGGTTTAAGAATTTAATATGTTTGGAAATATTTTTTATTTTAATATTAAAATAGCAATTTTATTTGTTACCTTTTTTTTTTTTTTTTTTTTTGAGACGGAGTTTCGCTCTTGTTACCCAGGCTGGAGTGCAGTGGCGCAATCTCGGCTCACCGCAACTTCCACCTCCTGGGTTCAAGCAATTCTCCTGCCTCAGCCTCCTGAGTAGCTGGGATTACAGGCACGCGCCACCATGCCTAGCTAATTTTTTGTATTTTTAGTAGAGACGGGGTTTCACCATGTTGACCAGGATGGTCTCGATCTCTTGACCTCGTGATCCACCCGCCTCGGCTTCCCAAAGTGCTGGAAAGTGCTGGGATTATAGGCTTGAGCCACAGCACCCGGCCCTATTTATTACTTTTTTAACATAGAATTTTACACCCAACTTTGGAACATAAAAAGAAGATACTTCTATGCAAGTAAGACTTCTGATAGTAAATTTCTCATTTATCGTGTTGGTCTACTCTTTTTTTTTTTTTTTTTTTTTTTTGAGATGGAGTTTCGCTCTTGTTACCCAGGCTGGAGTGCAATGGCGCGATCTCGGCTCACCGCAACCTCCGCCTCCTGGGTTCAGGCAATTCTCCTGCCTCAGCCTGGTCTACTCTTGATAAAAAAGAAAGTAAGATGTAAGATTAAGATAGTTTTAATGGAGAAAGATGAGTTTAAAAATATGTGTAAATTGCAAGTATACATATGTATATACATATATGTAAATTAATTTTCAAAATTTAACTTCTTTAGTTTGGAATTCAGAGTTATTTAAGAAGGTAGTTGTATCTAATTTATAATCTGAAACAGTATTGTCTGAAAAAAAAATTTACTTAATTACAATCCCTAAAATCCTGTGTATTTTTTTGCATAAATAAGAAAAAAGATAATGTTAAGTTAGTATGTTGTATGTTTTCTCTATAGTCACATTATAACAAATTGAACTTGTTATACATATAGATCTTCTATTTCATTTTTATAATAAATTGTTTGTATTTAGAAAATAAATAATTATAGTTGACCTGTGAATAATATGGGGGTTAGGGACTCTAATCTCTGTGCAGTTGAAAATCTGAGTATAAATTTTAATTTCCCCATCTTAGCTACTAGTAACCCACCATTGACTGGAAGCCTTCCTGATAACATAAACAGTCCATTAAAACCTATTTTATTTGTGCTGCATTATTATATACTGTGTTCTTACAACAAAGTAAGCTAGAGAAATGAAGCTGTTAGAAAATCATCAGAAAAAATATACTGAATTTTCATAAAACATAAGTGGATCCTCACAAAGGTCTTCATCTGTTTATGGATTTCAGAGGCAGAAGAAAATCTGCATATAAATAAACCCCGGCAGTTCGAACCCTTGCTGTTCAAGGGTGAACTGTACTATGTATTAATTTATGTCACTAAGAAAATAACTATCTTTAAACTGGGAACTCAACAATCCCTTTCTCATACCATAAGTAATTGGCAATAAGAACTGTAAAATTGAACCAGCATGCACCCATACAAATTGGAAATTATGTTTTGGAGATACCTACTGAGTTCAGAAGAGAGAAAAACAGTTCCTTCGTGAGAAGTACAAGTTATGCCACATATTCTTATGTAAGCAAAATCGTTTTATCTGTCGCAGTTTACACACACACACGCACACGCACACGCACATATGCACACACATACATGTGCTCTTACATGTGCATATGTACACACTAATAAGTTAAAAGTCCTGCTGATTCTTTATGACCAAATCCACTATTTGCAGGGAGCAGTGGATAACACATCCTACATTTTGGATGCAGTTCTTTTGACTTTTTGACATGTTCTGTGATGAACTGCCTTTAATGGGTGAACTATGTTTCTAGTTTTATAAGAAATAAAAAGATTAGAAGCAAGTAAAAGGAACTCTATGATCAGTAGTAGACTGTTGTACTTTATTCAGTGGTTATGTGTTTTTCTCCAGGTATACAAGTTACTTGAATGATTAGTTCTCCAGTTATACAAGCTACTTAAATAATTAATTATTATTGTTATAAGAAATGGGGTATTTCTATGTTGCCCAGGCTAGAATACAGTGCCTATTCAGTGGTACAATTACAGCTCACTGTAGCCTTGAACTTCTGGGCTAAATCAGTCCTCCTGCCTCAACCTCCTGAGTACCTGGGTCATAGTCATGTGTGGTTACATCTAGCTGGATACACATTATTTATTGGTTGATTTGTTTATCTGTTTATTTTTGAGACAGTGTCTCCCTCTGTTGCTAGTACTTGAGTGTAGTGGTGCACTCTTGGCTCCCTGCAACTTCTGCTTCTTGGCCTTAAATGATCCTTTCACCTCAGCCTCCCAAGTAGCTGGGACTACAGACATACACCACCATGCTTAGCTATTTTTCTTTTTAAGTTATGTATGTATGGATGCGTGTATGTATGTGTTTTTTAGATGAGGTCTCACTATATTGCCCAGGCTGGTCTGGAACTTCTGAGCTTAATTAATCTTTCTGCATCAGCCTCCCAAAATGCTACAATTTTACAGGTGTGAGCTACTGTACCTGGCCTGCAAAATTGTTATAAAAAGAAATTAAGCCCCAATTTAGTGGCAAAAATTGACTACCTTTTCTTTTTCTTTTCTTTTTTTTTTTTTTTAGGAACATTCATATTGTAGAACATACTGTCAATCATCAAGATTCTCTATTTTCTTTCTGGTTAAACTAGGATTACTGCTTATTTCACATTATTTTCTGAAATAATTGTTTTATTTATTCCTTTTATGGCTTTATGCAATTAGATATAGAAGTACAAGAATCTCCAAGTCAAATATCAAGGAGAAAAAAAAAAAGAAAAACAGATTAGGGAAAGTTATTCTGTGAAATAACCATCTGATGACAGTCACATATATCATATCAACTTAAAAATCTTATATGATGTATTTCTATCAAGGGTTTCCAAGACCACCTCCAGGTTTGGTGATTCACTAGAAGGTCTCACAGGACTCAGAAATTAATCATACTCACATCTTTAATTTATTACAATGAAAGGGTACAGGCAAAATTGGAAAAGGTGCATGTGATCAAGTCTGGAAGAAACTAGGCATAAGTTTCCAGGAGTTCTCTCCTGTGGAGTTCCCAGGATCTGCTTAATTCTCCCAGCCTCACATTTGACAACACATGTGCAGTGATGTCTACCAGTACCAGAATCTCATTAGAGACTCAGTACCCAAGTTTTTAAAATGGAGGTTACTCTCCCTCACGTGTACCCAAATTCCAGACTCCCAGAAGGAAAGCATCTGTTCAGAGTAACCACATTGTTTCTGTAAACACTTTAGATACGGTGAGCCATTCTTCTCAGGGAATGGTGGGAACCCTCTGAATTTCAACAATCTTTTGTCTGCTATACGAAATCTTTACTGCACAAAAGTTTTAGCCTCAACTTAATTTTTGGTGGTGTTTTAAAATTTCATTTTAACAGCACATAATATAAGATAAGGTAACTTCATACTAGTTTCTGTTATATGACCCATCCTTAGTTGCAATGCTGGTTACTTTTTTGAGTTTTGATGACTAACAGGTATTTCTTTATAAGTTACCATAGCATTATTAGGTAATTACAATCTATCCCCCTTATCTCATTAGCCTTTCAGTAAAATTGTTAAATAAGCCTAATAATATCTGAGTTACAATCAAAATTGTCTTTTATTTTCATTACATGAATAATCTAGTTTTCATATTGTGCTAAATCCATGTTTAGAATTGTGAAATAATATAAAATAATGATTGTATCAATATTTTCTTGCCTGAGCATGCAATTAAATGTATTTGTTTTACATATTTTATATACTTCAATTTAAGAAATAATGCCTACATGCTATTGCTTTGGTCTTTAATGATCTCCAATATTGGGGGTCACTATGTCTTGCTTAAATATGTCATAATAGGTTCAGTGAATATCTTTTATTTTTCATTTTAGTTTTTGTTCTGGAAATTCTGGGATGCATAGACAATGAGTATCTTTTTTAGGTCAATAACTTTATTTCTTAGAGCAGTTTTAGGTTCACAGCAAAATTGAGAGGAAGGTACAGAGATTTCTCATTATTTTCCATGCCTCCCTCACATGCGTGGCCCTTCCCATTATTAGTATTTTCCACCAAAGTAATACATTTGTTACAACTGACGAACCTACATTGACACATTAAAGTCATTCAAAGTTCATAGTTGACATCAGGCTTTATTCTTAATACTGTACATTCTGTGAATTTGGACAAATGTATAATATGTATCTATTATTTTAATATGATAGAACAGTTTCACTGTCCTAAAAATTCTCAATACTATGCCTGTTCATCTCTCCCTTTCTTCCTAGCAATTCCAACAACTGATCTTTTCTATCTTCATAGTTTTACTTTTTTCAGAAGAGTCATATAGTTGAAATAATGCAGTGGATATATTTTTCACTAGTTAAAAAATTAAAGTTCTATTGTAATTGAGTGTAGTCATTTAAGATATCCTTTGTCCTTTTGCTTTTCTTCTGTTTTTTTATCATAAGATCTGATGACATGTGCTTTACATATTTAGAAAACATAATTTGTGTAGACATTTGCCACGCAATGGAAAGCGTTGAGGAAAATGACATCATGATTACCACACAGCACAAACTGGAGCATCTTGGTTTATGGGGTGGGTTCAGACAGACTCTCTGTTCCTTGGAAAGGAACAAGTTCAAGAGGTTGTACTTTATAAAACTGGAATCACAAAGTCTTCATGCATACTTTCAGTTGGAAATAAGACCAGACAGTAAATGCTATAGGTAAATACCCATGCTTCTCACTGATACTCTTCCTTTGAGGGATGAGTTTAAAAACAGTCTGTATTATGATGACATGACTCACCTATGACTAGATTCTCTGTAATGAGGGATGGCAAGGAAATCATACAATTTTGCTTTATATGAGGTTAAAAAAGAATTTTTTTTTCTCCTACTAGGGAGAGGGGAAAGCATTGGCACATTCTGGTAGCAAGAGGGCATTGATAGTTTTCTTTCTATATATTTTTCACATCAGATGGTACTGCCTAGAGGCCTGCCACACCTCACCAGTGTTTCTTAAGCTTCTCTCTGATTGTGAGGTGTGATTCGGAGTGGATAAGCTCTTTTTTTTTTTTTTTTTTTTTTTTTTTTTTTTTTTGAGACGGAGTTTCGCTCTTGTTAACCCAGGCTGGAGTGCAATGGCACGATCTCGGCTCACCGCAACCTCCGCCTCCTGGGTTCAGGCAATTCTCCTGCCTCAGCCTCCTGAGTAGCTGGGATTACAGGCACGCGCCACCATGCCCAGCTAATTTTTTGTATTTTTAGTAGAGACGGGGTTTCACCATGTTGACCAGGCTGGTCTCGATCTCTTGACCTCGTGATCCACCCGCCTCGGCCTCCCAAAGTGCTGGTGGATAAGCTCTTAAAGGAGTGATCTTTCCAGTGGTTCTTTCTGTGGGAGGTAAAATGGCAGGTGAATTTGGGCCTTGTTATATATGTCGAGCTGAGCATATAGCTACAACCAAGTAAATGACCCAGCATGTTCCCAGAAGAGTATTAGCCAGAGTAACACATAGATCTCCCTTTAGTTCTTCTCCGCTGGCAGCTGGAAAGTTTTTGCAAGGATCCTTGTTTCTGGTCTTATTCCTCTGTTTTGCTGGCTTCTGGTGATGTGTCATTTTATCCTAACCTAAACAGTTTTAACTGCAGAGCTAGGGAGGCTGTGTTGTGTTCAACAAAATAAGTGCAGTAGTTCCCCCTTAAATGTAGGAGATACATTTCAAGACTCCAAGTAAATGCCTGAAACCGCAAATAGTATTGAATCACCTACCGTTTCTTTCTGCACATGTATATCTATGATAGCATTTAATTTATAAATTAGGCACAGTAAGAAATTAGCAACAATAACTCATAATAAAATATATTATTATGGTTCTCACCCTTTTTCCTGTGACGATGTGAAGTGATACAATGCCTGTGTAATGAAATGAAGTGAGGTGAATGAGGTTGGCATTGTAATGCAGTGTTAGGCCACTATGCACCCCCTGAATCTAAGTCAGAAAAAACTTCATGAGCTGTGAGTGACCCCAGATCTTCAGGCCTTAATGATGTTGATAGCTGGCAACAGAAGGAGAACGTGTTGATGACTGATGGGTGAACAGCATATGCAGTGTGGATGTACTGAACAAAGGGATAATTCACATTCTGATCTGGATGGAGGGGTTCAAGGTTTCATCGCACTTCTCAGAATGGCACACTAAAACTTATAACATGTTTATTTCTTAAGTTTTCCATGTGGTATTTTTGGAATACAGTTGACTATAAGCTGTAGCCACAGGGAAAAAACTGTGAATGTAAAATCTGTGTTTGAGCGTTGACTCATTTCTTGGTGTACAATTCTTAAAATCATTAGAACTTGCAAACTGATGTCTTTTTGTATGCTATGATTGATGGCTGAAAGCTCCTATGTAGATTCAGGATTGCAACTGGTCATTATCGTGAAGACATTGATTAGAGGGTTAAGATCTCCTGTCTCACTCTGCAGACTCTGGAGTGAAGAGAAAACCTGAAGGTTTTCAGTCACCAATGGCCAGTGATTTACTTAATCAGTGGTGCATATGTAATAAAGTTTTCATAAAGACCCAAAGGGACTAGGCTTAGAGAACTTTCAGTTCGCTGAATACATTGAGTTTCCTGGAGGACGGTGTGTCCTGGGAGGGCATGAAATCTTCATCCCACTTCCCCCACACTTTGCACTATGCATCTCTTCATCTGTAGCTTTTGTAATGCCATTCATAGCAAACTGGTAAATGTGTTTCCCTGAGTACTTTGAGCCATTCCAGCAATTCTGTTTAACCCTTGGGAGTCCTGGAAATCTCGATTGAACCCTAAATTGAAGCCAGTTGGTCAAAAGTTCTGGAGTTTCAAACTTAGGACTGATGTAGGGAGGCAGTCTCATGGGACTGAGCCCTTTACCTGTGGAATCTGATGCTATCTGCAGACAGTGTGAGAACTGAATTAGAGGACACCCAGCTTGTGTCATCTGCAGAAATGATTGCTTGCTTGCTGGTGGGGAAAAACCCTCCCCACGTTTGATCACTGAAGCCTTTGTTGATGATTGTTTCTGTGGTGTAAGAGCAGAGAAAAATATGGCAAGTGTGTCTTATCCATACAGGTCATGGATAAGGGAACTACTGTATACTCTGTTTTAACGGCTCTTCTTATTTTGAGTCAGAAATCATGCTCTTTGACACTGGTCACTCATCACACCTGTTCTGTTAACAATACCATATTTAGTCAATCCCATATGGTTTGTCTAAGATGACTTGTATACTGCAGTTCACTTGTAGATATCAAATTTCGATAAATTTATTCTTTGCATTTAATAAATACAAAGTAAGGGAAGTAAAAGTTCTTACTGCACTAATCACATACCAGTAGGTATAATTTATATTCTAAGATCTCAGGTATGCTCCCAAAGGAATGCTTTGTAACAAAGCGTCAGTCCTATACTTTAAAGAAAAATGGTCTAACGCATGCACACAAGTGTGCATAATTTTTGTGTGTGTGAAGGTAGAGTCTTGTTATGTTTCCCAAACTGGTCTCAAACTTCTGGGTTTCTCAAGTGATCCTCCTGCTTCAGTCTCCCAAGTAGTTGAGATTAAAGGCATGCATGACTGTGCGTTCTTATGTTTTTAATATTCTATATATTTATTATTGATTTACAATGCACTTTACCTTTTCCTTTAATACATTCTGGGAATTCTGATGAATCTGCAGTCAGGTAGGATTTTACAGATGTAAAAAATTCTGTTAACTAAGGAAATACAGATGGAAGAAACTAATATCGGTTGAGTGTTGTATTCTGGGCTAACCACCCTATTATATGTTATGCATTTATCTCATAAAGACATCAAGACATCTGTGTTGTTATAACCTACTGTTTACTAAATAGGCAACTGTGGTTTAGAGAGGTTGATTAATTGGCTCACAACCCCATAGTTAACAAAGTAGCTGACTCACAGTTAACCATCAGCCTGCCTGGCTTCCAAATCTTTCTTTTGCTCCTCAGCATAGATGGATAAAGATCTGTGTAGCAATTGGATCAAGATATATGTTAGAATCAGATTAATGGATACAGTCTAATCTAGTTATATGTTAACCCTCATTTAAGGATATTGTTAGAAATGAGGTTGGTCTAAGAGTCTGTCCTAATAAATTTGACAATATCTTATCTTTACCATCAAAGGCTTTAGGGCAGTGGTAACCAATATCTTATCTTTACCATCAAAGGCTTTAGGGCAGTGGAAAGGTTTGGCCTTAGGCTTGTAATTTTACAAAACCAAGATTAGACAAGTCTTAGAGAGAAATTATTTCACTTCTCAGATTGGTTTTCCCTTTAGGCTAGTATTTCTGCCTACTTCCACAATACTTTTTTTTAGTCTTTTTTTTTCCTTTTCAATGACATTTCCATAACCTTCTCTTGATGTTTTTTGTTTGTTTGTTTCTTTGTTTTTTGTTTTTTGTTGTTTTTTTTTTTGAGACGGAGTTTCACTCTTGTTACCCAGGCTGGAGTGCAATGGCGCGATCTCGGCTCACCGCAACCTCCGCCTCCTGGGTTCAGGCAATTCTCCTGCCTCAGCCTCCCGAGTAGCTGGGATTATAAGCACGCGCCACCATGCCCAGCTAATTTTTTGTATTTTTAGTAGAGACGGGGTTTCACCTGTTGACCAGGTTCTCTTGATGTTTTAAAGTGTTCTTCTCTGCTTTTGGTGTTTCTTTTGTTCTGTTATTTTTTCAAATTCTGCTGGCTGTGTATCCCCAGTTCTCCTATAGACAATCAAAACTTTCAGAATTTTAAGGAATCATAGGACTAATTAAAATAACTGCTAGTACTTCAACGTGTGTTAAACATTCTCATCAAGTGTTTCTCTAGATAGAGAACCTGAAACTCAAATAATTAGGATAGTTTTCTTTTTGGACATAGGAAGTGGCAGAAATGAGATTTAAACTCATTTTAAAGCCCAGTATTCACCCTTCCTTTTTTATTTTATGGGCGTTTTTTGTTGTTGTTGACACAGTCTTGCTCTCTTGCCCAGGCTTGAGTGCAGTGGCGCAGTCTTGGCTCACTGCAACCTCTGCTGCCTGGGTTCTAGCCATTCTTCTGCCTCAGCCTCCCAAATAGCTGGGATTATAGCCACACCGTGGTGGCTCACACCTGTAATCCCAGCACTTTGGGAGGCTGAGGCAGGCAGATTATGGGGTCAAGAAATCCAGACCATCCTGGCCAAAATGGTGAAAATCAGTCTACTAAAAATACAAAACGAATTAGCTGGGCATGGTGGCAGGTGCCTGTAGTCCCACCTACTTGGGAGGCTGAGGCAGGAGAATTGCTTGAACCCCAGAGGTAGAGGTTGCAGTGAGCCGAGATCACGCCATTGCACTCTAGCCTGGTGACAGAGTGAGACTCTGTCTCAGATAATGATGATGATGTTGATGATGATGATGATACAAAGGAGTGAGTCTGGTGCACCCAATAGAATGAGAATGAAATTAACTGGTGAACCCAATGGAAGTGGCTAAGAATGGAATGAGCAGGGGAAGGCCAAGTTTGAAGAGAAACAACACTGGATTGGATAGGAATACAGATTCTTCGGTGAGAGATCAGAATATTGGAGTTTATGACAAGTTTAATAAAGATAAATTACAAAGATGAGAACACAAGATGTTGGGAATTTGCAAAGGCACATTAAAATAGAGGTTTCAAGGGAGCTTTAAACAGGTTGCTGCTTTTTTTTTTGATCAATAACTGACAAACTTGAAGATTTTTACTGAAAGATGCTAAAACATTTTGAGACACTGGAAAGAGTCTCTACAGCAGACAGAAATGTGGTATCATGTGCTTCCTTTCTGACTTAGAGAGAGGTGGCTTAGAGCGTCTTGAGTACTAGAGGCTGAAGATTGCTGAACTACGTAGACCTGTAGCCCAGGGCAGGTGCCTCCTCACCTCTGCTTCTTTTCATAATTCACTGATAGCCTTCCAATGTTCATGTAGGCTGGGTAAGGGGCATGATTGACTGGCCAATAATTCATGAAGTTCAGTTGGGTAACTGGAGGTATGTCTATGCTGGGGGCAGTTGATGGAGACTCCAGTTAGCTTGTTATTCAGGAGCAGGGATGTAGACAGCTATTCCCGGTCATTTGAGGCCATCCTTTCAGGAATCTGTGTTTTCATAGATTGAAGATTTGAATATTGGAGACTGCCATGGAGCCCTGCACAAGTGGAATCTGGAAGCCCATAGGAAGAAAGATATTTAGATAGTACTTAGGGAAATAGAGGTACAACTACCAGGACTCTGTTTTTCCAGCAGTCTCTCTTCTGAGTGCCTATGAAGGTTTTTGAGAGGGAGTCTCACTATCACCCAGACTGGAGTGCAGTAGCACGATCTCAGCTCACCACAACCTCTACCTCCAGGGTTCAAGCAATTTTCCCGCCTTAGCCTCCCTTGTAGCTGAAATTACAGGTGTTTACCACCACACCTGGTTAATCTTTGCATTTTTAGTGAAGACAGGGTTTCACCATGTTGGCCGGGCTGGTTTTGAGCTCCTGACTTCAAGTGATCTGCTCACCTCCGCCTCCCAAAAAGCTGGGATTTTAGGCATGAGCCACTGCACCTAGCCCTACCTGTGAAAGATTTAAGGGCTTCCTAGTTAATGTGGACCTGAAAAAGGAAGGACATACAGAGTGAGTATAATTGAATTTTTATTATTTTTAATGTGTTAATCTTTCTGGGAAGAGTATTCTCAAAGAGAAAATGCACCTTCATTATTAGACTTTTGTGCACTTAGCATTCACATATTTTAAATATTGCAGGTGATTCCCTGTACTGTTTTGGGACAAAGGAAAGCAATGGGACCTTCTTAAATGGTTTCTATGCTGAGGAATCCAGACTGCCAATTTGAAGTGACACAGACTAGTCTTTTAACCAGAGATAGATAATGGACAAGAAACAGTGGATCTTTCTACCTTGTTTTTAGGTCATCAGGTTTCTTCCAGCTTAGGTAACAAAAGTTATGTCATTTATTAGTCGAATTTTAAGTACAACTTCAGGATAGATAATTTGTCAGGGTAAATTATCATCAGGCTCTGGTATATATTAGCTGTCACTATTTGTTACGCAGCTCAAGGTCAGTTTTCAGTGAATATTGTATATATTTAGACAGGTAGAGGCAGAAATAGGTAACCGAAATCTATTTGTAGAACAGAGCCATATCTTAATTATATCAAAAAACATTATTTAATGTACAGATAGCTGACCTTTTCCCAGATTGTGTTTTTCCTTTTTGGAGGGAGAAGCTGAATATGAACGGGCAGTTAAAAATTTGTAAAGAACAGGAGGCTGAGGCAGGAGAATTGCCTGAGCCCAGGAGGCAGAGGTTGCGGTGAGCCGAGATCGCGCCATTGCACTCCAGCCTGGGTAACAAGGGCGAAACTCCGTCTCAAAAAAAAAAAAAAAAAAAAAAAAATTTGTAAAGAAATCAGCTTGCTCATTTTCATTGTATATTTTTGCTCTAAAGCATTTTCCACGAACTGTGTGTTGATCCATGCTCTAAGCCAGATGATGGCAACCTGACTGTTAACCACCAAGGTAAAGTGGCCTCTTGTAAAATTAATTTTCTCAGTCAAGTTTTGCATGATACTTATTTTTAAAATTTAGCAACGGTTTATCTTTTTTTTATGTTGGTAATACAAAGTTGGTCAGAGAAAAGCATAGACATGGCTAGTTGATTAAAAAAATTTGTTTAACCTTGTTAACTAACAAAAGATTAAGTACTGTGACGGGGTGAGGGCTGAAAGAAAATGAACTGGAAAATACATAGTGACAGGAGAATCACATTAGAAAATGCTTTCCCCAATAAAGGAAATATAAAATTTGGTTAAGGTTTATATGGATAAATATTAATGTTGGCTTTTAAATCATACTAGTGTTATTTTCATAATATTTATGCCTGTATAAATCTTCAGTGAATCAAATTACTTATAGTTATCATGGAATCTCCCTGGTACCTTTTATTGGCAAAACTGTACAGCACATAGCATATAGCTTTTTTTGGACACTTATTATTTTGGTATCACAGTTTTTAGGAGAGATTTTTTTTTTCTACTTATTAGTTCTGTAGCGAGACTAAAACAATATTAAAATTTGTAGAAAACTAGCTGGGTATGGTGGTATACACCTATAGTCCCAGCTACTTGGGGGTTTGAGACAGGAGAATTGCTTGAGCCCAGAAGTTTGAGAACAGCCTGGGCAACATAACCAGATTGTATCTGCTTTAAAAATATAAATTGTAGAAATTTCAATTTATGTTATCAAAATTTGTATTACAAATAGATTTTTGTGTGCTTTATAAGTTGTCCATAAAGTGTATATGTAAAACATTTCATCTAATGAATAACATGTATTTTACCACAAATAACCAGTTATATAAGCAGACTCTTAATACCAATATGGTAAGACTTTAACACCATACTTTTGTCATTGTAGTTTATTTAAAATATCCAAAGTCTTTATATTACATTTGGAAATTGAAAATTTCAGAAATTTTTATACTTAGTTGTTTAAATAATCATTTGAAGTTGATAGTAGCATACTATGAGCTACTGGAGGTCATAGACATATTTGTGTGTATCCTGGAGTACCTGGCATACAGTCTTCCATGTAAGAAACATTGTAATTGTTGCTTTTTCGAGATGGGGTTTCACTCTGTCACCCAGGCTGGAGTGCAGTGGTGGGATCTTGGCTCACTGCAGTCTCCACTTGGTGGCCTCAGGTGATCCTCCCACCTCAGCCATCCAAGTAGCTGGGACTGTAGGGCTTTGTCACCATGCATGGCTGTTTTGTATTTTTTGTAGAAATGGGGTTTTGCCTTGTTGCCCAGGCTGGCCTTTAACTGTTGGACTTAACATGATATGCCCGCCTCAGCCTCTCAAAGTGCTGGGGTTACAGGCATGAGTTGCCACATTGAGCCTTAATAGTTAGTTGTTTAATCTGAATAAATAGACAAATAAATTTTTATGTAATGGAATGTTATAAGTAATATACATAATGTATCTATTGATTAAATACTGCAGTTAAAAAATATTGCTTATATTTGTATTATTTTTTAATGTTTCAGGATGTATAAGTTTTGGTGTGTTATTTTGAGAAACTATGCCATAAATAAAAAGGAAATAAATTAGAAATAGGTAATTAGGGCCGGGTGCGGTGGCTCACACCTATAATCCCCGCACTTTAGGAGGCCGAGGCGGGTGGATCACGAGGTCAAGAGATCCAGACCATCCTGGTCAACATGGTGAAACCCCGTCTCTACTAAAAATACAAAAAATTAGCTGGGCATGGTGGCGCGTGCCTGTAATCCCAGCTACTCAGGAGGCTGAGGCAGGAGAATTGCCTGAACCCAGGAGGCGGAGGTTGCGGTGAGCCGAGATCGCGCCATTGCACTCCAGCCTGGGTAACAAGAGTGAAACTCCGTCTCAAAATAAAAAAAATTTAAAAAAAGCAGCAGTAGCAGCAGCAGCAAGTGTAGTACAGTGCCAGAAAAATAAAGTTTAGAATGTGCAAAAAATCACTGTCTGTTCTGAAAATAAGTTGATCTAAAATCTAAAGAATTATTTCAGGTTAAGTTGTGGCCAAATTTATCATTCTGTGGTATATCTGGATGTGCAAAATCATAAGGAGGGTTAGAGAGAAACAGTTTCAATTGCAGTTTTTATTGAAATTGGAACTTGAAAAGATAATGCTGCGATTTTAGTATGTTTATATATTTTGATTGTCCAATATAGATCTACAGTGAACATTTTTGGTTAAGAAAAAAACATGGAGAGTAGTAACTATGTGGGCCTGTAATAACAACAATGTAGGTGAGTGTTGTAGTAAGTGGAAGTCATCTTCAAAAAGGGACACACTGAGTACTTTTGTGGCAGCCACTCATAGCCGCAGAAGTATAAAATAATAATGATGTATTCTAATGTATGACTGTGGAGAGAAACAGGAGGGACGTGACTTTTCACTAGAAGCAGCTGGTGCGTAGTTTTATCAGCATCAATAGAAGTCAAAAGACATGTTAGCATCCTGGGTCTGCTACTTACTAGGTATGGGACCTTGGGAAAAATTCTTTATTTGGTTGTCATTGACCTCGTTTATAAAAATGGTACTAATGGTACCTCTCAGGTATGTGTAATGAACAAAAGTAGTGGGAAATGTAAAAACATTTGTAAACTGGAAAATATGTTTATACATGTGAAACAAAATGATCACAGCAGTATTCAGTGAGTTAGGAAAACTCGAAGAAAAATTTTTAAACCTGAAGGATGATAAAATGGCAATAGCATCAAGAAAACAATGAGAAAGAAGGAAATGGCATGGAGATTTTAAATTTGGGGTAGGGGTGTGCTCAGTTTCAGCAGGCTACTACGACTGAAGATGTCCTGCAGGAACATGGCAGTTTGGCACATGAGGCTTTCTGATGAAATTTTAAGTGTTTGGACCTAGCATTTATTTTGGTTAGAGATCACAAACTGAGCTAGTCACTGAGACACTGAATATACAAGATGAGATCTTACGCTATAGTAGTAGGAACAGAAAAAGAAAGAGCAAATACTTCTCACTATTAATGCTATGAAGAAAATAGAAAATGTTACAAGTTATCAAGGAAGTGTGTAGTTAGGATGGGAATGGGAGAGGAATGGAAATCTGTGGTCAGAGACCTCTCTGAGTATGGTATTTAAGCTGCCAACTAAAGGAGGACAGACATCCAGCCATGTGAAAGTCTAAGAGGAGGAAATTCTGAATGGAGACAACAAAGAATCACATCTAGTCATCATTTTGCTCTTAACACCCTGGAAATGGCAGAAAGCCATCATAATTATTTTTTATGATTACAATATGTACAACAAATGTGAAATTGAATCCTGGCACATTTTAGATGCTTCCTAAATAATCTTTTTTTTTTCCTTTTAAAGAAAGCTTGCTACACTTTTGAAGTTCGTTCTTTCTTTCTCTTTTCTTTCTCTTCCTTTCTTTTTCTTCTTTTCTTTTCTTTCTTGACAGAGTCTCACTCTGTTGCCTGTGCTAAAGTGCAGTAGTGCACTTTCAAATTTCAGCTCACTGCAGCCTTGACCTTCCAGGGTAATGTGATCCTTCCATCTCAGTCTTCTGAGTATCTGGGATTACAGGCATGCACCACCATGCCCAGCTAATTTATGTGTCTTTTGCACAGATGAGGTTTGACCATTTTTCCCAGGCTGGTTTGAAACCCCTGGGCTCAAGTGATCCATCCACCTTGCCCTCCCAAAGTCCACTGCTCCTGGCCTGATGTATGCAGCCAATCACCATGGCACGTGTATACCTATGTAACAAACCCACATGTTCTGCACATATACCCCAGAACTTAAAGTATAATAAAAAAATAGTTACTCAGTTGATCACATATTTGCTTGCTTTTATTTAAATACAACATGTAAATTTTATTACTACATTATTCTATTCAACCATTTTTTCTGTCAGTAAAGATTTTATCAAAAAATATGTAGGTTTTTGCAAGTCTTTGTTTACCTAAATGAAGCATCTTCTATGGTGCTCTATTGATGCTCAATATGACATATTTCCAAGTTTTCTATCATAAATATCTTGACACTGAAATATTTATGAGGATATTTAGATTTTATAAATATTCTGAGTATTACACCAAGTAATATCTGTATTATATATATTTTATATATGCGTATGTGTGTGTGTATACATAAGCTTTTGAGATGCAGTCTTGTTCTTTCACCCAGGCTGGAGTGCAGTGGCACAATCTAGGCTCACTGCAACCTCTGCCTCCCGGGTTCAAGTAACTCTCCTGCCTCAGCCTCCCAAGTCGCTGGGTTTACAGGTGTGTGCCACCACACCCAGCTAATTTTTGTATTTTTTAGTAGAGACAGGGTTTCACCATATTGACTAGGATGGTCTCAATCTCTTCACCTCATGATATGCCCGCCTCAGCCTCCCAACGTTCTGGGAATACAGGCATGAGCCACTGTGATCGACTACCAATATGTATTTTTTAAATGTTTTCCTATTTTTGGTGGAGACTGCAAAGTAGAGTTAGGTACTTTGAAGCTAGTTCCTGGCTAAAATATGCACATGCTAATATTTTGTCTGTGAATATGTTTCCTTCAGGTTGCCATGCTTGGATAAGCAAGTAAATGGACATATAAAGATAAAGATGAGCCTGATCTAGAAAGTGTAGATAATATTCTCTACTGGAATGCTTTGGTTTTCAGTACATGCTTCTGTTATTTTTTAAGTCAAATTAGTTTTAAAATACTAAATTGAAATTTCAGGCGAGACAGAGTCTTGCTCTGTTGCCTAGGCTTGAATGAAGTGGCATGATCTTGGCTCACTACATCTCCACCTCCCAGGCTCAAATAATCCTCCCACAACAGCCTCCCAAGTAGCTGGGACTACAGGTACACACCACAATGCCTAACTCATTTTTTGTTTTGTTTTTTTGTTTTGTTTTGTTTGTTTTTTATAGAGATAGGTTCTCATTATGTTGCCCAAGCTCGTCTTGAACTCCAAGCTCAAGCAATCCACCTACCCTGGTTTTGCAAAGGGCTGGGATTTTAAGAGTGAGCCACCAAGCTTGGGTAAACTGAGATTTATTTAAGTAAATTGATTAGTGCTTGGTGTGGTGGTGCACATTGGTTATGTCAACACTGGGAGGCAGAAGTGAAAGGATTAGTTAAGACCAGGAGTTTGGGCCTGGCCCAGGGGCTCACGCCTGTAATCCCTGCACTTCAGGAGGCAGAGGTGGGTGGATGATGAGGTCAAGAGATTGAGACCATCCTGGCCAACATGGTGAAACCCCGTGTCTACTAAAATACAAAAAAAAAAAAAAAAAGAAAAAAGCTCGGTGTGGTGGCATACACCTGTAGTCCCAGCTACTCAGGAGGCTGAGGCTGGAGAATTGCTTGAACCTGGGAGGCAGAGGTTGCAGTGAGCTGATATCATGCCACTGCATTCCAGCCTGGTGCCTGGTGACAGAGCAAGACTCTGTCTCCAAACAAACAAACAAACAAACAAACACCCCACAACACCAGGAGTTTGAGACCAGCCTGGGCAATAAAGTCAGATCTTGTCTCTACAAAAATAACAATAAAAAAGTAGCCTAGCATGATGGTACGCAGCTGTAGATTCAGCTACTCAGGAAGTTGAGGTGGAACGATTGCTTGAGGTTGGGAGGTTGAGATTGCAGTGAGCCATAATCATGCCATACATTCCAGCCCTCAGTAATAGAGTGAGACACTGTTTCAAAAAAGAAAAAAAATTGATAAGAAAGTCTTTATGCAACTCATTATAATTTTTTAAATGGAAACTCATGCTTGATATTACCTCAGCAGTGTGTCCCTGTAGAAAGCGTTAGAGCCTTTACCTGGACCTGCCAATGGATAAACAAAACAACAACAACAAAAACACACTATAGTTAATGTAAAAGAAGGTAAGAATACTGTTTTATTTAAAAAGTCATTTGATGGAGCCGGGTGCGGTGGCTCAAGCCTGTAATCCCAGCACTTTGGGAGGCCGAGGCGGGTGGATCACGAGGTCAAGAGATCGAGACCATCCTGGTCAACATGGTGAAACCCCCGTCTCTACTAAAAATACAAAACATTAGCTGGGCATGGTGGCGCGTGCCTGTAATCCCAGCTACTCAAGAGGCTGAGGCAGGAGAATTGCCTGAACCCAGGAGGCGGAGGTTGCGGTGAGCCCAGATAGCGCCATTGCACTCCAGCCTGGGTAACAAGAGCGAAACTCTGTCTCAAAAAAAAAAAAAAGAAAGTACCACTAAAGGAGCTGAATTATTAGTTCCCATTTTAAGATACTCTAAGATCTGAGGAAAGTCAGGAAAGAGGGAAGAGAAAATGAATAGAGAAAGAATGAGGAGGGCAGAGTGTACATGGAATAAATGAAGAAACAGCATGCAGGTGTATGTAAAGGAGGGTAGTAAAGTCAAATTGATTTGTAGAAGAAGAGCACGGGGATAGACATAGGAAAGAAGGTCACGTCAGCTTCCAGCACCAAAATGTGTCAGAGAATGAGAGTAACATCTTCCTGCTCTTGCTGTCATTCTCACTATTGGAGAGGCATTAAGGATTGAGGTACCTCACCACACAGACCTGTGTTTTATCTACCATCGATGAGTGTTACCATAAGTGGTCAGCCATGTATGGCCAGAATTTAGTTTTATAGAAAATGTTACAACTTCATCAGATAGTATCAAATAGGCCAAATTGACATAATTGAATAGTGTCATGTGATTTATGGAGAGGAAGTTAGAGAAGGTATAGCCTGATTAAAAGTTTATTAAAAACATTATGGCTTATAATGCAGAATTAAATTCAGGAATTTAATGGGGAAGAAATTGAGGCGAAGTTCCAGATGGGCAATTAAGGTAAACAAATGTGGAAGCACATAGGTGTAGAACTGGATATCCAAATTTTCATGAATTTGTTGAGGAGCTTCTGGAAAATGGACGTTCTCATTCAGCATGTGTGGGATTCTGCCCTTCTCAGGAGTACTCAGGTGGTGCTGGTGCTATTTCTTGGACACAGATCTGAATAACAAGGAAATAGCCCTCTTTAGAGAAATCTGGAAAAAGAGCCATTGGACAGCAATTTAAAAAAATGACAGAATCAGAGGCCGGGCGCGGTGGCTCAAGCCTGTAATCCCAGTACTTTGGGAGGCCGAGGCAGGTGGATCACAAGGTCAAGAGATCGAGACCATCCTGGTCAACAAAGTGAAACCCCGTCTCTACTAAAAATACAAAAAGTTAGCTGGGCATGGTGGTGCGTGCCTGTAATCCCAACTACTCAGGAGGCTGAGACAGGAGAATTGCCTGAACCCAGGAGGCGGAGGTTGTGGTGAGCCGCGATCGGGCCATTGCACTCCAGCCTAGGTAACAAGAGCAAAACTCCGTCTAAAAATTAATAATAATAATAATAATAATTGCATAGAGGCGACCAACATCATTCGCTGTTTTCCATTTCAGTACCCTTCTGAAATCCTTAACTATCTGGTGATGCTCAGAAATAACATGCAGAATTTTTATTTGTGTCCTATATCTACACTTTACATACCTTTCTGCCACTTTCTTTTGTGTACTTTTATTACATTTTCCAGATGTATCCACATTGATATGATTAGCTCTGGTTTAATTCACTTTACACATTTCATTGTATTCCCTTACACGAGGTGTGCCCAAACTTTTTACACAGGGGGCCAGTTCACTGTCCCTCAGACTGTTGGAGGGCCACCACATACTGTGCTCCTCTCGCTGACCACTAATGAAAGAGGTGCCCCTTCCTGAAGTGCGGCGGGGGGCCGGATAAATGGCCTCAGGGGGCCGCAGTTTGGGGAGGCCTGCCTTACACCATTCTACCACATTTAATTAGACTCTCCTGTTGCCGATAAATGAAGAAAGAAAAAAAAGGGCCGGGCGCGGTGGCTCAAGCCTGTTATCCCAGCACTTTGGGAGGCCGAGGCGGGTGGATCACGAGGTCGAGAGATCGAGACCATCCTGGTCAACATGGTGAAACCCCGTCTCTACTAAAAAGTGCAAAAAATTAGCTGGGCATGGTGGCACGTGCCTGTAATCCCAGCTACTCAGGAGGCTGAGGCAGGAGAATTGCCTGAGCCCAGGAGGCGGAGGTTGCAGTGAGCCGAGATCGCGCCATTGCACTCCAGCCTGGGTAACAAGGGCGAAACTCAGTCTCAAAAAAAAAAAAAAAAGGAAAAGAAAAATAGGCTGGGTGTGGTGGCTCACACCTGTGATCCCAGCACTTTGGGAGGCTGAGGCAGGTGGATCATGAGGGCAGGTGGATCATGAGGTCAGGAGAACGAGACCATCCTGGCCAACGTGGTGAAACCCCATCTCTATTAAAAATATAAAAAATTAGCTGGGCGTGGTGGCGCGTGCCTGTAGCCCCAGCTGTACGGGAGGCTGAGAGGTAGAAATCACTTGAACTTGGGAGGTGGAGGTTGCAGTAAGCCAAAATTGCACCACTGCACTCTAGTCTGGCAGCAGAGCAAGACTGTGTCTGAAAAAAAAAAAAAAAAAAGGAAAAATAATGCCAGATTAAAAGGGGCTTTTGTTTAATCAGTTTTTATCTGTGAATATTTACTATATGAGAGTTTAAGGCTGAGAAGTTCAGAATGTAAGCATGCACCACCGTATTTTACAAATGCCTTTAGAATTATGACTCATGAGCCTTTAGCCTATGAAGTTTTGACAATTCATTTCTCTGAAGAAGTTTACTGTTCACTAAAAAAAAAAAAAAAAGACTGAAAATAGCAAATGACATTGTCTTGTTTGACCTCTTGGACATCCTCAAATGAAACTGCAACTTACTCATGTCAAAATTCAGAACCAAGTTTTGAACAATATGTATAGGTTGTGAATATCTTGTGATCATGAGCCCATGATGATGAAATGACCTTACTTTTGCATTTTTTGCTTTTTCTTGACTTGTCTTACAAAAGCTTAAATTCAATAGTTTTATTTCTACAGAAAGCAGGAATATAATTTTTA
Source organism: Saimiri boliviensis (assembly GCF_048565385.1). Lineage (NCBI taxonomy): Eukaryota > Metazoa > Chordata > Mammalia > Primates > Cebidae > Saimiri > Saimiri boliviensis. The sequence continues at coordinate 29,124,906 of NC_133463.1, forward strand.
AATATATTTCTGTCCTGTCTCATGGCATTGAGAACTCTTCAGATCTAGTGTGGACCTAGAGTTATTTTTACATGGGAACAATTATGTTTGTTTCTTAGTTGTTGTTGTTGTTGTTGTTGAGACAGTCTTGTTCTGTGATGTAGTTCAGAGTAGATAAGCTCTTAAAGCAGTCATCTTTCCAGTGGTTCTTTCTGTGGGCGGTAAAATGGCAGGTGAATTTGGGCCTTGTTATATGTAGGGCAGAGCACATAGCTACAACTAAGTAAAAGAGCCAGCACCTTTCCCAAGAGTATTGGCCAGAGTAACACATTAATATCTCTTGAGCTCTTCTCCACTGGCAGCTGGAAAGTTTTTGCAAGAGTCCCTGTTTCTGGTCTGATTCCTAGGTTTTGCTGACTTCTGGTGATATGGCATTTTATCCTAAACTGAAGTTTTAACTGAAGAGCTAAAGAGAATGTGTTGTGTTACAACAAATTAAGTGCAGTAGTTCCCCTTAACTGTGGGAGATACATTCAAATCCCTCAGTGAATGCCTGAAAGCACAAATAGTACTGAATCACTCACTGTTTTTTTTTCCTATACATATCTGTGTTAAAGTTTAATTTATAAATTAGGCGCAGTAAGAAATTAACAACTAAAAGTAAAATGGAAAATTATAGTAATATGCTGTAATAAAAATTACTTGAATGTGGTCTCTTAAAATATATGGCATGGTTCTCACCCTTTTTCCTGTGATGATGTTAAGTGATACAATGCTGCCTATGTAATGAGATGAAGTGAGGTATGATGTAGGCATTGTCACGTAGTGTTAGGCCACTATTCACCCCCTGACTCTAGGTCAGAAAAAAGATTATCAGCTTTGAGTCTTCCTGGACCTTCAGGCCTTAATGATGTTGATGGCTGGATGCAGGCAGAGACCATGTTGATGACTATGGCCGAACGGCACATGCAGTGTGAATGCACTGGACAAAGGAATGATTCACATCCAGGGATGGATAGAGGGCAATAGCTCAAGATTTTATTGTGCTTCTCAGACTGGCATACTAACACTTATAACTTGTTTACTTCTGGAGTTTTCAATGTAGTATGTTTGGAATATAGTTAACTGTTAGTAGCTGTAACTATATCATTCAAAACTACAGATGTAAAATCTGTGTTTGGACTTTGACTCATTTCTTGGTGTACAATTCTTAAACTCCTTCGAATTTCCAAAGTGATGTCTTTTGGTATCCTAATGATCAATGGCTGGAAGCTCCTAGGTAGATTCACGATGGGAACTGGTCACTATCCTGAAGACATGGCTGATTAGAGGGTTGAGTTCTTCTGTCTCACTCTGCAAACTCTGGGGAGGAGAGAAGGGATAAAGGTTGTCAGTCACCAGCAGCCAGTGATTAGTGATGCCTATGTATTGAAGCTTTCATAAAGACCCAAAGGGACTAGGTTTGGAGAGCTTCCAGATTGCTGAATACATGGAAGTTCCTGAAGGGTGATGTGTCCTGAGACGGCATGGAATCTCTGCCATTAGCCCCATACTTTGCAATATGCATCTGCTCATCTGTACCTTTTGTAATGTCATTCACAGTACACTGGTAAGTGTGTTTCCCTGAGTACTTTGAGCCATTTCAGCAATTCAATTTAACCCAAAGAGGGAGTCCTGGGAACCCCATTTTGAAGCCGACGGGTCATAAGTTCTGGAGTTTCAAACTTAGGACTGATGTAGGGAGGCAGTCTCATGGGACTGAACCCTTTACCTGTAGAATCTGATGCTATCTGTGAGACAGTGTGAGAACTGAATTAAATGACACCCAGTTTGTGTCATCTGCAGAAGTGATTGCTTGCTTGTTGGTGGGGAAAACCTCTCCACACGTTTGGTCACAGAAGCCTTCTTTCTTGATTGTTGCTGTAGTGTGAGAACAGAGAAAAACATGGCAAGTGTGTCTTTTCCACACATATAGTGGATAAGGGATACTAGTTTACTGTTTTAACTGCACCCCTCATATTTTGGTCCAGAAATCATGCCATTTGACACTGGTCACTCATTCCATCTGTTCTGCTAACAATACCATTTTTAGCCAATGATTTGGCTAGGATGACTCATATACTGCAGCTCACTTGTAGATATCAAATTTTGATAAATTTATTCTTCTTTGTGTTTAATATATACAAAGTAAGGGAAGTAAGAGTTCTACTGCATTAATTACATACCAATAGGTATAATTTATATTAATTCTAATAAGGTCCCAGGTATGCTCTCAAATCAATTATTTGTAACAAAGCATCAATCCTATACTTTAAAGAAAAATGATCTAAATCATGTAGACAACTGTGCATATTTTTTCTTATGAAGGTAGAGTCTTGCTATGTTTCCTAAAGCCTCAAACTTCTGGGTTTCTCAAGTGATCCTCCTTCCTCAGGCTCCCAAATAGTTGAAATTACAGGCATGCATCACTGTACTTTCTTATGGTTTTAATATACATTATTGATTTAAAATGGTTTTATACATTATTGATTTAAAATGCATTTTACCTTTTCCTTTAATAGATTCTGGGAGTTCTAATGAATCTGCAGTCAGGTAGGATTTTACAGATTTAAAAAATTGTTAACTAAGAAAATATAGATGGAAGAAATTAATATCTATTGAGTGTTGTATTCTGGGCTAACCACCCTATTTTGTGCTATGTATTTATCTCATAAAGCCATCACAACATCTGTTTTCTTATAACCTACTGTTTATTAAATAAGCAACTGTGGTTTAGAGAGGTTGATTAATTGGATCATGATCCCGTAGTTTACAAAATAGCTGACCCACAGTTTGACCGTCAGTCTATCTGGCTTTCAAATCTTTTCTCTTGCTCCTCAGTACAGATTGATAGAGATATCTGTGCAGCACTTTGATTAATGTATAGGTCTGAGTAAGATTAGTCAGATTAATTAATGTCTAAATTAATGAGTTTAAATACGTTAAACTCTCATTTTAGGTTACTGTTAGAAATGAGGTTAGTCACTGAATTTGTCCTAATAAATCTGACAATTTTGGTGGTAACCAGCATTTTTTTTTTTTTTTAATTAACCATCAAAGTCTTTAAGGCAGAGTTAAGGTTTGGCCATAGAACTGGAAGTTTTACAAAACCAAGATTTGGGAAGTCTTGAGAGAAATGATTTAACTGCCAGTTTTGTTTTCCCTTTAGACTAGTATTTCTTCCTACTTCCATAATGCTTTTTTATTATTTTTTCTTTTTCCATGACTTTTTTTCCTTGGTGTTGCTTTTGTTATGTTTTCAAATTCTGCTGGGTATGTATTCCCAGTTTTCCTATAGACAGAACCAAAAGCACATAGAATTACAGATATTTAAGGACTCTTAGGACTAATTAAAATATCTTCTAGTACTTCCATCTGTGTCAAACATTCTGGTCAAATGATTTTCTAGATAGAGAACTTGAGACTCAAGAGATTAGGATGCTTTTTTTGGACATAAGATGTGGTAGATACGAGATTTGCGCCGGGCGCGGTGGCTCAAGCCTGTAATCCCAGCACTTTGGGAGGCCGAGGCGGGTGGATCACAAGGTCAGGAGATCAAGACCATCCTGGCCAACATGGTGAAACCCCACCTCTACTAAAAATACAAAAAGTTAGCTGGGCATGGTGGCACGTGCCTGTAATCCCAGCTACTCAGGAGGCTGAGGCAGGAGAATTGCCTGAACCCAGGAGGCAGAGGTTGCGGTGAGCCCAGATTGCGCCATTGCACTCCAGCCTGGGTAACAAGAGTGAAACTCCGTCTCAAAAAAAAAAAAAAAAAAAGGAGATTTGAACTTGTTTTAAAGCCCAATACTCTTCCTTCTTTTTTTTATTCTCTTGGCATTTGTTGTTGTTGTTGTTGTTTGAGACAGAGTTTCGTTTCTGTTGCCAGACTCGAGTGCAATAGCACAATCTTGGCTCACCGCAACCTTTGCCTCCCGGGTTCAAGCGATTCTCCTGCCTCAGCCTCCTGAGTATCTTGGATTACAAGCATGCGCCACCATGCCCGGATAATTTTGTATTTTTAGTAGAGATGGGGTTTCTCCATGTTTGTCAGGCTGGTCTCAAACTCCTGACCTCAGGTTATCTGCCCGCCTTGGCCTCCCAAGTGCTGGCATTACAGGTGTGAACCACCATGCCTGGCCTGGCATGTGTTAATAATACAAAGGGGGAGTGGGTCTGGTGCACCCAGTGGTTAGAATGAGAAGGGAATTAGCTGGTGAACCCAATGGAAATGGCTAAGAATGGATGACCAGGGCAAGGCCAAGTTTGAAGAGAAATGACACTGGATATGGATTATTCAATAAGAGATTAGAATATTGGGGTTTATGACCAGTCTGATAAATTATAAAGATGAGACACAAGATACTGGGAATTAACTACAAAGGCACATTAAAATAGAGGGTTCAAGAAAGATCTAAACAGACTGCTGTGCTTTTTAAATCAAGAACTGACAAACTTAAAGATTTTGGCTGTAAGATGCTAAAACATTTGGAGACACTTGGAAGAGTCTCTACAACAGCAGACAGAAATGTGGTATCATATAATTCCATCCTGACTTACAGAGGGGTGGCTCAGAGCCCCTTCCGTACTGATGGGCTGGAGACTGCTGAACTACATAGATCTGTGGCCCAGGGCAGGTGTCTCCTCATCTCTGCCTCTTTTCTCAATTCACTGATGTCCTTCCCATATCCATGTAGGTTGGATCATGGGCATCATTGGCTGTCAAATCAGTCATGAAGTTCAGCTGGGTAGTTGGAGGTGTGTCTGTGCTGGTAGTTAGTAGAGTCTCCAGTTAGGTTGTTTTTCCAGAGCAGGGATAAACAGCGCTCCCACTCCTGGTCATTTGAGAACATCCTTTCAGGAATCTGTGCTTTCATAGACTGAAGATTTGAAGATTACTGGAAACTGCCATGGAGCCCTGCATAAGTGGAATCTGGAAGTGGGAACCCATAGGAAGAAAGATATTTAGATCGTACTTAGGGAAATAGAGGTACAACTGCCAGGACTCTGTTTTTCCAGCAGTTTCTCTTGTTGGATATCTGAGTGCCTATGAAGGTTTTTAAGGGCTAGTTTATGTGGACCTGAAATAAGGTAGGACCTATAGAGTGAAAGTAATTGGATTTTTATAATTGTTAATGTTTTATCTTTCTGGGAAGAGTATCCTCAATAAGAAAATATACCTTCATTATTAGACTTTTGTACATTTAGCTCTCACACATTTCAAAGACAGCAGGGGATTCTCTGCACTTTTAGGACAAAGGAAAGCACTAGGACCTTCGTAAGTGGTTTTCATGCTGAGGAATCAAGACTGCCATTTTCAAGTGACACAGACTAGTCTTTTAACCAGAGATAGATAATGGACAAGAGACAGTGGATCTTTCTACCTTGTTTTAGGTCACAGGGTTCCTACCAGTTTAGGTGACAAAAGTTACGTCATCCATTAACTGAATTTCGTGTTCTGCTTCAAGACAGATAACTTGTGAGGGTAAATTTTGCCAAACTCCACCAATATATTGGCTGTCACTCTTTGTTATAGAGCTCAGTCAGTTTTAATTGAATATTTTATAGATTAAGACAGCTGGAGGCAGAAATAGGTAACCAAAATCTATTTTTAGAACAGAGGTCATATTTTAATTGTGTCAAGAAATGTTACTTGATATACAGATGGCTGATCTTTTCCCAGATTGTGTTTTTGTTTTTTGGAGGGGGAAGCTGAACATGAAATGGCAGTTAAAAAAATTTGTAAAAAATCAACAACGAAAAAAATCAACTTGCTCATTTTTATTGTATATTTTTGCTCTAAAGCATTCTTCACTAACTGCGTGTGGATCATGCCCTAAACCAGATGATGAAGACTTGACTTACTACTAAGGTAAAGTGGTCTCTTATAAAATTTTCTCACCAGTCAACTTTTGCTAGTATTTACTTTTAAAATTTAGCAGTGGTTTACCTATTATTGTTTTATGATGGTTATGGAAAGTTGGTCAGAGAAAACCATAGACATATGGCTAGTTCATTTAAAATTTTTATTTAATGTTGGTAACTAACAAAAGATTGATGAGTACTGAGAAAGACTGTGGGCTGAACAAAAATGAACTGGAAGATACATAGCAACAGAAAAATCACATTAGGAAATGCTTTCCCCAAAAGAGAAAATATGAAATTTGGTTAAGATTTAATTAGATAAATATTAATACTTTGATTTTTAAATCATACTACTGTGACATCAGTATTTTTGCCAGTATAAATCTTCAGTGGATCAAATTACTTGTGGTAATCATGGAATCTCCCTGTCACCTTTTAGTTGAAAAACTGTACAACAAATAGCATATGGCTGTTTTTTCTCAGACACTTATTATTTGGGTATTATATATTTGGTACAAGAGATTGTTCTTCTACTTATGTTACTAGTTCTGTATTGAGATTAAAATATTAAAAATTGTAGAAAGAATAGCTGGGTGTGGTGATATACACCTATAGTCCCAGCTGCTTGGGAGTCTGAGGTTGCCTGAGCCCAGGAGTTTGAGAACCACCTGGGCAGCATAACAAGGCTGCATCTGATTTCTTTCTTTTGGGGTACATATGTGGAATATGCAGGTTTGTTACATAGGTATACACTTGCTATGGTGGTTTTGCTGCATCCATCCCCGTCATCTAAATTAGGTATTTCTCCTAATGTTATCCCTCCCCAATCCCTCCACCTCCCGCTACCCCTCCCTTACCCCCCTCTCCTCCTGACAGGCCCCAGTGTGTGATGTTCCCCTCCCTGTGTCTCTGTGTTCTTATTGTTCAACATCCACTTGTAAGTGAGAACATGCAGTGTTTTGTTTTCTGTTCTTGCATCAGTTTTTTGAGAATGATGTTTTCCAGTTAAATCCATGTCCCTGCAAAGGACATGAATTCATCCTTTTTTATGGCTGCATAGTATTCCATGGTATATATGTGCCATATTTTCTTTATCTAGTCTATCACTGATGGGCATTTGGGTTGGTTTTAAGTCTTTGCCATTGTAAACAGTGCCACAGTAAACGTGTGTGCATATGTCTTTATAATAGAATGATTCATAGTCTTTAGGGCATATACCCAGTAATGGGATACCTGGGTCAAATGGTATTTCTAGTTCTATATCCTTGAGGAATTGCCACACTATCTTCCACAGTGGCTGAATTAATTTACACTCCTGCCAACAATGTAAATACGTTCCTATTGCTCCACATCCTCTCCAGCATCTGTTGTCTCCTGGTTTTTTAATAATCGCCATTATAACTGACATGAGATGATATCGCAATGTGATTTTGATTTGCATTTCTCTAATGACCAGTGATGAGCTTTTTTTTCGTGTTTGTTGGCTGCATAAACATCTTTTGAGAAGCGTCTGTTCATATCCTTTGCCCACTTTTTGATAGGGTTGTAAATTTGTTTAATTTCTTTATAGATTCTGGATATCAGCCCTTTGTCCGATGGGTAGATTGCAAAATTTTTTTCCCATTCGGTTGGCTGCCAGTTCACTCTAATGATTGTTTCTTTTGCTGTGCAGAAACTCTTAAGTTTAATTAGATCCCACTTATTTATTTTGGCTTTTGTTGCTAGGTCTTATGTTTAAATCTTTAATACATCTGGAGTTAATTTGTGTATAAGGTGTAAGGAAGGGATGCAGTTTCAGCTTTCTGCAGATGGCTAGCCAGTTTTCCCAACACCACTTGTTAAATAGGGAATCCTTTCCCCATTGCTTGTTTTTGTCAGGTTTGTCAAAGATCAGATAGTTGTAGATGTGTGTAATTACTTCTGAGGCCTCTCTTCTATTCCATTGGTCTATATCTCTGGTTTTGGTATCAGAACCCTGCTGTTTTGATTTACTGTAGCCTTGTAGTATAGTTTGAAGTCAGGTAGCATGATGCCTCTAGCTTTTTGTTGTTGTTTTGCTTAGGATTGTCTTGGCTATGCGGGCTTTCTTTTAGTTATATATGAAGTTTAAGGTAGTTTTTTCCAATTCTGTGAAGAAAGTCAATGGTAGCTTGATGGGGTAGCACTGAATGTATAAATTAGTTTGGGCAATATGGCCATTTTCACAATATTGATTCTTCTAACCATAGCATGGAATGTTTTTCCATCTGTTTGTTTCCTCTATTTCCTTGAGCAATGGTTTGTAATTCTTCAAGAGGTCCTTTCATCCCTTGTTAGATGTATTCCTATTTTACTCTCTTTATGGCAATTATGAATGGGAGTTCACTCATGATTTGGCTGTTATTGGTGTACGGGAATGCTTGTGACTTTTGCACATTCTTAGACTTTGCTGAATTTGCTTATCAGCTTATGGAGATTTTGGGCTGAGATGATGGGGTCTTCTAAATATACAATCATGTCATCTGCAAATAGAAACAATTTGACTTTCTCTTTTCCTAGTTGAATACCCTTTATTTCTTTTTCTTGCCTGATTTCCCAGACTATGTTGAGTAGGAGTGGTAAAGGGCATCTTTGTCTTGTGCCAGTTTTCAAAGGGAATGCTTCCAGTTTTTGCCCATATACTGTTTTTGTCTGTGGGTTTGTCAAAAATAGCTCTTATTTTGAGATACGTTCCATCAATACCTCGTTTCTTGAGAGTTTTTATCACAAAGGTCTGTTGAATTTTGTCGAAGGCGTTCTCTGCCTCTATTGAGATGATCATGTGGTTTTTGTCTCGGTTCTGTTTATGTGATGGATTATGTTTACAGATTTGCATATGTTGACCCAGCCTTGCATTTTGAGGATGAAGCTGACTTGATCATGATGGAGCTTCTTAATGTGCTGTTGGATTCAGTTTGCCAGTATTTTATTGAGGATTTTCCCATTAATATTCATCATGGATATAGGCCTGAAATTTTCTTTTTAAGTTGTGTTTCTGCCAGGTTTTGGTATCAGGATGACGTTGGTCTCATAAAATGAGTTAGGTAGGATTCCCTTTTTGTATTGTTTTGAATCGTTTCAGAAGGAATGGTACCAGCTCCTCTTTTTACCTATGGTAAAATTCGGCTGTGAACCTGTCTGGTCCTGGACATTTGTTTGGTAGGCTATTAATTGCTGCCTCAATTTCAAACCTCATTATTGGCCTATTCAGGGATTTAACTTCTTCCTGGTTTAGTCTTGGGGGTGTATGTGTCCAGGAATTTATCCGTATCATCTAGATTTACTGGTTTATTTGCAAGAGGTGTTTGTAGTAATATCTGATAGTAGTTTGTATTTCTGTGGGATCAGTGGTGATATACCCTTCATCACTTTTTACTGCATCTATTCGTCTCTCTTTTCTATTAGTCTGCCTAGTGGTCTATTTTGTTGATCTTTTCAAAAAACCACCTCCTGGATTCCTTGATTTCTTTGAAGGGTTTTTTGTGTCTCTATCTCCATCAGCTCTGCTCTGAACTTAGTTATTTCTTGTCTTCTGCTAGCCTTTGAATTTGTTTGATCTTGCTCCTCTAGTTCTTTTAATTATAACAATAGAGTGGATTTACTTTTTTTTTTTTTTTAAAGATGGGGTTTCACCATGATGGCCACGCTGGTCTTGAACTCCTGGCCTCAGGTGATCCACCCACCTCAGCCACCCAAAGTGTTAGGATTACAGGCGTGAGCCACCACACCCAGCCTAATAGAGAAGATTTAAAATAAAGTATCCCAGCCTCCCTCCCCTGCTATGACTTTTCATGGGTTTTTTTGCTTTTATCTGTATGCTTATTTTTTACCTACTTTTAAAATTCTATTCCCTATTTTTTAAAAAAACATAATCACATTTATTTTTAAAAATAAACTTTGGATCACTACCAGAAATGGAGAATTATTAACACTTGCCCAAAATAGATGATCGTTTAAACAAATAAATAAAACAGGAGCTCAAAACCCACTCTCCTTGTTACAGAGAGAGGCTACCGGCTGTTAGGTTCTGAAAGCAGGCTAGAACCCAACTAAGACTTTCTCATAATCATAAGGACTAAATGAGAAATGAAAAACAAGCCAGGTGCAATGGCTCACACCTGTAATCTCAGCATTTTGGGAGACCGAGGAGGGAAGATGAGCCCAGGAGTTCAAGACCAGCCTGGCCAACATGGTGGAATCCTCTCTCTACTAAAAAGACAAAAATTAGCTGGGCTTGGTGGTCAGTGTCTGTAATCCAAGCTACATGAGAGACTGAGGCAGGAAAATTGTTTGATCCTGGGAGGCAGAGATTGTAGTGAGCCAAGATCGCACCACTGCACTCCAGACTTGGTGACAGAGTGAGACTCTGTCTCAAAAAAGAAATAAAAAATAAAACAAACATTCATCTGTCATTGAATATGTCTGCACACAACCTGAAACCATTTCAGGCACAACTGAACCTCACCATTGCAAAAAGCCCTGATTTAAAGCATTCAGGTCACCTATAGCTAATGAGAGCCCCTAAGCTGCTCAAATCGATGTGGCAGTCAGTAGAGCAGAGACTGCAAGCACCAACCCTGGAGTCTGCTAAGGTTCAAATCTCAGTTCTGTCGCTTACCAGCAGTGACCTTGGGTAATGGCCTCTCAGTTTCTGGTGCAGTAAATAGTACCTTTACAAGAGTATTGTAGACAAGGCACTTTGCATAGTGGGCGCTTGTAAGCTGCAGCTACCATCATCACTGAAGGAGCAAATCTCACCTGCCCTGTCTGTGCCTTCTCAGCCTCCATCATCTTCCAAGTCTCCTCCTTCTTGGCTTCGGCTTTCTGCAGCTCTGTGGTGCTGCTGTGGTGCCTGCTGATGTCCCCACTACAGGAGGAGGAGCTGCTGAGCTGTCTGGAGAAGTAAAGCACAGGGATGTCAACCACACAGGCACACATGTAAACATATATATGCACCTGTGCACATGTGCAAACACCTGCACCCCCTCCCCCACCATCTCATTCCCTAGGGTTATAGGTCCCCAGAGAAAGGGAATGTCTCAGGCAGGAATGAGGCCTGTGGAAAACACAATCTGTGATGATCTCTGGGGGTCTGCAAAAAGCCCATGACCACCGATATGCAAAAAGTGTGTGCTTTTTTTTTTTTTTAAAGATCAATTCTAATTGATCTCAAATAAAAAGTAAAACAGAAAGGGCACGTCTTAGATCATCTTTCAAACATGAAAAAGTTTCAAAATAGGAAACATGATGAAGAAATAGGGCAAAGTACCTAGTTCATTCAATTTTTTTGTTTTACAGAGGTGGTGGGGGTTGGGGTGGGATCTTGCGCTGGCTGCTCATTCATGCAAGCATGTTCCTCAGAAAGCACTTTTTGGCTGGTGCAGTGGCTCACACCTGTAAACCTAGCACTATGGGAGGCCAAGAACGGCAGATCACTGGTGGCCAGGAGTTCAAGAACAGCCCGGCAAACATGGTGAAACCCCGTCTCTACTAAAAATACAAAAATTAGGCAGGCATGGTGGCAGCCACCTGTAGTCCCAACTACTAGGGAGGCTGAGGCAGAAAAATCACTTGAATCCAGGAAGCAGAAGTTGCAGTGAGCCATGATTGTGTCACTGCACTCCAGCCTCAGCAACAGAGACCCTGTCTCAAAAGAAAAAAAAGGACTTTCTGTACATTCGTGGTCATTATCTTTGTGCAGACCCCAGAGAAAATCACAGACTGCGTTGCCCACAGTTGTGTGTTCAGTGGCTGAGTTGGTGCCACCGAACACTGAACTGCAGCCTGAGCAACAGAGGAAGACTCCATCTCAAAAAAAAAAAAAAAAAAGAAAAGAAATTATGGAGACCATGCAAAACACAGATGTGGTTCTTTGCCATGGAACTTTCTATGCCTTCCTCTACCTACTTATCTCCTGAACAAGATTACAAACTACCAGAGGTTAAGAGCCCCATGTGATTCATCACTGCACCCCCAAAACTGTGCCTCCTGAAAACACTTCCTGAAGGCTAAATGAACCTCCAGTACCTCCCCTCTTTGATCTAGGGCCTAGGGGTGTTGGCCAGACTGGTCTTGAACTCCAGTCCTCAGGTGATCCACCTGCCTCAGCCTCCGAAAGTGCTGGGATTACAGGTGTGAGCCACCATGCCCAGCCAACTTAGCCAGTTTTTAAAAGCTAGCATGATTAACATACTGCATATGCTATAAATCCCCAGGGATCTGAGGAAGCCCTCTATAATCAAACACGAAGATACTTCCTTTTTTGTAGAGATGGGGTCTTGCTGTGTTGCCCATGGTGGTCTCAAACTCCTGGCCTCAAGTGATCCTCCTGCCACAACCTCCCCAAGTGCTGAGATTACAAGCATGAGTCTCCATTCCTGGCCTTGGGATAGTTTTATATCGAATGCTACTTCACAAAGATTAAACCTTCCAGGCCCCTCCGAGTGACCTGAGCAAAGACCTACACCACGTAGGGAACTCAAGTGTCAGAAACATGGGCAGACGGTGAAATCACGAGGCCTGTGTGAGTCATACCACCTGCCCCCACTTACTTCTGTAGTTGCTTCCCCGCACTGTCTGTCACCAGCATGTCATTCTCCATTTGCTTTGCTTCCTTCCCTGGACCGCTGATGCCCGTGACCCCTGACAAAAAAGAGACAAAGGAGGGGAGGGGAGTTATATGAGCCAGATGCTAAAATCAAGAGCAAGAAAAACTGGCCACTTCAGGGAGGAGATGGCAGACCACCAGCCAGCCAGGATGCTCGGAAAGTAGACCTGCTCTGCAGAGGCCATAAACAGGCTGTCTGGTTGAAGGGCAGGTGGTACTGGAGTTCAGTCCCTTGGGGCAGGAGCAGTGCTTTGCAGCTGTGCAGAGAGCTCCATCCACTGAGGGCACTGGGCCCAAGCCGGCATCCTGTACCAGCAGTGATGGGTAAAACCCAGCCCAGATAACAGTATTTCTGCTGTGCTAAGCTCACTTTCCCAGGACCAGGATAGAAGGAATTGCAGGAGGGAAAGGGCATAGCCCCCTGGTTCCCAAGCACTGCAAGAAGAGGTGATATTCAAAATAGATAACCAGTTTGACAAGGGCATCATCCAACAGGCAGAGGCCCAGGGACCCCTGTAGTGCCAGGAATTAGCCCTTTGGTGCTCAGATCACAGAGAGCTCTGGATAGTTCATTGTAAAAGGTACCGGGAGCACTGGCTGTTTCCACAGTAATAAGGAAGTATTTCAACAATTGGGGAACCTAGTTCTGCCAACAACCAGGTGAGCTTCAAAGTGGGCACTTGCCCAGTTGAGTCTTCAGATGAGACCCCAGCCCTGGCAGATGCCTTAGCTGCAGACTTAGGGAAGGACCCTGATAAGAACACCAAGGGACAGGACAGCTGGGTATCTGCCCCGATCCCAGGAAGAATCCACCCAGCATCAACAATAATCACTAAAACATCAACAATGACAATGACAGCCAACATCAAGGGTGCTCGAGCACCATGCTGTGTTGAAACAGATCGTATCTCTTTCCTGGTTCACAATACCTCAGTGATGATGATTACAGCCCCTACTCTGAACTAGCTGCCTCATTCTTTGCTGCCAGGAGAGAAAGCAGCACAACATAAGGCAAGAAAGGACTGACCCCAGAAGGGGTGAGAGAGGACCCAGAACGGAAGATACAAAAGGGATAAATATGCGGCAGGCAGCGTGGTCAGGGTGACTGTGGGAACATGCTCAGGTGACGCAAATAAAAGCAGAACTCAAGAATGCAGGGTCTCAAAGAAACAGCCACAGGGAGACACAGACATGCCTGGAAGGGAAGTGGGTGCTGCAGATCATTCCTGGACTCAGGAAGGCACTCTGCACCAGGGATTCTCAATCATGGTTGCAAGTGAATCACAGGGGGCTTTATAAATGAGCAGGTGGCAGTCAGGCACAGTGGCTCACATCTGTAATCCCAGCACTTTCAAGGCCAAACCGGGCAGATCACTTGAGGCCAAGAGTTCAAGACCAGCCTGGCCAACATGGCAGGCTAAGGCGTTTGTGCCAGGATGGAAACCAGTGCCTTCTGCTTCCTGCATTAAGAAAGCCTTGTAGGCCGGGCACGGTGGCTCAAGCCTGTAATCCCAGCACTTTGGGAGGCCGAGGCGGGTGGATCACGAGGTCAAGAGATCGAGACCATCCTGGTCAACATGGTGAAACCCCGTCTCTACTAAAAATACAAAAAATCAGCTGGGCATGGTGGCGCATGCCTGTAATCCCAGCTACTCAGGAGGCTGAGGCAGGAGAATTGCCTGAACCCAGGAGGCGGAGGTTGCAGTGAGCCAAGATCACTCCAGCCTGGGTAACAAGAGCGAAACTCCATCTCAAAAAAAATAAAAAAGCCTTGTAAGAAAAAAAAAATGTGAACTGAGCTGAATGGCAAGCTTGGTGCCATAGTTGATTTCCATTATGGTGCTGCCTCTTCATATTATCACCAACTGGTCACAAAGTGTGGACTGTCAGTGTCCTATGGACCACATGTTAAGTGTGTTTAGACCACAGATATGGCATGGTCTAAACACACTCTAAAATTTACTTATTTTGGGCTGGGTGTGGTGGCTCACACCAGTAATCCCAGCACTTTGGAAGTCCGAGGTAGGTGGATCACTTGAGGCCAGGAGCTCCACACCAGTCTGGCCAACCTGGCAAAACCACGTTTTTGTTTAAAAAAAAAAAAAAAAAAATTAGCTGGGCATGGTGATGCATGCCTATAATCCCAGCTACTCAGGAGACTGAGACATGAGAATCTGGAAATCAGAACTCCAGGCTGTCTGGTCTCTGCACTCTGGGGCTTACCCCAGTCACTCCAGGTTCTCAGGCCTTTGGCTGTGAACTGAAAATACCACCATCAGATTCCCTGGGTCTGAGATATTCAGACTTGGCCTGAGCCATGCTACCAGCTTCTCAGGTTCTCCAGCTTGCAGAGGGCCTAACATAGAACTTCCCCATAATCACATGATCCACTTTCCCTAGTAGATCCCCTCTCACCCTCAATCCATCCACTCATCCATCATCTATCCATCCACCTATCATGTATCCAACCACTATCTATCCATCTATCATTTATCTATCCATCCATCCATCCATCCTACTGGTTCTGTCTCCATGTAATAAACAGGGACCCCACCTCTGCATGCCAACCACCTTCAACTGGGTCATGGACATGGGCCATTTCTGTACAATGCTCAACCGCAGAGACCCACGAGACAATTTCTCCCATCACCTGGACCACCCAAACAGCCTCCCACCAGGGTCACGAGGTCCTCTGCTGATGTCCTAGTGGCTGATACCATGGATGTCCCAGATTTCCACCCACCATCTGGGTCTAACTGAAGGCCTGTATCCTGGGCATCCCTGGAATAGAATGAGGAACTGAACCTGGGTCTGGATATTTTCTCTGTAAAGCCAACGGGTCTGTGGAGAATCCAGTGCACCAGACTGGCTCTGTCACAGCTTACCCCGGAACAGGCAACAGAAACAAAAACAGCCACCCTACTGCCCCCATGGCCACAATCCACAGCCCCCATGTCACTTGCAATTTCACATTCCAGCTTATGCAGGGATGTGTCCTACGTCCTTGTTTAATTGGCAGTTGCTTTTCTTTCTTACTGTTACACACAATAATAACATATCATGCAATTGATGGTGTCTGCACATACATTTGAAGAGTTAATGTATGTGCAGTGGAGGCCCTGACCTGATTCCCAAAAGAATGATAGAGTCGGCGCAGTGGGGCACACCTTACGGTAGAGTCTAAAATCTAGTACAGCCAAAATCGACTGCAAATGGGGCTTCTTTGGCTAAACAAATGTACATGGTCAGCTGGGTGTGTTGGACAGAAACACTTCAAACAGCAGGAACACAAAGGATGCCAGATGCTCAGAAAGGGACAGAAAACGTGAGACTGACTCAAGGAGGGACAGTCACGTGCCATGGCCAACAGCATCAACTGCCTGCTTGGGCAGCGTCTTTCTCTCTCCTTTTCTTGAGATAGAGTCTCACTTGTCTCCCAGGCTGAAGTGCAGTGGTGCAATCTTGGCTCACTGCAACTTCTGCCTCAGCCCCCTAAGTAGCTGGGATCAGAGGCCCTCACCACCACACCCAGCTAATCTTTATATTTTTAGTAGAGATGGGGTTTCACCATGTTGGCCAGGCTGGACTCAAAACTCCTGACCTTGTAATCCACCTGCGTTGGCCTCCCAAAGTGCTGGGATTACAGACGTGAGGCACCATGCCCAGCTTCTGTCTTCTTTTCTACTCAGTTGCCTTAATGACTTGTGAGATTTTACCCCATTTGGCAGAAAAACAAACTGAGGCCCAGAGGAGAAGGGAGAATCACAAAGCTAGTAACAAGCAGCACTGCCAGGGCTGCAGCCTGGATTCAGGCCACAGGGGCGGGAAGGAGGGAACCGGGGCATTCTAGAGGACAAGGAAACACACTTACTTCCTAGACTTGGTGCATTTCTTCTTCCAGTTCTTTACCAAAACAGGCATGACTTGTTCTGACGTGTCCTCCTTGTTTAAGGACCAGAAGCCACTGCTCTCCAGGGCTTGGTGGTAGCCCTGGACCATCAACCTGAGGCCAAGACACAAGGGAGTTAGGCAATGAGAGTCAATGAGAGGAGAGGACGGGGCTCACTCCACACTCATGCCCATGCTGCGCCCTTCGCCAGCATAACTGCCTGCTGCGAATGAAGGCAGCCACACAGCTGGGGATGTCTGAATGTGGATAGACATTTGCACATATTACAAGATTATTATAGCTCATTCTGTTGGGTCATAAAAGAAAAACAGCTTTCTTTTTCGGGGGTGCATAGAAAAGATTTGGGGGAAAAAAGATGATTTAGGAGGAAAATATCAAGATGGCTCTAATTCACTCTATTTTTTTGATTCATTTTTTGTTTTTTTGAGATAGAGTCTCGCTATGTCACCCAGGTTGGAGTACAGTAGCGGGTTATTGGCTCACTGCAACCTCTGCCTCCTGGGTTCGACCAATTCTCCTGCCTCAGCCTCCCAACTCTGGGACTAAAGGCAAATGCCACCATACCTAACTAATTTTTTGTATTTTAGTGGAGATGGAGTTTCACCGTGTTGCCCAGGTTGGTCTCAAACTCCTGAGCTCAGGCAATCTACTCCTGTCTGCCTACCAAAATGCTGGGATTAAAAGTATTAGCCACCATGCCCGGGCCTCATTCCTTTATTATTTATTTGGTGACAGGATCTTACTGTTGTCACCCAGGATGGAGTACAGTGGCATGATCACAGCTCTCTGTAGCCTCCAGCTCCTGGCCTAGAGTGATCCTCCCACCTCAGCCTCCCGAGTAGCTGGGATTTCAGGTGTGAGCCATTATTACTGGCTAATTATTTTTTATTTTTGTAGAGACAGAGTCTCCCTATGTTGCCCAAGCTGATCTTGAGCTCCTGGGCTCAAGCAGTCCTCCCACCTTGGCCTCACGAAGTGCTGGGGTTACAGGCATGAGCCACCATGCCCCGCCAACTTTAAAAAAATTTACATTTAAAAAAGGCTAATATGGGCCAGGACCAGTAGCTCATGCCTATAATCCTAGCACTTCAGGAGGCCATGGTGGGAGGACTTTGTGAGCTCAGGAGTTCAAGACCAGCCTGGGCAACACTGGGTGACTCTCTCTACAAAAAATAAAAATTAAAAAGTATTACCTAGTCATAATGGCTCACACCTGTAGTCTCAGCTGCTCAGGAGGCTGAAGTGGGACGATTGCTCGAGACCAGGAGGTGGAGGCTGCAGGGAGCCGTGATCGTGTTACTGCACTCCAGCCTGGGCAACAGAGCCAGATCCAAAAAAAACAGGTTGAGGGGGAGAAAAAAGGCTGACATGACAAAGCATTAGCAATCATGAAATCTGGGTGATAAGCTTATTGAGTTTTACTATATTCGTCTTTCTATGTGACTCTACCCAGGCTGGAGTACAGTGGTGCAATCTTGGCTCACTGTAACCACTGCCTCCTGGGTTCAAGTGATTCTCCTGCCTCAACCTCCCAAGTAGCTGAGATTACAGGCACCTACCACCATGCCTGGCTAATTTTTATATTTTTTGTGGACACAGGGTTTCACCACATGGACCAGGCTGGTCTCAAACTCCTGACTTTAGGTAATCCATCCACATTGGCCTCCCAAAGTGCTAACATTACAAGTGTAAGCCACCACACTCGGCCAACTAAACACTTTGGTAATAAAAAGTTAAACACTTTAATTTTTTGTTTTAAAATAATTTCAAACTTACAGAAAAATTACTCAAATCATACCAAAAATTCACTCAACTCACCACTATTAACATGTTGCGTTGGCCGGGCGCGGTGGCTCAAGCCTGTAATCCCAGCACTTTGGGAGGCCGAGGTGGGTGGATCACAAGGTCGAGAGATCGAGACCAACCTGGTCAACATGGTGAAACCCTGTCTCTACTAAAAATAAAAAAAATTAGCTGGGCATGGGTCGAGAGATCGAGACCAACCTGGTCAACATGGTGAAACCCTGTCTCTACTAAAAATAAGAAAAATTAGCTGGGCATGGTGGCACGTGCCTGTAATCCCAGCTACTCAGGAGGCTGAGGCAGGAGAATTGCCTGAACCCAGGAGGCGGAAGTTGCGGTGAGCCGAGATCGCGCCATTGCACTCCAGCCTGGGTAACAAGAGCGAAACTCCATCTCAAAAAAAAAAAAAAAAAAAAATGTTGCCAAGTTTACAGTAACATTCTGTCTCCATTCACACACACGTAATATTTTTCTAAACCATTCAGACAGTTAAAGGCCTAGCACAGTGGCTCACACCTGTAATCCCAGCACCTTGGGAGGCTGAGGTGGGTGGATCACCTGAGTTCAGAAGTTTGAGACCAGCCTGGTCAACATGGTGAAAACCCATCTCTACTAAAAATACAAAAATTAGCCAGGCATGGTGGTGCATGCCTATAATCCAGGCATCCCCAAACTTTTTACACAGGGGGCCAGTTCACTGTCCCTCAGACTGTTGGAGGGCCGCCACATACTGTGCTCCTCTCACTGACCACCAATGAAAGAGGTGCCCCTTCCTGAAGTGTGGCGGTGGGCCGTAGTTTGGGGATGCCTGCTATAATCCCAGCTACTCAGGAGACTGAGACAGGAGAATCACTTAAACCCAGGAGGCAGAGTCTGCAGATCATGCCACTGTACTCCATCCTAGACAACATAGCAAGACTCTTGTCTCAAAAAAAAAAAGGTAAGATGTAGGCTCTACATATCTTTATCCCCAAAAAACTAGGGGTATACCCTTACAATCCAGGACATGCTCTTATATAACTGGAACACAATTTTCCAAAACAAGAATGAACATTATTAGTATGCATCTGGTGTCGTGCAGCCATATACAAATTACATCAACTGTCCCAGTGACGCTCTTTAATAGTAATTCGAAGAAATTATTTAAAACAGCTAATCTTTTAAAAAGATGTTTGTAAAAAGTTCATAACGAGAAGAATGAGACCAGGTATGATGGCTCATTCCTATAATACCAGCACTCTGGAAGGCTGAGGCAGAATAATCACTTGAGCTCAGGAGTTAGAGACCAGGCTGGGCAACAGAGTGAAACCCCGTCTCTGCAAAAAATACAAAAATCTGTTGGGGATGGTGGAGCGTGCCTATAGTCCCAGCTACTTGGGAGGCTAAGGCAAGAGCATCATCTGAACCCGGTAGATCAAGACTGCAGTGAGCTACGATTGTGCCACTGCACTTCAGCCTCAGTGACAGAGCGAAAGCCTGTCTCCAAAAAAACCAAAAAGATGATGCATATTAGGGTGGAAGAAAGATTCTTTAAATAATCCCCAATAAGATGTTGACAACGGGCAGAAAAAGATGTACAAAAAGAAAACCACAAGGTGGCTGGGCATGGTGGCTCACACCTGTAATCCCAGCACTTTGGGAGGCCGATGTAGGTCGATCACCGGAGGTCAGGAGTTCAAAGCAGCCTGGCCAACATGGCAAAACTCTGTCTCTACTAAAAATACAAAAATTAGGCCGGGCGCGGTGGCTCAAGCCTGTAATCCCAGCACTTTGGGAGGCCGAGGCAGGTGGATCACGAGGTCGAGAGATCGAGACCATCCTGGTCAACATGGTGAAACCCCGTCTCTACTAAAAGTGCAAAAAATTAGCTGGGCATGGTGGCACGTGCCTGTAATCCCAGCTACTCAGGAGGCTGAGGCAGGAGAATTGCCTGAGCCCAGGAGGCGGAGGTTGCGGTGAGCCGAGATCGCGCCATTGCACTCCAGCCTGGGTAACAAGGGCAAAACTCCGTCTCAAAAAAAAAAAAAAATACAAAAATTAGCCAGGCATGATGGCACACACCTGTAATCCTAGCTACCTGGGAGACTGAAGCAGGAGAATCGCTTGAACCCAGGAAGCAGAGGTTGCAGTGAGCTGAAATCGCACCATTGCACTCCAGCCTGGGAGACAGAGTAAGACTCCATCTCAAAAAGAAAAGACCAGAAGGAGGCATACTAAAATGGTGACAGTGGTTGCCTCTGGGTGTTTCCTTACTACTGATCTGCACATGTGTTTTTTTAACCAACATTTCCTATGGTGAGACAGTATTATTTTTCGAAGGAATGGGGGATGGGAGGGGAACAATGTCAATAGTAACTATACTTAATATTTTAAAAACCCAAATCTGTCAGGTTGAACATGATGTCTAGGCAAGAAAGAAATAAATAAATACCAAAACCTGAACCTAAAGCAAAAGCAGTCCAGTGTATAGCTGTCCCAGGCCAAGCCTTCTGCAGATATTTAAACTGCTCATGGCTCATATGTTTATCACATTCAAGGTGATAGACTTGGGGACAGAGTTGGTGTCTCTGAGCCCACATGGCCAGCACAGGCAGACTCAGGACAACTCTGCAGAAGAGCAAAGCAGAGAGAAGTCATGTGGGGAGCTCAGCATGGTCGTTCGTTCGTTCGTTCATTCATTCATTCATTCATTCATTCCCCACCACCTCCCTGAGATCTCAGGAGCCCAGCCTTACCCTGTGATACACCAGAAGGTGATCCTGGACAGCAAAGAGGTGCTGGACTCTGGGCAAAGATTCTAGTGGAAAGAAAGAACAGGTTAGGGAGGAAGAGGGAAAGGAACGATTCAACTTTTCATCCAGGTCAGGGCTTGGCAAGTAGTCATCAGCTGCCCGTTCTTCCTTCAAGAGGACCAGTGTCTGCTCCATACCATTCTGCACCCCAAAAGGATTCTCTCCTAAGCCCCAGGAGAAAGAAACTAATAGCAACTCCTCTCATTTCACTCAACAGAGTGTCTACCAGGTGCAACCACGATACAACAAGCTATTGACCTGCCTTATCCTCTATCTCCACAGCAACCCTAGGAGCTGGTGTTACCATCATCCCCACTTCACTCATTCGTCCAACAAATATTTTCTGAGCACCTACTATGTGCTAGACACTCTACAAGGTACTACAGGGTTACCTTAGATCCCCACAACAACCTCCTAAGCTGGCATTACTATTGTCCTGATTTTCTTCATCAGGCATCGAATAGTTATTGACCACCTACTATGAGTTAGACATGCTACCAAGAACTTACATATGTGCGTTATTTTATATCCTCATGGAATTCTATAAACATGGTATTACTATTATCCACTTCATTCATTCATCCAACAAATATTTCCTGAGCACCATCCATGTGCCAAGCACCCTGCATACAAATCTAAACAAACAGAAATTACCCCTGCCTGTATGGAGCTTGTGGTCCACTGCAGTAATCATCAGTAATACCTGCCAAGATTCTCTACCATTAATAGCTAGCTCTGTTCTAAATGCTTTACACAAATTATCCCATTTAATCTTCATCCCCACCTCACAAGGCAGGTGAAAGTATTACATTATCCCTGTTTTGCAGTTTAAAAAAAACTGGGGACCAGAGATGAAATGATTTGTTCAAGGTCCCACAGGTAAAAGTGGTGGAGACAGGACGTGAGCCCCAAAGAGTCAGGCTCCAGAGAGACATGCATCAAATGATCACACAAACAAATGCAAAACTGCAACTTCTGGGCCTTGATATGTGTCCTGAAGATAAAGAAATATTACCAATGAGACAAAGTCAGCACATGGGGGCTGATCTGGTGTACCAAGTTCAGAGGTGCTCCCCCAAGGAAGACAGTCAAGCTGGTGCCTGAAAGATGAGTAGAGAACAACTAAGGAATGAGGAAAGGCAAGGCATTCCCAGCAGACAGCAGCATGTGCAAAGGCCTGGTGACAGAAGGAAGCATTGCAGACTTCAGGAACCAAGACGGGGCTTGAGCAGTCTACATTGAAGGCTGTGCACAGTCTACACTGCAGGCCACATATTTTGGTATTCATTCTAAGGGCAAGGGAAAGTACTGAGAGACGCTAAGCAAGCTATCAAATAATTTATTTCCCAGAGGCACGAAGATGAGCCCCAACTCAACATACAGGCAAGGAAAGGGACCGACACAGAGTTCTGGGATAACAGACCAAGCCTGGCTTTCAACACAGATGCATTCAGGTCAAAATTCTGAAACACAAGCTTTAAGCAGGAGAAGAAGAAAGGTCACCATGTAGCATTGAGAGCTTTAGCCAAGGACTCCACTCAAAGTCCCAGCCTTGTGCAGAGATAAGGTGTTTACAGAGCTCAATAAAGCAGCATACGCTCCTCAAGTGGTTTTCCATCCAAGGCTGGGTGTGCTTTTTAAAAAATACTGTATCCTGGCAGGGTGTGGTGGTTCATGTGTATAATTCCAGCACTGCGGGAGGCCAAGGTGGGTGCATCACTTGAGGTCACAAGTTGGAGACCAGCCTGGCCAACATGGCAAAACCCTGTTTCTACTAAAAATACAAAAATTAGCTGAGAGTGGTTGCTCACAACTGCAGTCCCAGCTACTCAGGAGGCTGAGGCAGGAGAATCACTTGAACCCAGGAGGCAGAGGTTGCAGTGAGCTGAGATCCCACCAATGCCCTCCACTATGGGGACCCTGTTTGTATCTGGGCCCTATCCTCACCAGGGATTCTGATTAAGCTGGTTTGGGGTGTGACTGGGGCCCTGAAACTTCGTTTTTGTTTTAAACGTTCACATTCTTCTTGGAAAAGTAGCTGGGCAGCAAATATGCAAGATAAGCCAAGAACAGTGTGTCACACTGGACAACAAGGAAACTCAGCATAAACGGGATTGTTACAAGGCCCAAAAGCCAACTAGAAGTGGCACTGCAGGCTATAAAAGGGACAATTTGAGCTTGGATAAGAGAGTAAGTGCAATGGGCTAAAACATACCATGTATGTTTGGTTGGTTGGTTGCTTTTTTTGAGACAAAGTCTTGCTCTGTTCTCCCAGGCTGGAGCACAGTGGTGTGATCTTGGCTCACTGCAATCGCTGTCTCCTGGGTTCAAGTGATCCTCCCACCTTGGCCTCCCAAGTAGCTGGGATTACAAGCATGAGCCAAGACACTGGACCAATTTTTGTATTTTTAGTAGACATGGGGTTTCACCCTGTTGGTAACCAGGCTAGTCTTGAACTCCTGACCTCAAGTGATCCACCCAACTCTGCCTCCCAAAGTGCTTGGATTACAGAAATGAGCCACCGCGCCTGGCCAAAAACCTCCATTTTTACTTAAAGTTTTTTTTTTTTTTGAGACGGAGTTTCACTCTTGTTACCCAGGCTAGAGTGCAATGGCGCGATCTCGGCTCACCGCAACCTCCGCCTCCTGGGTTCAGGCAATTCTCCTGCCTCAGCCTCCTGAGTAGCTGAGATTACAGGCACGTGCCACCATGCCCAGCTAATTTTTTGTATTTTTAGTAGAGACGGGGTTTCACCATGTTGACCAGGATGGTCTCG
Organism: Saimiri boliviensis; assembly: GCF_048565385.1. Taxonomy (NCBI): domain Eukaryota; kingdom Metazoa; phylum Chordata; class Mammalia; order Primates; family Cebidae; genus Saimiri; species Saimiri boliviensis. The sequence goes on from NC_133463.1 coordinate 29,148,695, forward strand.
ATCTCTCGACCTCGTGATCCACCCGCCTCGGCCTCCCAAAGTGCTGGGATTACAGGCTTGAGCCACCGCGCCCGGCCTACTTAAAGTTTTAATGATTAATTTCTTTGTTTGTTTGTTTGTTTTTTGAGACGGAGTTTCGCTCTTGTTACCCAGGCTGGAGTGCAATGGCGCGATCTCGGCTCACTGCAACCTCCGCCTCCTGGGTTCAAGCAATTCTCCTGCCTCAGCCTCCTGAGTAGCTGGGATTACAGGCACGTGCCACCATGCCCAGCTAATTTTTTGTATTTTTAGTAGAGACGGGGTTTCACCATGTTCACCAGGATGGTCTTGATCTCTTGACCTCGTGATCCACCCGCCTCGGCCTCCCAAAGTGCTGGGATTACAGGCTTGAGCCACCACGCCCGGCTGATTAATTTCACATTATAGTGTGAAAAGTAATGAATCTCTAGCAGTCTTATCCCAAAAACTGGGGCTGATTATAAAGCACTACTTTGCTCAGCCCCATTTTCCTTCAAATCACCTATTTTGAGTAAATACACTAGTTTCATTTTCCACCCCTGTATAGGGGCGGTAAATACTACTAGGAAAAAAATCCATAATTAGCACCAGTACAAATTCAAGGTTTCCAACCTCAGCATAAGCATTGCTTTGTAATTTTTTTTACCCATCCCAGGTTACAGTCTCCTATTACCCCAAAATGAAATCTCAAATGTCCTCCATTCTGCATAAAACCCATGCTGGCCCCTCAGTGGAAAACATCTACCGTGAATTATGGGTCTCTTGACTTTACCTTCACACCACCAATTTCTGTCACACTGACTGTGCTTATTATCATGTATGTCTAGGATTAGACTGGACTCCTAGGGAAGAGGAACTCACATTCAGTTCTTGGTCCTGAGGGCAAAACTCCAAAGTGTAATTAAGGAAAGAAGTAACTCTAATAATTCTTTCAAGTTCTGAATTCATGGTCCTCTCAAAAATCACAGTGTGTATTCAAGCTCTGCTTATTTTCCTGATCCAGTTCTCCACCTTTGGAGGGGTCTTACAAAATAGGCCAGGATGGCAAAACTGTCTGGAGATTACTCCCACATGGTAATCTTTGCATATAAAACTCTTAGACCTAACTTTATACTAATAAAAATTTCACGATACTTTTTCTTTGGGGGGGGCAGGGTCTTGCTCTGTCACTCAGGCTGGAGTACAATTACAGCTCACTGCAACCTCATCCTCCTGAGCTCAAGCAGTCCTCCCACCTCAGCCTCCCAAGTGTTGGGGCCAAAGGCACAGGCCACCATGTGTGGCTAATTTTTTGTAGAGATGGGGTTTCACCATGTTACCCAGGCTGGTCTCAAACTTCTGGACTCACAGGATCTGCCTGTTTCAGCCTCCCAAAGTGCTGGGATGACAAGCATGAGTCACTGTGTCCAGCACCAATACCACATTTTAATTATGTGCTGAAGTGGCTGGATTGAAGGAAGAAATGGGTACTCCATTTTCTTTTATTTCCGAGTCCTAAGGGGTTTTAAGCACATTAATATTAAAGTTTAAATGCCCTAGAGCTGAAAAAGAGATTTAAAAACTTGACAGTCTCACAGTATCTGGTATAAGTTGAAGAAAATATGAAAGGCAAAGTGCTTAATATTTTAAAAGAACTTGACTGAATTTTGCATCTGTAAAAATGAAATCAGAATAATCTGAGGAAAGATTTCAGAGATGTAAAGATTTTCAGAGATGAAAAGCATGATCTGCCAAATTTAAAACAGCAATAGAAGCAGTAAGTAGCAGATGAAATGTAACCAAACAAAAATTAGTAACACAAAAAAATCAGTAAATGAATTATCCTACGACTCAAATCAAAAGGACAAAACAGATTAACAAGATGAAAGAAAAAAATGTTAGAAATATGCAGATCAACCTTACCAATACTGTGTATAGAAAGAAAACAGTATTTTTTTTTTGACAAATTTATCGAGCATCGAGCATCTAGTACACTACAGCCATGATACAATAGAGAATAAGAGAGACATGGACTGTGTCTTCAAAACGTCCACTTTCTAGAACAAATGAAGCTGAAGTAGTAACCAATGAAATTACTGAAGAAAACTACGCTTATGAAGAAAGGCGGTAGGAAGAGAAGGAAAGGAAAAAAATAAATGTATACATTTTATGTTTTAGCCAAATTTAGGGCAAAGAGATTCTGATAGAATTTCAAAGATTTCAGAGATAAAGTATCCTTCAAGCACTGTGAGGATTGGATGTCTAGGGTAATCAAGTTTTTAAAAACATCTGGGTGGCAATGTTTTTAAATGAATACCACACATGGACAAGGATATGGTTAAATTGGCACTCCCATACATTTGAAATGGGAACATAAATTGTTTTAATTTTCTAGATTTAAATTTGACGATTCCACTTTATGTACAGCTTAAGAACCTTACTAGGGGTTTTGCCAGGCATAGTAGCTCACCCCTGCAATCCCAGCACTTTGGGAAGCTGAGGAAGGCGGATCACTTGAGGTCGGTGAATCACCTGAGGTCACAAGTTCAAGACCAGCCTGGCTAACATGGTGAAACTTCATCTCTACTAAAAATACAAAAATTGGCTGGGTGTGGTGGCGCGTACCTGAAATCCTTGCTACTCGGAAGGCTGAGGCAGAACTGTTGAACCCAGGAAGCAGAGATTGCAGTGAGCAGGGATTGTGCCACCACACTCCAGCCTGGGCAACAAAGCGATACTTTGTCAAATAAATAAATAAATAGAACCTGGGCAACAAAGTGATATTATGTCAAATGAATAAATAAATAAAATAAAGCCTTCCTAAGGTTTCTTATACCCCTCCCATCCCCTTCCATTCTTTGTATTATTGTCATCCTTTTACTCCCACTTTACAAAACTTACAATGTGTTATTATTTTTGCTTTAAACAACTATCTTTTTAAAGCTACTATTTCTTTAATTCAGTGTTGCACAACCATCACCACTAACTGCAGAACATTTCCATCACACAAAAAGGGAAATCCTGTACTTGTTAGCAATCACCTTCAATACAACAATCTTTTTTTTTTTTTTTTGAGACGGAGTTTTGCTCTTGTTACCCAGGCTGGAGTGCAATGGCGCGATCTCGGCTCACTGCAACCTCCACCTCCTGGGTTCAGGCAATTCTCCTGCCTCAGTCTCCCGAGTAGCTGGGATTACAGGCACGTGCCACCATGCCCGGCTAATTTTTTGTATTTTTAGTAGAGACGGGGTTTCACCCTGTTGACGGGGTTGGTCTCGATCTCTCGACCTCGTGATCCACCCGCCTCGGCCTCCCAAAGTGCTGGGATTACAGGCTTGAGCCACCGCGCCCGGCTACAACAATCTTTTAAAGAGATTAAAAAAGAAACAAAGAATAGTCTTATTTTTACTCCCATAGTTACCATTTCTAGCACTTCTCAATCCTTTGTCATTTGCCTTCTGCCTGAACAACTTAAACATTTCTTTTTTTTTTTTGAGACGGAGTTTCGCTCTTGTTACCCAGGCTGGAGTGCAATGGCGCGATCTCGGCTCACTGCAACCTCCGCCTCCTGGGTTCAGGCAATTCTCCTGCCTCAGCCTCCTGAGTAGCTGGGATTACAGGCACGTGCCACCACGCCCAGCTAATTTTTTGTATTTTTTAGTAGAGACGGGGTTTCATCATGTTGACCAAGGATGGTCTCGATCTCTTTTTTTTTTTTTTTTTTGAGACGGAGTTTCGCTCTTGTTACCCAGGCTGGAGTGCAATGGCACGATCTCGGCTCACCGCAACCTCTGCCTCCTGGGTTCAGGCAATTCTCCTGCCTCAACCTCCTGAGTAGCTGAGATTACAGGCACGCGCCACCATGCCCAGCTAATTTTTTCTATTTTAAGTAGAGACGGGGTTTCACCGTGTTGACCAGGATGGTCTCCATCTCCTGACCTCGTGATCCACCCGCCTCAGCCTCCCAAAGTGCTGGGATTACAGGCTTGAGCCACCGCGCCCGGCTGGTCTCGATCTCTTGACCTCGTGATCCACCCGCCTCAGCCTCCCAAAGTGCTGGGATTACAGGCTTGAGCCACCGCGCCGGGCAACTTCAACATTTCTTATGGCAGTCTGCCAGCAACAAGTTCCAGTAGGTCTCTGTTTTTGTTTTTTTTTTAGACAGGGCCTCGCTCTGTCACCCAGGCTAAAGTGTAGTGTGGCTCAGTTATAGCTCACTGCAGCCTCTGCTTCCTGGGCTAAAGTGATCCTCTCACCTCAGTCTCCCAAGGAGCTGGGACCACAGGCGCACCACCATGCCTGGCTGATTTTTGTATTCTTTGTAGAGATGGGGTTTTGCCATGTCACCCAGGCTGATCTCGAACTCCTGGACTCAAGCAATCCTCCTGCCTCGGCCTCCCAAACTGCTGAGATTGAAGGTGTTGGCCACTGCACCCAGCCCCAGTAGACTTTTTTTTAAAAGAGTACTTTAAAGATGTCTCCCCAGGCCAGGCACAATGGCCCACACCTGTAATCCCAGCACTTTGGGAGCCCGAGGCTGGCAGATTACGAGGTCAGGAGTTTGAGACCAGACTGGCCAACATAGTGAAACCCCATCTCTACTAAAAATACAAAAATACTGGCCGGGCGCGGTGGCTCAAGCCTGTAATCCCAGCACTTTGGGAGGCCGAGGCGGGTGGATCACAAGGTCAAGAGATCAAGACCCATCTTGGTCAACATGGTGAAACCCCGTCTCTACTAAAAATACAAAAAAAAAAAATAGCTGGGCATGGTGGTGCGTGCCTGTAATCCCAGCTACTCAGGAGGCTGAGGCAGGAGAATTGCCTGAACCCAGGAGGCGGAGGTTGCGGTGAGCCGAGATCGCGCCATTGCACTCCAGCCTGCGTAACAAGAGCGAAACTCCGTCTCAAAAAAAAAAAAAAAAAAAAAATATTAGCCAGGTGTGGTGGCATGCACCTGTAATCTCACCTACCCAGAAGGCTGAGGCAGGAGAATCACTGGAACCTAGGAGGCAGAGGTTGCAGTAAGCCGAGGTCACACCCCTGCACTCCAGCCTGGGCAAGAGTGACTCTGACTCGGAGAAAAAAAAAAAATTAAAGACGTCTCTCCATTGTGTTTTGATTTGCTCAGTTTCTGATGAAAAGTCTGCTGTCATTATTATCTGTTACTCTGTACATGATATGTATTTTTTCTCTACCTGCTTTCAAGATTTTCTCTTTATTATTGGTTGCCAACAATGTGATAATGATATGCCTTGGTGTGGTTACCTTTATAGTTACTCTCCTTGGGATTCTTAAATATGTAGGCTTACAGTTTTCATCAAATTTGAAAATTTTCTGGTCATTATTTTTTACAATCTTTTTTCTGTTCTCTCCTTTCCCTCTTTTCTGGGGCTCCAATTACATATATCTCAGACTGTTTCTATCTCTAACAATTGTCCTTGTTATAGTCATTGATGCTCTATCAATTTTTCCATTTTTCTTTCTGTTCTCATTTTAGACAGTTTCTATTGTCTTGAAGTTCACTGATGTGCAGTGCCTCAACTACTATTAATGCCATCATTGTACTTTAAAATTTATTTCCAACTCTAGATGTTCTGTTTGGGTTTTTATAAAATATACCACACTCCAGCCTGGCAACAAAGCAAGAATCATCTCAAAAAAATTAAAAAATAAAATTTATTGTGAGAGATTCTGTTCTTTCAAATTATTTGAGTGAAAATATCCTTTTGTTTTTTTTCTTTTTTTTTTTTTTTTTTGAGACCGAGTTTCGCTCTTGTTACCCAGGCTGGAGTGCAATGGCACGATCTCGGCTCACTGCAACCGCCGCCTCCTGGGCTCAGGCAATTCTCCTGCCTCAGCCTCCTAAGTAGCTGGAATTACAGGCACGTGCCACCAGGCCCAGCTAGTTTTTTGTATTTTTAGTAGAGACGGGGTTTCACCATGTTGACCAGGATGGTCTCGATCTCTGGACCTCGTGATCCACCCGCCTCGGCCTCCCAAAGTGCTGGGATTACAGGCTTGAGCCACCGCGCCCGGCCTTCCTTTTGTTAAATAAAATGATGGTGACAGGAGATAGTGGTGTGATACTTGCTTTTACTGGCAGTGCCTGGTAGAAACAAAAAATCAGGCCAGGCATGGTGGCTCACAAGGTCAAGAGATTGAGACCATTCTGGCCAACATGGTGAAACCCCGTCTCTACTAAAAATACATAAATTAGCTGGGCATGGTGGCATGTACCTGTAATCCCAGGTACTCAGGAAGCTAATGCAGAAGAATCACTTGAACCCAGGAGGCAGAGCCTGCAGTGAGCTGAGATCACGCCACTGCAGTCTAGCCTGGCGACAGAGCGAGACTCCGTCTCAAAAAAAAAAATAAATAAATAAATCAGCATTTCTATTGTAGCCTCCTAATTTTGGGGAAATATTTCTGTAGAAATCTAAAAGTCTGACCTTTTACATCATTATGGCCCCAAAATAATATGGAACTTTACACACAGATAATTGATGCCCCTCAAGATTTTCTCTTTAATCTCTACCTTATTCTGTTTGGATTAGCACATTTGGGGATTGTGAAATGAGAATAAAGTTGAACATAAGCAATCCAAAACCATGTGTTGACACTGGATCCTGAAAGAGGACTTTCTTCAGAATCTTTTTCATCTGTTAACTTTTCTCGGGCTCAAACATTTTTTCTTTTTTCTTTTTTTTTTTTTTGAGACAGTTTCTGCACTTGTTGCCCAGGCTGGGTACAGTGGTGCGATCTCGGCTCACCACAACCTCTGCCTGCCAGGTTCAAATGAGTCTCCTGCCTCAGCTTCCTGAATAGCTGAAATTACAGGTATGCACCACCACACCCAGTTAATTTTGTATTTTTAGTAGAGACAGGGTTTCTCCATGTTGGTCAGGCTGGTCTTGAACTCCTGATCTCAGATGATCCACCCACCTCGGCCTCCCAAAGTGCTGGGATTACAGGCGTGAGCCAGGTGGCTTCAAACTTTCTTATGATTTGAGACGGATTTTCGCTCTTGTTGTCCAGACTAGAGTGCAATGGTGTGATTTCAGCTCACCACAACCTCCATCTCCTGGGGTCAAGCAGTTCTCCTGCCTCAGCCTCCCGAGTAGCTGGGATTACAAGTGTGCACCACCACGCCCACCCACTGGATTTTGTATTTTTAGTAGAGATGGGGTTTCTCCATGTTGATCAAGCTTGTCTCGAACTCCCGACCTCAGGTGATCCGCCTGCCTCAGCCTCCCAAAGCAATGATATTACAGTTGTGAGCCACCACACCCAGCCTGGGCTCAAACTTTCTTTTCCTAAGTGTCACATATTTGAGTAGTACTGCTATATGGCAATCACTACTCAAAAGAAAATAACTTGAGGTGTCCAATAATCAGCTTTCATTTAAAGTCTCTTTCAGCTTGACGAAATAAAACCTTTCAATGTTTTGTCTACGTACTTCCAAAAGAAAATTAGTCTATATATGTATATATATGTGACTACATATGTATATATACATATGTGATTTTGATCAGCCTGTTTATAAACTATTTCCAAAATAAGTTGACCTGTAAGTTCATTTATTAAATGAGTAGTTTATAAACTACTTGATTTTTGCAAGTAGTTTATGAACAGGCTGATCAAACTGAACAAATTTCTTAAAATAATTTCACTGTATACATAGCAAGTAAGTTATTTACTCTTCATATTAGCATATCTTATTTTTACCTATCCTTAACAGGCATCTAAGTTAAACTGTTTTATGTCCACAGCTACACACTGAAACAGCACTTTCAGTCACAACATATTAAATTCAAATTTAAACTATAAAGAGATCCAGTTACCTTAATGTTACATGTACTTATTATATATACTTTTAATATACTTCTTGATGTTTTATGATGCACACACAGCTCTTGCAGGACATATAACTATGAGAATATTTACAATGTCTGCTTAGTGAATGGTTCAAAACTCTTTTTTTTTTTTTTTTTTTTGAGACGGAGTTTTGCTCTTGTTACCCAGGCTGGAGTGCAATGGCGTGATCTCAGCTCACCGCAACCTCCACCTCCTGCCTCAGCCTCCTAAGTAGCTGGGATTACAGGCACACGCCACCATGCCCAGCTATTTTTTGCACCTTTAGTAGAGACGGGGTTTCACCATGTTGACCAGGATGGTCTCGATCTCTCGACCTCGTGATCCACCCGCCTCAGTCTCCCAAAGTGCTGGGATTACAGGCTTGAGCCACCGCGCCCGGCTCAAAACTCTTTTTTAAAAAAGTCAATTTTAAGAAATTAAGTATAAAGTACTCCTTCCATGCCCTAATGTTAAAAGGTCCATTTATTTTAGACTTGTTTTTAAAAAAAAATCTAAAATTGGTAATAATTCTGCTTAAATTCCATATTAATCTAGGATCAAAAGTTATTTTAGCCGGGCGCGGTGGCTCAAGCCTGTAATCCCAGCACTTTGGGAGGCCGAGGCGGGTGGATCACGAGGTCGAGAGATCAAGACCATCCTGGTCAACATGGTGAAACCCCGTCTCTACTAAAAACATTAAAAAAAAAATTAGCTGGGCATGGTGGCTCGTGCCTGTAATCCCAGCTACTCAGGAGGCTGAGGCAGGAGAATTGCCTGAACCCAGGAGGCGGAGGTTGCGGTGAGCCGAGATCGTGCCATTGCACTCCAGCCTGGGCAACAAGAGCGAAACTCCGTCCCAAAAAAAAAAAAAAAAAAAAAAAAAGTCATTTTAGTTCTTTTCTCTTAAATACTTGAAATGTGCTGCTGCATGTTTTCCTTATTCAATCGACTAACTTCAGGTGGAAGGTACTTATGAGTTTAAAAATCCTTTCCCACAGTGGAAATAACATAAATATTTTGCATAAAAGACAATTTCTCAGGCCGGGCGCGGTGGCTCAAGCCTGTAATCCCAGCACTTTGGAAGGCCGAGGCAGGTGGATCACAAGGTCAAGAGATCGAGACCATCCTGGTCAACATGGTGAAACCCCGTCTCTACTAAAAATACAAAAAAGTAGCTGGGCATGGTGGCACATGCCTGTAATCCAAGCTACTCAGGAGGCTGAGGCAGGAGAATTGCCTGAACCCAGGAGGCGGAGGTTGCGGTGAGCCGAGATTGTGCCATTGCACTCCAGCCTGGGTAACAAGAGCGAAACTCCGTCTCAAAAAAAAAAAAAAAAAGACAATTTCTCAAAGGGTATCTGAGGGTGTAATCAGCCTACTATGGTTCAGAATAACCACCAACAACTGTGAGCTTTTTGTTACATCTGTGTATTTTCCCCTGTAAACTAATACCTACATTTTAAATGCATTTTCAAAACGTTTCATTTGGCCATGTGAGAATCATTTCCCCTGTAAAAAGCTACAGGATTTTGGTTTAAGAGCAAATGAGACAGAGTATCTGGTCCATAAGAAGGCTAAGTGAAATGATCTGCAACCTGAAGTTTGTAACCAATAACAAGACAAACTCCAGTGCTACCTTGTTTATGTAATCAACAATATGTGAGTCGAAATGAACTAGTGAGCTATGCATTTCTGTCTGCATACCAATTTACCAATCAACAGGAGGGGAAGAAATTGCTCAAATGTGACTGTTAACAAACATGTTAACATACATCTAAATATTAAACATAGTCTCTATAAAAATCGTAACCTATCAATTCTGAAATCATTTCTTCAACTTCCGTTGTTTTTAATCCCACCCACCAAAAAAAAAAAAAAAAAGCAGCCACCTTTAAAATGTAAATTCCTCCCTTTTTCAAAGTAACTTGCCTAGGAAAATTTAATGCGTTAAAATAAAACGTAACAGACAAACCAATTACAACATTAAAAAAAAAAAAAACTAAAATGATCAGTAACACAAACCAATCGCTCAAGTTTAGCAAAGCGTGTGTTTTTAATCTGTTGTGGGTTATCTTATACTAATAAGCAACAAAGTTTAAAAGTCATCCCAATATAAAATGCAATAAAAAAAATAGAAAAAAAGTCATCCCAATACCTAAAACATCACCATACATATAACATACTTGTCATTTACTCCAATGAAGCTTAAACTCAGACCCAAACTCAGATCATTTCCCCTTCCTGCCACATTGAAACATACAAGGGGAAATCCAAGAAATCAGATATGTTAAGCGCCGGTATCTTCTTCCAGAGTAGGGTCAAACTCGTGTTTGCCCTGTCACCGTCCCAGGGAAGTCTGCAAATTCTCACTAGCGCTGGAGTACAAAGAGACCTGACCACGGAAACACCTGTCCTAACACCAGGAAGACACTGGGAAACGCAAACCCCCTGAGTCCAAGCCGTCCCCAAAGTTTCGGCTGCAGCGATGGAGGGGCGGGGGGGACAAGAGGTGGCCGCTGGCCTTGAGGGTGCGGCGGACAGGGTCCTACACCCCGGTTCGCCTCCCGAGAACCAGGAAACCCATCAGGCTGGCCGGGCCCCACCCTCCTCAGACCCTCGCGCTCCAGCCCAGCGCGGCCCCCGCCCGCCAGACCGCATCCCTACCGCCCCGACCTCCCATATGCACTCTGTCACCTCATCCCTCCCCGGCGGCCTCGCAGCCCCGCTACTTTTGCTGCGCGGCCTGGGCTCCGGACGCCCCTGGAGCAGGAGCGCCCAGCTGCCGCCCCCCGCCCTGCCCCGGCCGGACCCCGGCCGTTCCTACACTGCCAGCTCCCAGCCAGCTCAGGCCCGAGCTCCCGCCGCGAGCTCCCCACCTCCAGCCTGCACCTGGCCCCGCGCGGCCGCTCCCGGCCCACTCCCTAATGGCTACCTGGAGGCAAAGGTGGCGAAGCACCTCACCCAGCGCCCCAGGTCGCAGAGGGCCCAGTGCTCGGGGTCCCGCTCCTGCTCCCTCTCCACCTGGTAGGCATAGATGGAGAGCACGATTTCCGCATCACACACGACATACACGGCCACCCGCTCCCACCGCAGCACCGACACTCACAGGAGGACCGGCGCCGCCATCTTACCCCTCCTTCCGCCTCCGCCTCCTTCCGCCTCCACCTCAGCCCCTGCCCTCCGCCCGACCCAGCCGCCTCGCCCCATTGTCACGGTCGCTTGCTCTGGGCGTCCCCACAGGCGCGCGGCCCAACAGCCTCGAAATGAGGCTGGCAGAGCAGGGAAAGCGCGCACGGCACGGAAGAAGGGGGCTCAGCGCGCAACCGCCCAGGAGGCCGGACTGGCTGGGAGACTGAGGCTGTGCGTCGCGGCGCGCGTGAGGGGCGGGGCCTGGGGTGAGGGCGGGGCCCGGGGTGACGGGCGGGGCCCGGGGTGACGGGAGGGACGGAGCGGGAGGGACTTCGGGGAGCCCTTGCCAGGAACACGTAGCAAGGATCCCACTGTGGGTGGCTGGGTGAACCCTCGGCCCCTCCCTCTGGGATGGCAACCAGTTGCCATCCTTTTTCCCTTTTTTGCCGTTATCACTTGATATTTCTGACACAATCCAAATCACCTCTGGCCAATGGTTGGGGCTCCTGAGCCACCCTCCTATGACCTGATCTTCCCACCACCACCTCCAGGCACTTGGTGTTCAACCTGTGCAAAATATTTTTTTTTAATGTGCAGAACTATGTTTTAAATTAAAAAACTGTTTTTAAAAAATGATTTATGGGCCGGTCGCAGTGGCTAATGCCTGCAGTCCCAACAATTTGGGAGGCTGAAGAAGGTGGATCACTTGAAGTTAGGAGTTCAAGACTAGCCTGTTCTACATGGTGAAACCCCCGCCTCTGCTAAAAAATAAAATAAAATAAAATAAAAAATTAGCCAGGCATGGTGTTGTGTGCCTGTAATCCCAGCTAAGTAGCTGGGAGGCTGAGGCACGAGAATCACGTGAACCCGGGAGGCGGAGGTTGCAGTGAGCGGAGATCGCTCCACTGCACTCCATCCTGGGCCATAGAGTGAGAGTCTCAAAAAAAAAAAAAGTTTACTAATGCCTTGCTTCTTTGTCAGCTGAATTTGTGGTGGCTCACCATAATCCATATCACATAGAAAAATATAGATGAGCTAATAAAATCAGTACAAAGAAAAGGAAAAGTCAGGCCCAGGCGCCGTGGCTCATGCCTGTAATCCCAGCACGTTGGGAGACTGAGGCAGGTAGATCACCTGAGGTTGGGAGTTCAAGACCAGTTTGACCAACATGGAGAAATCCTGTCTCTACAAAAAATACAAAATTAGCCAGGTGTGGTGGCGCATGACTGTGATCCCAGCTACTACTCCGGAGGCTGAGGCAGGAGAATCCCTTGAACCTGGGAAGTGGAGTTTTCAGTGAGCCGTGCCACCACACTCCAGCCTGGGCAACAAGAGCGAAACTCCATCTTGTTTCAAAAAAAAAAAAAGAGAGGCCGGGCGCGGTGGCTCAAGCCTGTAATCCCAGCACTTTGGGAGGCCGAGGCGGGTGGATCACGAGGTCGAGAGATCGAGACCATCCTGGTCAACATGGTGAAACCCCGTCTCTACTAAAAATACAAAAAATTAGCTGGGCATGGCGGCACGTGCCTGTAATCCCAGCTACTCAGGAGGCTGAGGCAGGAGAATTGCCTGAACCCAGGAGGCGGAGGTTGCGGTGAGCCGAGATCGCGCCATTGCACTCCAGCCTGGGTAACAAGAGCGAAACTCCGTCTCAAAAAAAAAACAAACAAACAAAAAAAAAAAAAAGAGAGAGAGAGAAAAGTCAGAATAAAATGAAAGGCCAGGAATAAGAACACAGATAATCAAGTCATAGGAGCTTACATAGTTATTAAAATTGGGTCATACATTTGGCTCTGAGCTTCCTGGTGGCCAAAACTAAAAGGAAAACACATGTATGTGCTTTTCTCACTGTCTCTAAGAAGAAACACAGTGTTCTTGGAGACTCTGTGTTTCCCTAGTTGCAGCTTTCAATTTTTTAGGGGCTTTATATAGTGATTTTGAGTAATAAGCAATATCCTTGTTTTCATTACCTATTGTTGGGTAAAAATCTCCCCAAATTTAGCAGCTTAATAAACAATACGCTTTTTTTTTTTCCTCACAGTTTCTTTCTTTCTTTCTTTCTTTCTTTTTTTTTTTTTGAGACGGAGTTTCGCTCTTGTTACCCAGGCTGGAGTGCAATGGCGCGATCTCGGCTCACCGCAACCTCCGCCTCCTGGGTTCAGGCAATTCTCCTGCCTCAGCCTCCTGAGTAGCTGGGATTACAGGCACGCACCACCATGCCCAGCTATTTTTTTTGTATTTTTAGTAGAGACGGGGTTTCACCATGTTGACCAAGATGGTCTCGATCTCTTGACCTTGTGATCCACCCGCCTCGGCCTCCCAAAGTGCTGGGATTACAGGCATTAGCCACCGCGCTCAGCCTTTCCTCACAGTTTCAATGGGCTAGGAGTCTGGGTGAGGTTACCTGTGTCCTCTGGCTCAGGCTCTTATGAGGATACAATCAAGCTGTCAGCCAAGGCTGCACCTCCCTCAAGGCTTGACAATCCTCTTTCAAACTCACTCCCATGGCTGCTGGCAGGCCTCAGGTCCTCTCTGTCTGTTGGCTGGAGGCCTCAGTTCCTGTCCACTTCATAAGAAGCAGCTGGCTTGCCCCAGGGCTAGGGAGGAGAAAGAGGAAGAGAAAGAAAAAGAAAATGAGGGAGAGATCGCAGCCATGTTGTCTAACCTAATACCAAAAATGACATCCCATCACTTTTATGTACTCTATTACTACTCAGAAAATAGCACCTAGGTCCAGCAAGGCATGATGGCTCACACCTGTAATCCCAGAATTTTAGGAGGCCCAGGCAGATAGATCACCTGAGGTCAGGAGTTTAAGACCAGCCTGATCAATATGGTGAAACACCATCTCAACTAAAAATACAAAAATTAGCTGGACATAGTGGAACACCCCTGTAATCCCAACTACTTGGGAAATCGAGGCAGAAGACTCACTTGAACGTGGGAGGCGGAGGTTGAAGTGAGCCAAAATCACACCATTGCACTTCAGCCTGGCCTAGAAGGCAAAACTCTGTAAAAAAAAAAAAAAAAGAAAGAAAAAGAAAAGAAAGAAGAAAGAAAGGAAGAAAGGAAGAAAGAAAAGAGTTCCAATAGTCCTTATGTCCAGCCCTTGCTCAAAGGGAGAGGATTATACAGGATGTAAATATGAGAAGGCTGTTTACCACAGTCCTCAAAAACATCCTCACTCTGCCCAGGTGGGGTGGCTCACAACATTTTGACAGGCTGAGGCAGGATGATTGCTTGAGGCCAGCAGTTCGAGACCAGCCTGAGCAGCATAGGGAGCTCTGGTCTCTGCAAAAAATATACAAAATTAGCTGGGTTGGTGGTGCATGTCTGTTGGTCCAGTCACTTGGGAGGCTGAGGGGGGAGTACTGATTGAGCCCAGGGGTCTTGGGATGGGGGTGTGGGTTGAGGCTGCAATGAGCCGACATTGTCCCACTGCACTCCTACCTGAATGACAGAGTGAGACCCTGATTAAAAAAAAAAAAAAACCTCACTCTGCATCCCTAATGATTTTCATAAATCTAAGTGGACTCCTGTAGCTTCCCTTTGTGGTACTGGAGCCAGCATAGAAAGTCAACACCAAGGGCCGGGCGCGGTGGCTCAAGCCTGTAATCCCAGCACTTTGGGAGGCCAAGGCGGGTGGATCACGAGGTCGAGATATCGAGACCATCCTGGTCAACATGGTGAAACCCCGTCTATACTAAAAATACAAAAAATTAGCTGGGCATGGTGGCGCGTGCCTGTAATCCCAGCTACTCAGGAGGCTGAGGCAGGAGAATTGCCTGAACCCAGGAGGCGGAGGTTGCGGTGAGCCGAGATCGCGCCATTGCACTCCAGCCTGGGTAACAAGAGCGAAACTCCGTCTCAAAAAAAAAAAAAAAAAAGAAAGTCAACACCAAGACAAAAGTATGCCAAATTGCAGGGTCTTTATTGCTGGTGGCCACGGAGGACTTACGTCTCTCCAACCCACGGCCCTCCAAAGGAGGGTGTCAAGACCTTCCATGTCCATAAACCACCTCGGGGGTGAGAGTGAGGGGCTTCAGACATTCCGAGGGCCAGTGGATTCCATAAATCACCTCCTGGGCAGAGATGAGGGTGAGGAGCTCTGGACATTCCGAGGGCCAGGGGACTTTGGACATTCCAATTGTTACTTAAGTGCTTCACAGAAGTCAAGATAAGCATTAGTTTACACATTGCCTGGGTAGGGTGGAAATTATAGACCTTAGTTGCTTATTACAAGTTGCAGGGGCCAAGATGGCGTGGGTTTGGATTGCTTGCCTGTCACATTAGGGTTACAGAGAGCAGTTTCAACAGAAAGCCGAGGTATGGTTGAGGTATGCAGTTTTATGGGCTTTTACCATGTCACACCTTCTTATAGATTCCTTTACTCAGTTAATGAGATCTCTTGATCATCTGGCTTCTTTTATATCTGGGAGGTTTACCCATGTTATTGCAGATAGTGACTGTTACTTTTCATTACTGTGTAATAATCCATTACATTACGTAGCCACAATTTTATTTATCCATTCTATTGCTGTTGGACATCTGGCTCATTTTTAGCTATCATGAATTAAGTTGCTATGGATATTCTGTAAATGAGTTTTGGTGGACATAAGCCCTCATTTCTTTCTTTCTTTCCTTTTTTTTTTTTTTTTTTTTTTTTTTGAGACGGAGTTTCGCTCTTGTTATCTAGGCTGGAGTGCAATGGCGCGATCTCGGCTCACCGCAACCTCCGCCTCCTGGGTTTAGGCAGTTCTCCTGCCTCAGCCTCCTGAGTAGCTGGGATTACAGGCGCGCGCCACCATGCCCCGCTAATTTTTTATATTTTTAGTAGAGACGGGGTTTCACCATGTTGACCAGGATGGTCTCGATCTCTTGACCTCATGATCCACCCACCTCGGCCTCCCAAAGTGCTGGGATTACAGGCTTGAGCCACCGCGCCCAGCCTCTTTCTTTCTTTTTAATTGGAGAGAGAGTTTTGCTCTTGTTACCCAGGCTGGAGTGCAGTGGTGTAATCATGACTCACTGCAACCTCTGCCTCAGTCTCCCAAGTAGCTGGGATTACAGGCATGTGCCACCACAATTGACTATTTATTTATTTGTTTTGTATTTAGTAGGGATGGAGAGTCATCATGTTGGTCAGACTGGTCTTGAACTCCTGACCTCAGGTGATCCACCCATCTCGGCCTCCCAAAGTGCTGGGATTACAGGAAGTGTTGGGATTACAGGCTCATGCCTGTAATCCCAGCACGTTGGGAGACTGAGGCAGGTAGATCACCTGAGGTTGGGAGTTCAAGACCAGTTTGACCAACATGGAGAAATCCTGTCTCTACAAAAAATACAAAATTAGCCAGGTGTGGTGGCGCATGACTGTGATCCCAGCTACTACTCCGGAGGCTGAGGCAGGAGAATCCCTTGAACCTGGGAAGTGGAGTTTTCAGTGAGCCGTGCCACCACACTCCAGCCTGGGCAACAAGAGCGAAACTCCATCTTGTTTCAAAAAAAAAAAAAGAGAGGCCGGGCGCGGTGGCTCAAGCCTGTAATCCCAGCACTTTGGGAGGCCGAGGCGGGTGGATCACGAGGTCGAGAGATCGAGACCATCCTGGTCAACATGGTGAAACCCCGTCTCTACTAAAAATACAAAAAATTAGCTGGGCATGGCGGCACGTGCCTGTAATCCCAGCTACTCAGGAGGCTGAGGCAGGAGAATTGCCTGAACCCAGGAGGCGGAGGTTGCGGTGAGCCGAGATCGCGCCATTGCACTCCAGCCTGGGTAACAAGAGCGAAACTCCGTCTCAAAAAAAAAACAAACAAACAAAAAAAAAAAAAAGAGAGAGAGAGAAAAGTCAGAATAAAATGAAAGGCCAGGAATAAGAACACAGATAATCAAGTCATAGGAGCTTACATAGTTATTAAAATTGGGTCATACATTTGGCTCTGAGCTTCCTGGTGGCCAAAACTAAAAGGAAAACACATGTATGTGCTTTTCTCACTGTCTCTAAGAAGAAACACAGTGTTCTTGGAGACTCTGTGTTTCCCTAGTTGCAGCTTTCAATTTTTTAGGGGCTTTATATAGTGATTTTGAGTAATAAGCAATATCCTTGTTTTCATTACCTATTGTTGGGTAAAAATCTCCCCAAATTTAGCAGCTTAATAAACAATACGCTTTTTTTTTTTCCTCACAGTTTCTTTCTTTCTTTCTTTCTTTCTTTTTTTTTTTTTGAGACGGAGTTTCGCTCTTGTTACCCAGGCTGGAGTGCAATGGCGCGATCTCGGCTCACCGCAACCTCCGCCTCCTGGGTTCAGGCAATTCTCCTGCCTCAGCCTCCTGAGTAGCTGGGATTACAGGCACGCACCACCATGCCCAGCTATTTTTTTTGTATTTTTAGTAGAGACGGGGTTTCACCATGTTGACCAAGATGGTCTCGATCTCTTGACCTTGTGATCCACCCGCCTCGGCCTCCCAAAGTGCTGGGATTACAGGCATTAGCCACCGCGCTCAGCCTTTCCTCACAGTTTCAATGGGCTAGGAGTCTGGGTGAGGTTACCTGTGTCCTCTGGCTCAGGCTCTTATGAGGATACAATCAAGCTGTCAGCCAAGGCTGCACCTCCCTCAAGGCTTGACAATCCTCTTTCAAACTCACTCCCATGGCTGCTGGCAGGCCTCAGGTCCTCTCTGTCTGTTGGCTGGAGGCCTCAGTTCCTGTCCACTTCATAAGAAGCAGCTGGCTTGCCCCAGGGCTAGGGAGGAGAAAGAGGAAGAGAAAGAAAAAGAAAATGAGGGAGAGATCGCAGCCATGTTGTCTAACCTAATACCAAAAATGACATCCCATCACTTTTATGTACTCTATTACTACTCAGAAAATAGCACCTAGGTCCAGCAAGGCATGATGGCTCACACCTGTAATCCCAGAATTTTAGGAGGCCCAGGCAGATAGATCACCTGAGGTCAGGAGTTTAAGACCAGCCTGATCAATATGGTGAAACACCATCTCAACTAAAAATACAAAAATTAGCTGGACATAGTGGAACACCCCTGTAATCCCAACTACTTGGGAAATCGAGGCAGAAGACTCACTTGAACGTGGGAGGCGGAGGTTGAAGTGAGCCAAAATCACACCATTGCACTTCAGCCTGGCCTAGAAGGCAAAACTCTGTAAAAAAAAAAAAAAAAGAAAGAAAAAGAAAAGAAAGAAGAAAGAAAGGAAGAAAGGAAGAAAGAAAAGAGTTCCAATAGTCCTTATGTCCAGCCCTTGCTCAAAGGGAGAGGATTATACAGGATGTAAATATGAGAAGGCTGTTTACCACAGTCCTCAAAAACATCCTCACTCTGCCCAGGTGGGGTGGCTCACAACATTTTGACAGGCTGAGGCAGGATGATTGCTTGAGGCCAGCAGTTCGAGACCAGCCTGAGCAGCATAGGGAGCTCTGGTCTCTGCAAAAAATATACAAAATTAGCTGGGTTGGTGGTGCATGTCTGTTGGTCCAGTCACTTGGGAGGCTGAGGGGGGAGTACTGATTGAGCCCAGGGGTCTTGGGATGGGGGTGTGGGTTGAGGCTGCAATGAGCCGACATTGTCCCACTGCACTCCTACCTGAATGACAGAGTGAGACCCTGATTAAAAAAAAAAAAAAACCTCACTCTGCATCCCTAATGATTTTCATAAATCTAAGTGGACTCCTGTAGCTTCCCTTTGTGGTACTGGAGCCAGCATAGAAAGTCAACACCAAGGGCCGGGCGCGGTGGCTCAAGCCTGTAATCCCAGCACTTTGGGAGGCCAAGGCGGGTGGATCACGAGGTCGAGATATCGAGACCATCCTGGTCAACATGGTGAAACCCCGTCTATACTAAAAATACAAAAAATTAGCTGGGCATGGTGGCGCGTGCCTGTAATCCCAGCTACTCAGGAGGCTGAGGCAGGAGAATTGCCTGAACCCAGGAGGCGGAGGTTGCGGTGAGCCGAGATCGCGCCATTGCACTCCAGCCTGGGTAACAAGAGCGAAACTCCGTCTCAAAAAAAAAAAAAAAAAAGAAAGTCAACACCAAGACAAAAGTATGCCAAATTGCAGGGTCTTTATTGCTGGTGGCCACGGAGGACTTACGTCTCTCCAACCCACGGCCCTCCAAAGGAGGGTGTCAAGACCTTCCATGTCCATAAACCACCTCGGGGGTGAGAGTGAGGGGCTTCAGACATTCCGAGGGCCAGTGGATTCCATAAATCACCTCCTGGGCAGAGATGAGGGTGAGGAGCTCTGGACATTCCGAGGGCCAGGGGACTTTGGACATTCCAATTGTTACTTAAGTGCTTCACAGAAGTCAAGATAAGCATTAGTTTACACATTGCCTGGGTAGGGTGGAAATTATAGACCTTAGTTGCTTATTACAAGTTGCAGGGGCCAAGATGGCGTGGGTTTGGATTGCTTGCCTGTCACATTAGGGTTACAGAGAGCAGTTTCAACAGAAAGCCGAGGTATGGTTGAGGTATGCAGTTTTATGGGCTTTTACCATGTCACACCTTCTTATAGATTCCTTTACTCAGTTAATGAGATCTCTTGATCATCTGGCTTCTTTTATATCTGGGAGGTTTACCCATGTTATTGCAGATAGTGACTGTTACTTTTCATTACTGTGTAATAATCCATTACATTACGTAGCCACAATTTTATTTATCCATTCTATTGCTGTTGGACATCTGGCTCATTTTTAGCTATCATGAATTAAGTTGCTATGGATATTCTGTAAATGAGTTTTGGTGGACATAAGCCCTCATTTCTTTCTTTCTTTCCTTTTTTTTTTTTTTTTTTTTTTTTTTGAGACGGAGTTTCGCTCTTGTTACCTAGGCTGGAGTGCAATGGCGCGATCTCGGCTCACCGCAACCTCCGCCTCCTGGGTTTAGGCAGTTCTCCTGCCTCAGCCTCCTGAGTAGCTGGGATTACAGGCGCGCGCCACCATGCCCCGCTAATTTTTTATATTTTTAGTAGAGACGGGGTTTCACCATGTTGACCAGGATGGTCTCGATCTCTTGACCTCATGATCCACCCACCTCGGCCTCCCAAAGTGCTGGGATTACAGGCTTGAGCCACCGCGCCCAGCCTCTTTCTTTCTTTTTAATTGGAGAGAGAGTTTTGCTCTTGTTACCCAGGCTGGAGTGCAGTGGTGTAATCATGACTCACTGCAACCTCTGCCTCAGTCTCCCAAGTAGCTGGGATTACAGGTATGTGCCACCACAATTGACTATTTATTTATTTGTTTTGTATTTAGTAGGGATGGAGAGTCATCATGTTGGTCAGACTGGTCTTGAACTCCTGACCTCAGGTGATCCACCCATCTCGGCCTCCCAAAGTGCTGGGATTACAGGAAGTGTTGGGATTACAGGCTCATGCCTGTAATCCCAGCACTTTGGGAAGCCAAGGCAGGTAGAACACCTGAGGTCCCGACTTTGAGGCCAGCCTGGACAACATGGCGAAACCCCATCTCTACTAAAAATACAAGCATTAGCCTGGCGTGGTGGTGGATGCCTGTAATTCCAGCTACTTGGGAGGCTGAGGCAGGAGAATCGCTTGAACTCAGGAGGGGGAGGTCCCTGCACGCCATCTCGGCTCTTGCCGCGCGGCTGCGGCTGCTGAGCCTGGGTTTGCGGCACTGAGCAGGAGGAGGAGGAGGGGCGGCGGCGCCTGGGCGGCCGGCGATGGGGAACTGCTGCTCCACGGAAGGAAGCGGGGCGGCTGCCGCGAGTAGGCGGCGGCGGAGGATCCAAGTATTTTAGAACCTGCTCAAGAGGTGAGCACTTAACGACAGAGTTTGAGAATCTGGTAGAAAGTGATGAAGGGGAGAACCCACGAAGCAGTCATGGGCCTCTTACAGAGGAAGAAACTGTTGCCCTAAGAGAAGGGCATTATGATTCTATTGCCGAAAAACAGAAAGATCTTGACAAGAAAATTCAAAAAGAGCCTTGCAGGAAGAGAAGTTAAGACTAGAAGAAGAAGCTTTATACGCTGCACAGCTTGAAGCAGCCAGGGCAGCAAAGCAGCGAAAGCTCTTGGAGCAAGAAAGGCAGAGAATTGTGCAGCGATAGCATCCTTCCAACAATGGAGAATATCAAAGTTCAGGACCAGAAGGTGACTTCGAATCTTGTTGAGGAAATACAAAGTCACAGTATGAAGTTTTTCGAAGTAGTAGACTCTCATCAGATGCTACAGTTTGGACGCCTAATACAGAAAGCAGTTGTGATTTAATGACCAAAACTAAATCAACTAGTGGAAATGACGACAGCACATCCTTAGATCTAGAGTGGGAAGAAGAAGGAAGGAAGGAATAGAATGCTTCCGATGAGAGAACGTTCCAAAACAGAGGACGACATTCTACGGGCAGCACTTATGTCGTGGACCGTCCGGACAGGTAGGCACGTCTGCCCGGGGGTCTCTCGACCTGCAAGAGGGTCCCAATACCTGGAAGAGGGAGTGCGCCTGAGAAAATAATAAAGACAGAGAGAGAGAAAGCGAGGCGTCTGGAGGGCTGATAGGCTGTGCCTAAACAGCAAATTTTATTTTTCAAAGGCCAGGAATAAATACACTTTCTTTGCTCTGGTTTACGTCATAGTAAGAGGAATGTAAATGTATGCCTCACATGGCCTATACAATAGAGAAGTCAGATACACAATGGTTGCAAGAGGAAATGCAAATGTATACCTTACATGGCCTATACAATTGAAAAGTCAGATACACAATCAGTGGTTGTAAAAAGTAACAGAATTTCCTGTAATCACAAAGCATGTTTGCATCCAGACATTATTCCTCCTGGCTGCAGGTATCTCCGGTTTGATCTTGTTTTAGAACTGAGATGTGAAAAGGTTTTCTGGTTTTGCTTATCAGAATATCTTTTAACCAGATTCTCCTTTGTCTACTCCTGACTCAACTTAACTCAATTTCCCCATTCAGGAATCTCTGAGTCAGGAATCAAAGCCATCCCTTATGGTGGCATTTTGCTTTGCAAATATTGACAGTTAAACCATTATCTAGGGTACAAGGCAGTCTGGTAAGTAAGGTTTAAGGATTATTCTTAAAGTCATAAAAAGGTTAAAAGCAGGAACCGGTTGCCGGCAGGGGGTCACTCGGTCTAGCAGCAACGCATAGTTTTAGGCCCAAATGATATTGTGGTTGATATTAGAAACTGATCATTCATCTTTCAGTTCCTATATTTCCGGATAGCTCGACTGCCTCCAGTAGGAAACTGTGTTTGGGATCAAACTCACCGTATAGTGAGACTCATGCCTTTTAGGGGTCTCACATGGAAGTGTTCCCCACACACTTAAGTATAGCAACGAGAAGACTGGAAGTAATCCTACATCAGCCTCTGATGATTCCAATGGGCTAGAGTGGGAGAATGATTTTGTTAGTGCCGAAATGGATGATAACGGAAATTCCGAGTATTCTGGATTTTTATTTTTATTTTTTATTTTTTTATAAGACAAAAATTTAATGAAAATTGGACAGTGAGTATTTATAATCCACAGGGCTAAATAGTTACAGTGGAGGAGAAATTTAAAATACAATAGATGCTGGAGTAAATGTTACATATTATCATCATCTGATTCATCTTCTTCCTTCAGAGATTCCTTAGCATATTTCTCTGCTTCTTCCCTTATATCTTTTGGAACAATTTCATGTCTTCCATTAGTTAATTCACCAACCCAGCTGAGTTCTAGTTCAAAAGCTTTATCCTTAACTTCATCATGTACTATGTAAATTATTTTTGCAACTTCTTTAACAATATCACGGCAGGTCATTCCTTTCATCTGAAGCTTCTCTATTTCCGTCTTTGCAGCTTGCCTCGCTTTGCCGATGGCGCAACCCCAATAACCGTATGAAACACCTGATGGGTCAATCATGTAGAGTTGTGCACCGTCATTTACACTGTAAGACCCTAACATGAAACTGCAGCCAAAAGGTCTAACAGCACTGTAGAGTGTATATGCATGCACATACATGGCCACTCTGTCTGCAAGATGTTTTAGTGGAATGTTGTAGCCAAAGTTAGATCTAAAGTTGGAAGCTTCTTCTCTCGCTATGTCTGCTAAAGAACGAGCATCTGCCAACAAACCTGCTACTGCCATTCCAACATGCCGATCAACATTAAAAAGTCGTTTGTTGGAACCTTCTTCATAAAGTTTAGAAAGGACTAATTTTTCTACCCCAAAGACAACACCATCTTTACATCTGATTCCAATAGCTGTACTACTGTTTTCCACAGCCTTCATAGCATATTCAACTTGAAAAACTCTTCCGTCAGGAGAGAATGTAGAGGCTGACAGGTCATACCCGGTGCCGATGGAGCTCATCGTGCTGAACCCAACCGGAGGCGCAGGGCTTCCAGGCCTAAAGCTCTTCCCCTACACCACAGGACACTGCAGACTAGTAACAGGCCAGCTCATTGGCTGCACCACCAACCAATAGCCTTTTTCTCTATGGATTTTTAAATCCTGTATTAGAACTGTCTGATTCTGGCATAAGGTATTCTGATACAGATCAACAGACTCGATAGGATAAAGTCGTGTGACCTTGTTTATCAGTTATGACCAAATGTTAAAAACCAACTAAAATGTATAAATGATTGTGCTTAGCCTTTTTGTAAGGGAGACGTGTAAGAAACCATGCTGTAAATACTTATTTTATTAGAAAGGAGTATGGATGATAGGATCTGAATTGCTTCAGAATTAAGTGCAATTTCATCATTTGCCTTCCGCTTTTCAATTTAATGGTCCTGTCATGTTACCAATAAAGTTTACTTTAAGTCTTTTCTTTATAGCATTTCTGTTAACTATGGTAGATTTCCACTGTAAATTTTTTTTTTTTTTTTTTTTTTTTTTTGAGACGGAGTTTCGCTCTTGTTACCCAGGCTGGAGTGCAATGGCGCGATCTCGGCTCACCGCAACCTCCGCCTCCTGGGTTCAGGCAATTCTCCTGCCTCAGCCTCCTGAGTAGCTGGGATTACAGGCACGTGCCACCATGCCCAGCTAATTTTTGTATTTTTAGTAGAGACGGGGTTTCACTATGTTGACCAGAATGGTCTCGAACTCTTGACCTCGTGATCCACCCGCCTCGGCCTCCCAAAGTGCTGGGATTACAGGCTTGAGCCACCGCGCCCGGCCCCTTTTTTTTTTTAAGATGGGGTTTCACCATGATGGCCAGGCTGGTCTTAAACTCCTGACCTCAGGTGATTCACCCACCACAGCCTCCCAAAGTGCTAGGATTATAGGCGTGAGCCACTGCAGCCCACTCTTCCACTTTAAATTTTTTAAATTAATTTTACTTTGAATGATTTTGAAGCCTATTTCATTGTCT
Organism: Saimiri boliviensis; assembly: GCF_048565385.1. NCBI lineage: Eukaryota > Metazoa > Chordata > Mammalia > Primates > Cebidae > Saimiri > Saimiri boliviensis. The sequence continues at coordinate 29,173,020 of NC_133463.1, forward strand.
AACTATGAAAATATTAAGACTTTTTTTGTTAATTCTCAGCAGATGGGAAGGTAGCATGAGGAGGGATTGTCAGATTAAGATTTGGAATATTGAGCCGGGCGCGGTGGCTCAAGCCTGTAATCCCAGCACTTTGGGAGGCCGAGGCGGGTGGATCACGAGGTCAAGAGATCGAGACCATCCTGGTCAACATGGTGAAACCCCGTCTCTACTAAAAATACAAAAAATTAGCTGGGCATGGTGGCACATGCCTGTAATCCCAGCTGCTCAGGAGGCAGAGGCAGGAGAATTGCCTGAACCCAGGAGGCGGAGGTTGCGGTGAGCCGAGATCGCGCCATTGCACTCCAGCCTGGGTAACAAGAGCGAAACTCCGTCTCAAAAAAAAAAAAAAAAAAAAAAAAGATTTGGAATATTGTTCCGTTTTCCAGCATTTGTTTCTATGACTTCTTTGGATTTTATTATCTAATAATAAGCACAATCGATTTGAGTAGATGACTCTAAGAAATGCTGAAGTATTGGTTTTTTTCTATGCTTATTACATGTCCTAGTGTGATAATATTGATTCAATCTGAGCAAAAGATAATATTATAAAAATAACTCTTCGGAGTTTGGACATTTCAAATTGGTAATAGTAAAAAATAATATTTAAGAAGTTACATAATTTAGGTTTTTCCACTTCATTTTATATGCCACCATATTGACTTTAAGTTAATTGATATACAGTATTAAGTTTTTAAGTACCATTATTTTTTTAAAATTCTATATTTCCAATGAATGATCTTAGATAGAGTTTACACAGAACATATTCTCTGCATTATTTAAGAAAGAAAAATCTAAAAAGGTAATACAGGTATCTCAAATAAAATTATTTCTGGTATGAAAGCCTCCATTGATTTTTATTAAGCTTTCCTTTACCTTGTAGTACAAGGTGCTTTAATAGGATAGAACTAAGCATATCAATATCTGTAACTGCATTTTGTGATAGACAGTTAACTGTTCTTTTCTCTAAAATGTATGTGTCAATATAAAAGGCCAGGGATAGAAAACACTCCATAATTGCTTTCCTTCATTTTGCTGAGGATTCGGTATGATTTTAGGAAGCAAACTATTTTTTGTTTTTTCCTTAGTGTTTTTAAATTTTCTTTCTCTTGCAACAAACAAGAACAGTGCATGTTCTTGTAAATATAGGAAGGTCCCGATATAAATAATAACCTGAAGTTCTTGCTGTACTTAAAAAAAAAAATCATGTGGCCCTTTCAATATTTGAACTGCTAAGCAACATCTGTAGTTTTATCTCCTTTTTTATGTTATAGAAATTAATACAACACTTTAAATATGTAAATAGAATACATTAGGTAATGCTATTACTTATAACTGTCTTAACATAATTTAAGTTGTAGCTGTGTCTTGTAAATATTTTTAAGGTAATCTATATTCACATTGTCTGTGTTAATGCTTTTTAAAGTTTGTATACATCAGATGTATATTTTTGGTTTGGCATAAGCTACTATTGTAATTTTTCTTGGCTTTTTGTTCATAAAGAAGTTTTTGAAGGAATGGTAACAAATGGTAATCCACAAATGGTTGTGAATAAACACATTTTTACACTTAAAAATTTTAAAAAATTTATTTTTAAAAAGGCATGGAGCCGGGTGCAGTGGCTCAAGCCTGTAATCCCAGCACTTTGGGAGGCCGAGGCGGGCGGATCACGAGGTCAAGAGATCGAGACCATCCTGGTCAACATGGTGAAACCCCGTCTCTACTAAAAATACAAAAAATTAGCTGGGCATGGTGGCGCATGCCTGTAATCCCAGCTACTCGGGAGGCTGAGGCAGGAGAATTGCCTGAACCCAGGAGGCGGAGGTTGCGGTGAGCCGAGATCATGCCATTGCACTCCAGCCTGGGTAACAAGAGTGAAACTTCGTCTCAAAAAAAAAAAAAAACAAAACAAAACAAAAAAAGGCATGGATGGACACAGTGTCACATGCCTATAATCCCAGCACTTTGAGAAGCCAAGGCAGGAGGATCACTTGCGGCCAGGAGTTCAAGACCAGCCTGGGCAACATGGTGAGATCCTGTCTCTACAAAAAAATAAAATTATTAGCTGGACATAGTGGTATGCATCTGTAGTCCTAGCTACTCGGGAGGCCGAGGTGGGAGGATTGCTTGAGCCCAGGAGGTGGAGGCTGCAGTGAGCCGTGATGGAGCCACTGCACTCCAATCCTATCTAAAATTAAAATTAAATTAAATTGAATTTAAAAAATGAATATTCATGGAGAGCGTACTGACCACCATGCAGGTCTGACAACTGTTTGAGAGCTCTTCAGAGAGCCCAGAGCAAACTGTCCACATAGAAGCTGTTTGTAAGGCAGGAATGGCCTGAATCTGGAATCCCTTGCATGCAGAGTCATTGGCTGGTGCAGCCTGGGAAAAGCATGCCTCAGCATGAAGCCTGTGGTGGGCCCAAGTATGTAGCAGATGGAGTGTCTTAGCCAGCCAGACCTCTTGCAGTAGGCGCTCTCTCGCTCTCTCTCTCTCTCTCTCTTTTTTTTTTTTTTCTTTTTGGAGACAGAGTCCCGCTCTGTCACCCAACCTGGAGTGTAGTGGCATGATCTTGGCTCACTGCAACCTCTGTCTCCCAGGTTCAAGTGATTCTCCTGCCTCAGCCTCCCAAGTAGCTAGAACTAAAGGCACACACTGTCACACTTGGCTAATTTTTGTATTTTTAGTAAAAGTGGGGTTTCACCGAGTTGGCCAGGCTTGTCTTGAACCCCTGATCTCAAGTGATCCACCTGCCTCAGCCTCTCAAAGTGCTGAAATCACAGGCATGAGCCACCATGCCTGCCCCAGTATATATATTTTGAATGAATAAATGAATGGCCACTCAAAAGATGTTAGCTATTAGTATCTTTGCACAAACAATAGACCCACAGCAAATCTTTTCCCAAATAAAAAGGAAGTCCTCACCACAGAGATTAATTATTTCACCACTCCAGACCAAAAAAAAAAAAAAAAAAACAAAAAAAAAACATGGAAACTTTTAAAAGAGAGTTTTGTAGACTGGGCATGGTGGCTCACACCTGTAATCCCAGCACTTTGGGAGGCCAAGGCAGGCAGATCACCTGGGGACAAGAGTTTGAGAGCGGCTTAACATGGAGCAACCCCCTCTCTATTAAAAATGCAAAATTAGCCGGGCATGGTGGCACATGCCTGTAATCCCAGCTACTCAAGGGACTGAGGCAGGAAAATTGCTTGAACCCAGGAGGCAGAGTTTTCAGTGAGCCAAGATTGTGCCACTGCACTCCAACCTGGGCAACAAGAGGTGAAACTCTGTCTCAAAAAAAAAAAAAAAAAAAAAAGGAGCGTTTGTGGTGGAGCACAGAGGCTCACGCCTGTAATCTCAACGCTTTGGGAGGCCAATGTGGGAGAATCGCTTGAGGCCAGGAGTTACAAACCAGCCTGGGCAACATAGCAAGGCCCTATCTCTACAAAAAATAAAAAATAAAAAATTAGCTGGGCATGGTGGCACACACTGTACCCCTAGCTAGGAAGCTGGGGCAGAAGGATTGCTTGAGCCCAGGAGTTCAAGGCTACAATGAACTATGATCGAGCCACTGCACTCCAGCCTGGGTGACAGAGAAACACCCTATCTTTAAAAAAAAAATAATGAATGACATTGTGTTTTGCCTTCTGTTCTTCTGCTTTCCTGAGGATGTCAGCATCCACATGGATGAGCATGCAGTTCACCTGACTCACCATCCCACGTCTTCCTCAGCTCTGAAGACCTTTGCTTCCACTCCCCTTAAGCTGCCACATGAACAGCTCTTGTGATCTTTTGGATGACTAGATTTCTGAAATCTTAAACTCCAGCATTCTTTCTACTTGCCCTCTGTGGCAGATTCTATTTTCCAAGGTGGCTGCAGCAAGTTCTGCCATCCCGTGTGCTCTTCTTTTTTTAATTTTTAGATTTTTAATTGATTAATTTTTTTTGAGACTTGAGTCTCACTCTGTCACCCAGGCTAAAGTGCAATGGTGTCATCTTGGCTCACTGTAACCTCTGTCTCCCGGGTTTAAGTGATTCTCCTGCCTCAGCCTCCTGAGTAGCTGGGATTACAGGTGCCTGCCACCACGTCTGGCTAATTTTTGTATTTTTAGTAGAGACGGGGTTTCTCCATGTTGCCCAGGCTGGTCTCAAACTCCTCACCTCAGGTGACTTGCCTGCCTTACCCACCCAAAGTGCTGGGATTACAAATGTGAGCCACCACATCCAGCCTAATTTTTAAATGTTTTAAATAGGAAACAGTAGACATTGTGGACTACTAGGTGGGGGAGGAGAGAAAAGGGTCTGGGTTGAAAAACTACTTATTATGTGCTGTCCTCACTACCTGGGTGCTAAATACCCTTGTAACAAAACTGCACATGTACCCACTGTATCTAACACAAAAGTTGAGAGCCAGAGCAATGGCTCACGCTTGTAATCCCAGCACTTTGGGAGGCCGAGGTGGGTGGATCACTTGAGCTCAAGAGTTCAAGACCAGCCCGGGCAATGTGGCGACACCGTGTCTCTACAAAAAATACAAAAATTAGCCAGGCATGGTGGTGTGTGACTGTAATCCCAGCTACTCAGAAAGCTGAGGCAGCAGAATCGCTTGAACCCATGAGGCGGAGGTTTCAGCAAGCCAAGATCAAGCCATTGTACTCCAGTCTGGACAACAAGAGTGAAATTTCATCTAAAAAAAAAAAAAAAAAATTAGCCAGGCATGGTGATGTGCACCTGTAGTCCCAGCTACTCAGCGGGCTGAGGTGAAGATTGCTTGAGCCCAGGAAGTCAAGGCTACAGTGAGCCATGATCACACCACTGTACTCCGGCCTGGGTGACAAAGTGAGACCCTGTCTCAAAAATAATAATAAAAGTTAAATTTTTTTTTCTTTTTCTTTTTTTTTTTTTTTTGAGACGGAGTTTCGCTCTTGTTACCCAGGCTGGAGTGCAATGGCGCGATCTCGGCTCACCGCAACCTCCGCCTCCTGGGTTCAGGCAATTCTCCTGCCTCAGCCTCCTGAGTAGCTGGGATTACAGGCACGCGCCATCACGCCCAGCTAATTTTTTGTGTTTTTAGTAGAGACGGGGTTTCACCATGTTGACCAAGATGGTCTCGATCTCTTGACCTCGTGATCCACCCACCTCGGCCTCCCAAAGTGCTGGGATTACAGGCTTGAGCCACCGCGCCCGGCCTTTTTTTTCTTTTTTAGACAGAGTCTTTCTCTGTCACCCAAACTGGAGTGCAGTGACAATCTCAACTGGCTGCAACCTCTGCCTCCTGGGTTGAAGTGATTTTTCTGCCTCAGTCTCCTGAATAGCTGGGATTACAGCTGTGCAACACCATTCTTGGCTAATTTTTGTGTTTTTAGTGGAAACAAGGTTTCACCCTGTTGGTCACACTGGTCTCAAACTCCTGACCTCAAGTGATCTGCCTGCCTCAGCCCCCCAAAGTGCTGGGATTACAGGTATGAGCCACCATACTCAGCCAAATGTTAATTTTTTTTTCCCCCAAAATGGAGTCTCACTCTGCGATCCAGGCTGGAATGCAATGATGCTATCTTGGCTCACTGTAACTTCCACCTCTTGGGTTCAAGTGATTCGCCTGCTTCAGCCTCCCAAGTAGCTGGGAGGACAGGGGCATGTCACCACAGGCTGGCTAATTTTTGTAGTTTTAGTAGAGAAAAGGTTTTGCTATGTTGTCAGGCTGGTCTCAAACTCCCAACCTCAGTTGATTCACCTGCCTTGGCCTCCCAAAGTGTTGGGATTACAGGCGTGAGCCACCCCACCCGGCCAGTTGAATTTTTTAATAAATAAAACCGAAAAAATGTTTCGTCTATTTAGCAGGTACAGGTGCAGGTTTTCTTACTGTGGAGCACTGAGGTCTGGGCTTTGAGTGTAGCCATGATCAAATAGTGAACATCGTACTCAACAGGAGAATATTCACCCCTCACCCTCCTCCCATCTTTTGGAGTCTTCAGTGTACCTATTGTTTAATTCCCAGGCATGAGAACCATCAGTATTTGACTTTGTTTCTGAGTGATTTCACTGAGGATATGCCCTCCAGTTCTATCCACACTGCTGGAAAAGGCATGATTTCATTCTTTCTGTGGCTAAGTCATGTTTCATGGTGTATACGTACCGCATTTTCTTTATCCAGTCATCTGTTGATGGACACTTAGGCTGATTCCATATCTTTGCTACTATGGATAGTGCTGTGATAAACATACGAGTACAGGTACTTTTTGATATATTGATTTCTTTCCCTTTGGGTAGATACCCAGTAGGGAGATTGCTGGTTGAATGGCAGTTCTATTTTCAGTTCTGTGAGAAGTCTCCATACTGTTATCCGGAATGGTTGTACTAATTTACATTCCCACCAACAGTGCATAAGCATTCCCTTTCCTCTGCATCCTCAGCAATATTTGTTGTTTTCTGACTTTTAATTTTTAATTTTTATAGAGATGTGGGGTCTCATTATGTTGCCCAGGCTGGTCTCAAAACCCTGACCTAAATGATCGGCCCACCTCAGCCTCCCAGAGTAGGGGGTTAAAGGCACAAACCACCAAATCTGCCTGTTTTCTAACTTTTTACTAATAGCATGTGCTGGCTGCAGTGACTCACACCTGTAATTCCAGCACTTTGCGGAGCCTAGGTGGGCAGATCACCTGAGGTCAGGAATTTGAGACCAGTCTGGCCAACATGGTGAAACTCCATCTATACTAAAAGTACAAAAATGAGCTGGGCGTGATGGCACGTGCCTGTAATCAGGAGAATTGCTTGACCCCAGGAAGCAGAAGTTACAGTGAGTCAAGATTGTACCACTGCACTCCAGCCTGGGTGACAGAGCAAGACTCCCTCTTTTTTTTTTTTTTTTTGAGGCAGAGTTTCACTTTTGTTGCCCAGGCTGGAGTGCAGTGCCATGATCTCGGCTAACCAAAACCTCCACCTCCCAGGTTCAAGCGATTCTCCTGCCTCAGCCTCCTGAGTAGCTGGGATTACAGGCATATGCCACCAAGCTCAGCTAATTTTGCATTTTTAGTAGAGATGGGGTTTCTCCATGTTGGTCAGGCTGGTCTTGAACTCGTGACCTCAGGTGATCTTCCTGCCACGGCCTCCCAAAGTGCTGAGATTACAGACATGAGCTACTATATCCTGCCCCAAGACTCCCTCTTAATAACAATAATAATAGCATATGCGTCTTCAAACATGACCTTAACATTGCTCCATGATGAGATCAGGTCTGTGCTCCTTCCCTTTGAATTTGAGAAGGTCTGTGACTGGCAGAAGTGATTCAAAGTATATCATAAAAGGTGACATGATTTGCCCATGGTCTTCCTGGGATGCTTGCTCTTTCACTCAGTCGCCATGCTGTGTGGAAGCCCAGATCACAGGGAGAGGCCACAATTTGGTCTTCCAATCCACAGTCCTTGCACAGGTTTCAGATGACAGTCAACATAAGTTGCCAGACATGAGACTGAAGAAGGCTTTGTGATGACTCCAGCCCCAGCCACTGCAACAGTATGAGAGACCCCGAGTGAAAATCACCTACCTGAACCCAGTCAACTCCCAGACCATGAAAAAAAAGAAAAACCCAGATTGTGTTTTTTTTTTTTTTTTTTTTTTGAGACGGAGTTTCGCTCTTGTTACCCAGGTGGAGTGCAATGGCGCAATCTCGGCTCACCGCAACCTCCGCCTCCTGGGTTCAAGCAATTCTCCTGCTTCAGCCTCCCGAGCTGGGATTACAGGCAGGCGCCACCATGCCCAGCTAATTTTTGTATTTTTAGTAGAGACGGGGTTTGACCATGTTGACCAGGATGGTCTCGATCTCTTGACCTTGTGATCCACCCGCCTTGGCCTCCCAAAGTGCTGGGATTATAGGCGTGAGCCACCGCGCCCGGCCCAGATTGTTATTTTAATCACCCAAAGTTTTGGGGTTATATATTATGCAGTAAGAGTAACTCCAGGAGGCTGAGGCAGGAGAATTGCCTGAGCCCAGGAGGCGGAGGTTGCGGTGAGCCGAGATCGCGCCATTGCACTCCAGCCTGGGTAACAAGGGCGAAACTCCGTCTCAAAAAAAAAAAAAAAAAAAAAAAAAAAAAAAAATTAGCAAAAAGCTTTACCTTGTTTTATTTATTTATTTGGTATTTTCCAATATAACTAATTCCGCTGATAACAGAAATTTTTAGAAGAGGCCTCTTTGGGTTAAGAACAATGCTTTCGCCGGGCGCAGTGGCTCAAGCCTGTAATCCCAGCACTTTGGGCGGCCGAGGTGGGCAGATCACAAGGTCAAGAGGTCAAGACCATCCTGGCCAACATGATGAAACCCCATCTCTACTAAAAATACAAAAAATTAGCTGGGTGTGGTGGCATGCATCTGTAATCCCAGTTCTCCAGAGGCTGAGGCAGGAGAATTGCTTGAACCTGGGAGGCAGAGGTTGCAGTGAGCCGAGATTGTGCCACTGCACTCCAGCCTAGTGCCTGGTGACAGAGTGAGACTATGTCTCAAAAAAAAAAAAAAAAAAAAAAAGGTCAATGCTTTCTTTTTAATTGCTCTAGAGAAGAGGAAGAAGAAAAAAGAACAAAACCCATTTAGGCAATTTTTAGCCATGTGTAGAACACAGAACAATGAAAACTTTCTCTTTTATATAAGAAATATATTTTGGCCAGGTGTGGTGGCTCATGCCTGTAATCTGAGCATTTTGGGAGGCCAAGGCAGATCACCTGAGGTCAGGAGTTCAAGACAAGCTTGGCCAACATGGTGAAATCCTGTCTCTACTAAAAATAGAAAAATTAGCCAGGAGTCGTGATGGCTGCCTATAGTCACAGCTACTCAGGAGACAGGCAGGAGGCTTGCTAAAACCTAGGAGGCAGAGGTGGCAGTGAGCTGATATTGCGCCACTGCACTCCAGCCTGGGCAACAGAGTGAGGCTCCATCTCAAAAAAAGCAGAAAAAACATAAACAATTAAAAAAAAAAAAATCAATGTAGATTCTTGGGCTTTGTTTCATATATGATTCCCACCAGCAGAGAGACCTAAGAATGTGCTTTTTTTTGTTTTTGAGACAGAGTCTTGCTCTGTCACCAAGCTATACTGCAATGGTACGATATTGGCTGACTGCAAGCTCTGCCACCTGGGTTCAAGCAATTCTCCTACCTTAGCCTCCTGAGTAGCTGGGACTACAGGTGTGTACCACCACGCCCAGCTAATTTTTTTTTTTTTTTTTTTTTTGTATTTTTAGTAGAGACAAGGTTTCACCACGTGGGCCAGGATGGTCTCGATTTCCTGACCTCGTGATTCACCTGCCTCGGCCTCCCAAAGTGCTGGGATTATAGGTGTGAGCCACCAAGCCCAGCCAAGAGTGCGTACGTTTATCAAACCCTCTAGTGACATTTATGATTAAGCAAACTCAGGTAATCACAGCTGAACTGTAACCCCTTTAGTCACATTGATTGAAGGGTTGGTGAGTGCATATTTTCTAGGTTTAAATGATATTGGACATAGAGCAGCTGTTCTCAATTTTTTTTTTTTTTTTTTTTTGAAGTGAGGTCTCGCTCTGTAGCCCAGGCTGGAGTACAGTGGCACAATCTCAGCTCACTGCAAACTTTGCCTCCCAGGTCGTGGTTCAAGCAATTTTCCTACCTCAGCCTCCCAAGTAGCTGGGATTACAGGTATGAGCCACCATGCCTAGCTAATTTTTGTTTTTTGTTTTTTGTTTTTTTTGAGACGGAGTTTCACTCGTTACCCAGGCTGGAGTGCAATGGCGCGATCTCGGCTCACCGCAACCTCCGCCTCCTGGATTCAGGCAATTCTCCTGCCTCAGCCTCCTGAGTAGCTGGGATTACAGGCACGTGCCGCCATGCCCAGCTAATTTTTTGTATTTTTAGTAGAGACGGGGTTTCACCATGTTGACCAGGATGGTCTCGATCTCTCGACCTCGTGATCCACCCGCCTCGGCCTCCCAAAGTGCTGGGATTACAGGCTTGAGCCACCGCGCCCAGCCGTATTTTTTTTTTTTTTTTTTTTTTAGCAGAGACAGGGTTTCACCCTGTTGGCCAGTCTGGTCTTGAACTCTTGACTTCGTGATCTGCCCACCTTGGTGTCCCAAAGTGCTGAGATTACAAATGTGAACCACTGTGCCTGGCCTGTTCTCAAATTTTAATGTGCTTAAGAATCACCAGGAAAGCTGTTAAAAATTAGATAACCAGAGATTTAGACATTTAGAGATTTAGATTCAGAGTGCTGGGAAACACTCGAAAGTCTGCTATTTAAACCAGTTTCTTCTCTTCAGGGTGAATCATTCAGAGGCCCTTGTCTTCATCCATTCTGTGCTGCTGTAACAGGTAATTTATAATGAACAGAGATTTTTTTGACTCAGGGTTCTGGAGGTTGGGAAGTCCAAGTACAGGGGCTACATCTGGTGAGGACCTTCTTGCTCTGTCGAACAATGGCAGAAAGTATCACATGGTGACAGAGAGCAGGAAGGGGGCTAAATTCATCCTTCATAAGGAACTCACTTGTGTGATAATGAACCAACCCCACTCCCACAATAACCATGTTAATGCATTAAGGCAGAGTCTTTGTGACCGAATCACCTCTTAAAGGTCCCACCTCTCCACATTGTCGTATTGGGGATTAGGTTTCCAACACGTGAGCTTTGGGGGATACATTCAAACCATAACATTCTGCCCCTGATTACCCAAATTCATGTCCTCACATGCAAAATACATTAATTCCATCCCAATAGCTCCAAAAGTCTTAACTCGTTTCAGGAGCAACATGAAAGTTTAAAGTTCAGAGTCTCATCTAAATTAGATATGGGTAAGACCCATGGCACAATTCATCCTGAGGCAAATTTTCTTCCAGCTGTCAGCCTGTGAAATAATAATAAAAATAAAATGATGTGCTTCCAAAATACAATGGTAAGACAGCTATAGGGTAGATGCTTCCTTCCTTTCTTTCTTTTTTTTTTTTTTTTGAAACAGTGTTTCACTCTTGTTGCCCAGGTTGGAGTGCAATGGCGCAATCTCAGTTCACTGCAACCTCTACCTCCTGGGTTCAAGCGATTCTCCTGCTTCAGGCTCCCAAGTAGTTGAGATTACAGGTGCCTGCTACTACACCCAGCTAATTTTTTATATTTTTAAAATATAGAGACGGGGTTTCACCATGTTGGCCAGACTGGTTTTGAACTCCTGACCTCAGGGGATCCACCCACCTCAGCCTCCCAAAGTGCTGGGGTTACAAGCACAAGCCACTGTTCCCGGCAGACATTTTCATTTTAAAAAGGAGAAATCGGCCAAAAGAAAGAAGTAACAGGTCCAAAGTAAGTCCAAAACCCAGCAAGGCAGACAAATTAAATCTTTTTTTTTTTTTTTGACGGAGTTTCGCTCTTGTTACCCAGGCTGGAGTGCAATGGCGCGATCTCTGCTCACCGCAACCTCCACCTCCTGGGTTCAGGCAATTCTCCTGCCTCAGCCTCCTGAGTAGCTGGGATTACAGGCACACACCACCATGCCCAGCTAATTTTTTGTATTTTTAGTAGAGACGGGGTTTCACCATGTTGACCAGGTTGGTCTCGATCTCTCGACCTCGTGATCCACCCGCCTCGGCCTCCCAAAGTGCTGGGATTACAGGCTTGAGCCACCGCGCCCGGCGACAAATGAAATCTTAACACTCCAGAATAATCTTTTATTTCCTGCCCTGCTACCTGGGCGCATAGGGACGGTTGAGTTTCCAAAGCCTAGGGCAGCCCTGCCCCTCTAGAACTAGCAGAATACGGTTACTATACTGCTGTGCCTGCTGGGCTCAGTTCACGCAGAAGCTCTCATGGGTTGAAGTGTTGTGCCTTCAGCTCTCCCAGGCTGGAGTTGCACAGTTCAGCCAGGCACAGTGTAATACCAGCACTTTGGGAGGCCAAGGCTGGTGAATCACCTGAGGTCAGGAGTTTGAGAACAGCCTGGCCAACATGGTGAAACCTCATCTCTACTAAAAATACAAAAATTAGCTGGGCCTGGTGGCACACGCCTGTAATCCCAGCTACTCGGGAGGCTGAAGCAGAAGAATTGCTTGAACCCGGGAAGCAGAGGTTGCATGCAGTGAGCAGAGATTGCGCCACTGCACTCCAGCCTGGGCGATGGAGTGAGACTCTATCTTGAAAAAAGTAAAATAAATAAATAAATAAAAGCTAGATTAGTGTTATACTTTTGGGGTTTTGAAATGCCATGTCAATAGTCTGGGAATCAATCCCCCATTTTATTACAAGTGATCATGACTTCTTTCAGAAGGGAAATGATACGATAAATCTGATGTTTAATTTATCAGATGCTAGTATGTGCAGCACCTAAAGAAATGAAAGAGCCGGGCGCGGTGGCTCAAGCCTGTAATCCCAGCACTTTGGGAGGCTGAGGCGGGTGGATCACGAGGTCGAGAGATCGAGACCATCCTGGTCAACATGGTGAAACCCCGTCTCTACTAAAAGTGCAAAAAATTAGCTGGGCATGGTGGCACGTGCCTGTAATCCCAGCTACTCAGGAGGCTGAGGCAGGAGAATTGCCTGAGCCCAGGAGGCGGAGGTTGCGGTGAGCCGAGATCGCGCCATTGCACTCCAGCCTGGGTAACAAGGGCGAAACTCCGTCTCAAAAAAAAAAAAAAAAAAAAAAAGAAATGAAAGAATAACGGAGATGCAAACTGTTGCATTAGCCATGGTATGAGATGTTAAGTACCCCAACTTTATTAAATCATACTTAATAAATTGCTTGAACCAGGAGGTGGAGATTGCAGTGAGCTGAGATTGTGCCACTGCACTCCAGCCGGGTGACAGAGCAAGACTCTGTCTCAAAAAAGAAACAAAGAAACAACTCTACAGTTGCTGAGTCTCAGAAGTGGCCCCACTCTTGCACTCCATTAGGACATTGCCCTGGTGGGGGTCTTTGTAGTAGCTCCACATCTGTGACAGACTTCTGCCTGGGGCTCCAGGCTGTTCAATACATGTTTTGAAATCTAGGTGGAGGCCACCTTGGCCCCACAGCTCATATACATATGCTGAGTTAACACTGTGTGGATGCTGCCATGGTTTAGAATCCTGTATCTTCTGGAGTGGTGACTGGACCCACTTAAGCTATTGAAGTTGGTAATAAAAACATACCTGAGACTGGGTACTCCTAAGTAGTACCATTGCACTCCAGCCTGTCAACAGAGCGAGAATCTGTCTCAAATAATAATAATAATAATAATAATAAAGTAGAAAAAATTCCAATACAGTTTTACAAAATCAGAGATCATTTGTTTTCATTGGGCATGAAAGGTATTTAATTATTATGCAAAGAGCTGGTGAATGTCTTCACAATTGCAGTATGATATAAACTAAGTAACAAGATAGTGCAAAAGCTTAAGAGGATTTTTAAGCCAATATTTTAAATAAATATTTAATTGTTCAGCATATTTTGGTCCATATTTACACAAACAAGATTCTTGAACTCATTTGTATGAAGGTCACACTAAAACGACATTTAGTTTTGCTTTCGAAATGGGGATCTCTCCTTCTTTAGGCAACATGTCTTCATTCCCAGCAACATTATTTTTTTCAAATCCATTCTCTTGGTTTAATTTTTTTAAGTGCCTTTTGCAACTAGCTTTCAAATAAATCATTTAGCCCTCTGAAACTGTTTTAAACATGAATCTAGCCAGAGCTGATGTAAGTGAACCCAGAGGAACTGACAACCCAAAATGAAAGGTTTGTTCTTAAATGGGGTTATAAAAAAATGAGAAAAATATTGATGGAAGAAGAACTTCAATTTTCAGCCGCCAAAGAGGAGAAATGAGTGCAAGACAAAGTGGGACAAGACTACACTTCCTAGACGTTTCCTTTTCTATCCAGAAGCAATAATTAGCACATTCAGTGCCCACTGTAAATGGACGTGTTGTTAGCTTGTAAAAGCTAATTGTTACATAGCAGAGTACAAGGGTACTTTGTCAAAAACAGAAATATTGCAACAGGCTACAGTAAATGTTTACCAGTACTTAGTTAACATATAAGATGTAATTAAAGAAACAAAAGTAGTTAACAGCAGGCATAAATTTTACAAGGAAGTTTCATTTTGTGGCAAATGGCCAAGGATAGAGAAAAATTAACTGCAATTTTTCTCAAGTTCACAAAGCAAAAATGACAATGTTTGTACTCTGGCTCTTACCCTAAATAAATGTAGAAATGGGAACAGCTTTTGGCCAAAATGGCCAAATTAAATACCATTCGTACCTAATCCGAGTGAGATCCCACCTGGGTTTACAAAAATGCTCCCAGAGGATAAACATGAAGTCTTCCAAGTCTGTCTTACCACAGCTGATGGAAAAACACAAGGAAGACAGCGGGAACACAACAGAGCAAGAAGAAACAGGGCAGAGCTGCTTCAAGGAAGCAGGTGTGGGCAAAGCAATCAGCTGAGGTCTGTTTCTGCAAGAATTGTTTATACCTAAATTAAATCGGAGACTCCAGCCAAGGAAATATCCCCAGGGACTATGAGCCAGGATTCTTGCTAATGCTTTAGCCTGTAATGAACTGTTAAAGGAATATAGTTGGGGCCGGCCGTGGTGGCTCACGCCTGTAATCCAAGCACTTTGGAGGCCAAGGCGGGCGGATAACCTGAGGTCGGGGAGTTCAAGACCAGCCTGACCAACATGGTGAAATCCCGTCTTTAAAAAAAAAAAAAAGAAAGAAAGAAAGTTGGTATAGGAAGAGAATCAGCCTCATTTTCCTACCTACAGACTCCAGATTCCTAGTCCCAGAGTGGGAAGGGACCTTAGCATTCACAATCTTACTATTCATTGAGAAAACTGAAATCCAGAAAGTTTTTTCTAAACTTCATCTCCTCTCAGTGCCTCAGTCTGGGTACCTCCCACGTGCCCTCTGCTCTCTACTGCTTCCCAACAAGCTACCTGCTCCCTTTTACACACACACACACACACATCATACACACATATATACACACACATCATACACACACACACACATACAAACACACACAGGACAAAATCAAGAACATATCTCTCACAGAAATAGAATGGCAAGCAGTTAGTACTCATGATACACTGACAGTGGGATGATGTGGAATTATTGTAAAAGGACAAGTTCAGTGATTGCTACTATCTAGAAATGTGAAAATGAAGTAAGACCGAGAAGAAATAGGCAGACAAAAAATTTATATGTATTCACAGTGAAGAAACCTTCAAACACGATCTCAGCCAGATGATCAAAAGCCACCGTCAACAGTGGTAACTCACGGTGGCACTGTGAATCCTTGGTATAATGTGATAAAAATGGCACTTTGCTCCATGATCTTCCTTTCAAAACACATAATCCCAGTCTTGTCATGAGAAAATGTTAGATAAATTCCAGTTGAGGAGTATTCTATAAATTACTTGACCAGAACTCCTCAAAGCTGCTGTCTCAACCAAGAGGAAGCTAGAGACTAACCAACTATCAGGTTAGCCCTCAGAGCAACAGGTTTTATCTTCTTATCTCTGATAGCGGCACTGAAGAGACAGAAAAAGGTCTGGAACTGACAGTGCTACCCCTCCCCACTCCACAGCAGCAGCATGGTGCAGAAAGCATTTCTTTGTGCAGGGAGAACAAGAATACAGTAAATCCGAGGCATTGAACAGGCATTGCCCTGTTATAGAAGAAGGGAAAAATGAACCAAACTCAGCTACCCACCCACAAAGGGAATATTTAAACAAGCCCTAACCAGGAGGGAATCGCTGATTCCAGCAGTTCGAACTTGATTCCCACAGATCTCACCACCAAGCACTAAAGTGGTCTGGTCACTAAAGTGGTCTGGTCTCTAAGTAAACTGAAAAGGCAGTCTTGGCCATGAAGACTGCGACTCTTGGCCGGGCGCGGTGGCTCAAGCCTGTAATCCCAGCACTTTGGGAGGCCGAGGCGGGTGGATCACGAGGTCGAGAGATCAAGACCATCCTGGTCAACATGGTGAAACCCCGTCTCTACTAAAAATACAAAAAATTAGCTGGGCATGGTGGCACGTGCCTGTAATCCCAGCTACTCAGGAGGCTGAGGCAGGAGAATTGCCTGAACCCAGGAGGCGGAGGTTGCGGTGAGCCGAGATCGCGCCATTGCACTCCAGCCTGGGTAACAAGAGCGAAACTCCGTCTCAAAAAAAAAAAAAAAAAAAAAAAAAAAGACTGCGACTCTTAGGCAAGTCCTACTAGTGCTGAACTGCGCCCGGAGACAGAGGACCTGGAGTGTGGGGGGCACATGACGTACTGAGACACCAGCTGCGGTGGCTAAGGGAGTGCTGGTATCACCCCCTCCCAGACCCCAGGCTGCACAGCTTGTGGTTCCAAAAGATTCTCCTTCCTTCTGCTCAAGAAGAGGAACAGGAGTGGGGAGGACATTGTCTTGCATCTTGGATTATCAGCTCAGCCACAGCAGGATAGGGAACCGGTCAGTGTTGTCAGGCCCTCGTTCCAGACCCTAGTTCTGGGATAACCTTTCTAGACACACCCTGGCCCAGAAGAGAACCTGCTGCCTTGATGCGAAGGACCCAGTCTTGGCAGCATTTGTCACCTGCTGACTGAAGAGCCCTTGGGCCCTGAATAACAAGCAGTGATACTCAAGTAAAGAGTGCCTTGAGTGAGCCTCTGAGACTTCTGGCTTCAGGTGGGACTCAGCACGTTATCAGCTTTGGTGGCTACAGGGTGAAACTCCTTCTGCCTGAGAAAAGCAGAGAGAAAAGTAAAGGGGACTTTATCTTGCAGCTTAGGCACCAGCACAGCCACAGTGGGGGAGAGCACCAAGGAGGCTCTTGGGGAACCGGGTTCCAGGACTTGACTTGGATGGCACCTCTGCACCTGCCTTGGGCCAGAGGGAAGCCCACTGCCCTGAAGGGTGAGTCCCAGGCCAGGCAGTATCACCACAAGCTAACATCAGAGCCCTTAGGCCTTAAGGGACTATCAGTGGTAGCCTGGCGGTACTACTCCTCATGGCCTGTGATAGTGTACTTGGGATGAAGCCCCTTTGCCTTTAAAAAGAAGAGGGAAGAGCAGGAAGGAACGTGTGTTGTAGTTTGAGTGCAGCTTAGCTGCAGTATGATAGAATACTAGCTAGACTCCTAAGGTTTTTGATTCCAGTCCCTGACTCCTCGTTGGTATCTCTGGACCCACCCAGGTTCTGGGGGAACCCAGTGCTCTGATGGGAAGGACATAGGCCTGGCCGGCTTTACCACTTGCTGATTTTAGAGCCACTGGACCTTGAGCAAACATAGGCAGCTGCTAGGGAGAGGTTACAGTAGGCTCTGGGCAAGACGCAGGGCTGTGCTGCGCTCGGTCTGACCACTTCAGGGTCAGGCCAGTGGTGGTGGCAACAAGAGTGCTTATGTAACTTTTCCCTAAGCTTTAGGTGACTCGGAACAGAAAGACTTCATTTCTTTCGGAGAAGTAAAGGAAGAGAAAAAGAAACTGAAGTGGGCCCAGAGACAGATTACCACCCTGGTAATCCAGAAAAGTCTCTTGGATCTTGTCCAAGACTGTCAAGGCAGCATTTCCCCAAGTCTTCAAGAACCACATTATTACTGGTCTTGGGGAGCCCTCTAAATTTAGCAGATACAGCTTAGATCGCAACACCCACATCCTTTCAAATATCTGGAAAGTCTTCCCAAGAAAAATGAGTACAAAGAAGCCCAGACAGTGCCAACTGCAATAAATACCTAATTCTTCATTGCCTAGACACCAAAGAACGATTAGCAGCAACAACATCCAGGAAAGCATGACCTCACCAAATTAACTAATCTACCATGGGGGTTGGGCACGGTGGCTCATGCCTGTAATCCTAGCACTTTGGGAGGCCAAGGCGGGTGGATCACGAGGTCAAGAGATCGAGACCATGCTGGTCAACATGGTGAAACCCCGTCTCTACTAAAAATACAAAAAATTAGCTGGGCATGGTGGCGCGTGCCTGTAATCCCAGCTACTCGGGAGGCTGAGGCAGGAGAATTGCCCGAACCCAGGAGGCGGAGGTTGCGGTGAGGCGAGATCGTGCCATTGCACTCCAGCCTGGGTATGAGAGCGAAACTCCATCTCAAAAAAACAAAACAAAAATCTATCATGGACCAATTCTGGAAAAACAGAGATATGTGACCTTTTGGACACAGAATTCAAAATCGCTGTGTTGAAGAACCTCAAAGAAATTCAAGATAACACAGAGCAGGAACTCAGAATTCTATCAGAAAAATGTAAGAAAGAGATTGAAATAAAAGGAATCAAGCAGAAATTCTGGAGCTGAAAAATGCAAATGGCATACTTACAAGTGCAAAAGAGGCTTTTTATAATAGAATTCATCAAGCAGAAGAAAGAATTAGTGAGCTTGATGATAGGCTATTTGAAAGTAGAGGAGACAAAAGAAAAAAGAATAAAAAACAATGAGGCATGCCTACAGGATATAGAAAATAGCCACAAAAGGGAAAATCTAAGACTTTTTTTTTTTGTTTTGAGTTGGAGTCTGGCTGTGTTACTCAGTCTGGAATGCAGTGGTGTGATCTCGGCTCACTGCAACCTCCACTTCCTGGGTTCAAGTTTCCTGCCTTAGCTTTCCAAGTAGCTGGGATTACAGGTGTGCACCACCATGCCCAGCTAATTTTTGTATTTTCAGTAGAGACGGTGTTTTACCATGCTGGCCAGGCTGGTCTCAAACTCCTGCCCTGAAGTGATCCACCCACAGAAAATCTGTTACTTACCAGCTTTATAGAGGAGGTAAGGAAAGAGATAGATAGGGTAGAAAGTTAATTCAAAAGAATAATAAGAGAGAACTTCTCAACCCTAACGAAAAATATCCACATCAAAGAAAAGGAAGGTTATAGAACACCAAGCAGATTTAACCCCCCCCCCCAAAAAAAAAACTACCTCAAGGCATTTAATAATCAAACTCCCGCCGGGCGCGGTGGCTCAAGCCTGTAATCCCAGCACTTTGGGAGGCCGAGGCGGGTGGATCACGAGGTCAAGAGATCGAGACCATCCTGGTCAACATGGTGAAACCCCGTCTCTACTAAAAATACTAAAAATTAGCTGGGCATGGTGGCGCGTGCCTGTAATCCCAGCTACTCAGGAGGCTGAGACAGGAGAATTGCCTGAACCCAGGAGGCAGAGGTTGCGGTGAGCCGAGATCGCGCCATTGCACTCCAGCCTGGGTAACAAGAGCAAAACTCCGTCTCAAAAAAAAAAAAAAAAAATAATCAAACTCCCAAAGATCAAGGATAAAAATAGACCCTAAAAGCAACAAGAGAAGATAAATTCATAACACACAATGGCGCTCCAATATGTCTGGCAGCAGACTTTTCAGTGGAAATTTTACAGGCCAGAAGAGAGTAACATGACATATTTAAAGTGCCGAAGGAGAAAAATGTTTCCCCTAGAGTAGTATATCTGGCAAAAATAACCTTCAAGCATGAAGACTTTCCTAGACAAGCAAAAGCTGAAGGATTTCATCAACACCAGACCTGTCAAACAATAACGCGTAAGTGGGGAGTCCGTCAATCAGAAAGAAAAGGATGTTAATCAGCAGTAAGTAATCACCTGAAGGTAAACAACTCACTGGAAATAGTAAGTACAAAGAAAAACACAGAATATTATAACCCTGTAACTGTAGTATGTAAACTACTTTAATCCTAAGTAGAAAGACTAAATGATGAACAATCTGAAAATAATAACTACAACAACTTTTCAAGATATACAAAGTACAATAAAATACAAATAGAAACTATAAAAAGTTAAAAAAGTAGAGAGACGAAGTTAAGGCATAGAGTTTTTATTTTCTTTTTGCTGGTTTGTTTGTTTATGCAAATAAGTTAGGTTGTTATCAGGTTAAAATACAGATTTATAAAGTAGTATTTGCCAGCCTCATTGTAACCACAAACCAGAAAACATACATTGGAGTCACACAAATAAAAAGCAAGAAACGAAATCGTATCACCAGAGAAAATCACCTTAACTAAAGACAGAAAGGAAAGAAAGAAGAGAAACACACACCACACACACACACCACACACACACACACACCACACACCACTCACACACACACACACACACACACCACACACACACACACCACACACACCACACACACACACCACACACACACACACCACACACCACACACAACCACACACCACACACACACCACACACACACACACCACACACACACACCACACACACACACCACACACACACACACCCCACACACACCACACCCCCCACACACACACCACACACACACACACACACACACACACCCCAAATCAAATTACAAAATGCAGAAGTCCTTATTTATCAATAGTAATGTTGAATGTAAATAGACTGAACTCTCCAATCGAAAAACAGAGTTGCTGAATGGGTGAAAAAACAAGACCTATACAAACACATTTCACCTGTAGAGACATAAACTGAAAATAGAGTGATGAAAAAAATACTTTATGCCAATGAAAACTAAATAGAGCAGGAGTCACTATACTTACATCAAACAAAACAGATTTCAAGACAAAAACTATAAGAAGAGACAAAGAAGGTCACTGTATAATAATAAAGGGGTCAATTCAGCAAGAGAATATAATGATTTTTAATATATTTGCACCTAACACTGGAACACCCAGATATACAAAGCAAATATTGTTAGAGCCAAAGAGACAGGTTCAGGTCCCAAAACAGTAATAGCTGGAGACTTCAACACCCCATTTTCAGCACTGGACATATCTTCCAGGCAGAAAATCATTAAGCTGCATTATAGACAAAATAGATCTAGTAGATATTCATGGAACATTTCATCCAACAGCTGCAGAATATACCTTCCTTTTGTTGGCATATGGATCATTCTCAAGGATAGACCATATCTTAGATCATAAAACAGGACTTAAAACATTCAAAAAAATAGGCCGGGCGTGGTGGCTCAAGCCTGTAATCCCAGCACTTTGGGAGGCCGAGGTGGGTGGATCACGAGGTCGAGAGATCGAGACCATCCTGGTCAACATGGTGAAACCCCGTCTCTACTAAAAATACAAAAAAAAACCTAGCTGGGCGTGGTGGCGCATGCCTGTAATCCCAGCTACTTAGGAGGCTGAGGCAGGAGAATTGCTTGAGCCCAGGAGGCGGAGGTTGTGGTGAGCCGAGAACGCGCCATTGCACTCCAGCATGGGTAACAAGAGCGAAACTCCGTCTCAAAAAAAAAAAAAAACAAAAAACATTCAAAAAAATTATATCAAGCATCTTCTCTGACTGCAATACAATAAGAATAGAAAATAATGACAAGAAGAATTTTGGAAACTCTACAAATACATGGAAATTAAACAGTATACTCCTGAATGGCTGGTGGGTTAATAGATTAAAAAGGAAATTTGAAAAATTATTGAAACAGGCCGGGCGCGGTGGCACAAGCCTGTAATCCCAGCACTTTGGGAGGCCGAGGCGGGTGGATCACGAGGTCGAGAGATCGAGACCATCCTGGTCAACATGGTGAAATCCCCTCTCTACTAAAAATACAAAAAGTTAGCTGGGCATGGTGGCGCGTGCCAGTAATCCGAGCTACTTAGGAGGCTGAGGCAGGAGAATTGCTTGAGCCCAGGAGGCGGAGGATGCGGTGAGCCGAGATCACGCCATTGCACTCCAGCCTGGGTAACAAGAGCGAAACTCCCGTCTCAAAAAAACAAAAAACAAGGCCGGGCACGGTGGCTCAAGCCTGTAATCCCAGCAGTTTGGGAGGCCGAGGCGGGTGGATCACAAGGTCGAGAGATCGAGACCATCCTGGTCAACATGGTGAAACCCCGTCTCTACTAAAGATACAAAAAAATTAGCTGGGCATGGTGGCACGTGCCTGTAATCCCAGCTACTCAAGAGGCTGAGACAGGAGAATTGCCTGAACCCAGGAGGCGGAGGTTGCGAGGAGGCGGAGGTTGCGGTGAGCCGAGATCGCGCCATTGCACTCCAGCCTGGGTAACGAGCGAAACTCCGTCTCAAAAAAAAAAAAAAAACAAAAAACATTCAAAAAAATAATATCAAGCATCTTCTCTTACTACAATACAATAAGAATAGAAAATAATGACAAGAAGAATTTTGGAAACTCTACAAATACGTGGAAATTAAACAGTACACTCCTGAATGGCTGGTGGGTTATTAGATTAAAAAGGAAATTTAAAAAATTATTGAAACAGGCCGGGGGCAGTGGCACAAGCCTGTAATCCCAGCACTTTGGGAGGCCGAGGCGGGTGTATCACGAGGTCAAGAGATCGAGACCATCCTGGTCCACATGGTGAAACCCCGTCTCTACTAAAAAATACAAAAAATTAGCTGGGCGTGGTGGTGCGTTTCTGTAATCCCAGCTACTCAGGAGGCTGAGGCAGGAGAATTGCCTGAACCCAGGAGGTGGAGGTTGCGGTGAGCCGAGATCGCGCCATTGCACTCCAGCCTGGGTAACAAGAGTGAAACTTCGTCTCAAAAAAAAAAAAAAAAAAAAAAAAATTGAAACAAATTAAAATGGAAATACAACATACCAAAACTTACGGAACCACAGCAAAAGCAGTACTAAGAGGGAAGTTTATAGTTATAAATGCCTACATCACAAAGAAGAAAAACTTTAAGCAATCTAATAATGCATCTTAAAAAACTAGAAAAGCAAGAGCAAACCAAACCCAAAATTAACAGAAGAAAAAATGATAAGGATCTGAGCAGAAATTGAAATGAAGAAAACAATACAAACGGTCAATGAAATAAAAAGTTGGTTTTTGAATAGTTATACAAAATCGACAATGGGGGGAGGGGGAGGAGGAGGAGTAGTAGGAGGAGGAGGGTGAAAAGAGAAGATCTAAATAAGTAAAATCAGAAATGATAAAGGACACACTACAAAAGATGCTACAGAAATTCAAAGATCATTAGTGGCTACTATGAGCTACTATATGTCAATTAATTGGAAAATAGAATAAATGGATATTCCTAGACATATATATCCTACCAAGATTGAACCAGGAAAAATAAAAAATCTGAACGGACCAATAGTAAGTAACTAGATGAAAGCCATAATAAAAATGCTCTCAGTAAAGAAAAACCCAGGACTCAATGGCTTCATGCTGAATTCTACCAAATATTTAGAGAAGAACTAATACCAATCCTACTCAAGCTGTTCCATAAAACAGAGGAGAGAATACTTCAAAACTCTTTTTATATGGCTAGTACTATCCTGATACCTAAATCAGATAAAGACACAGGAAAAAATAAAAACTACAGGCTAATATCTCTCATGAACATTGATGCAAAAACCTTCAACAAAATACTAACAAATCAAATTCAGCAATACATTAGAAAACTCATTCATCATGACCAACGGCATTTATCTCTGGGATGCAATGACGGTTCAACACATGCAAATCAATTAATGTGATACATCATATCAACGGAATGAAGGATAAAACCATATGATTATCTAAAGTGGTGCTGAAAAAGCAGGTGATAAAAATCAACATCCTTCATGACAAAAATCCTTAATAAACTGGATGTAGAAGAAACATACCTCAATGTAATAAAAGCCATCCATGACAGACCCACAGCTAGCATCTTACTGAATGTGGAAAAACTGAAAGTCTTTTTCTCTAATACCTGCAACACGACAAGGATGCTCACTTTTACCACTATTAATCAACAGAGTACTGGAAGTCCTAGCAAAAATAGACAAGAAAAAGCAGAAAAAGAAAGTAAAAAAAAAAAAAAACAGTAACCAAATTGTAATGAAAGAGGTCAAATCATCCTTGTTTGCAGATGATATGATCTTATATTTGGAAAAACCTAAAGACTCTGCAAAAAAAACTACTAGAACTGATAAATTCAGTAAACTTGCTGGATACAAAATCAACATACAAAAATCAGTAGCATTTCTATATGCCAACAGTGAACAATCTGAAAAAAAAAAAATAATCTCATTTACAATGGTCACAAATAAAATTAAATACCTAGGAATTAACCAAAGAACTGAAAGATCTCTATAATGAAAACTATAAAACAATGATGAAAGCAATGGAAAAGGACACCAAAAAATTAAAAAATATCGTGATTATGGATTGAAAGAATATTATTAAAATGTCCATATAACCAAAAGCAATCTAAAGATTTAATGGAATCTCTATTTTAAAATAAATTATTCTTCAAGAAATAGACAAAACAAATCTAAAATTTATATAGAACCAAAAAAGGTAAGTGAAAAGAACAAAACTGAATAGTCACATTACCCAACTTCAAATTATACTACAGAGCTATAGTAACCAAAACAGCATAGTACTGGCATAAAAACAGACACATAGACCAGTGCAGCAGAATAGATAACCCAGAAAAAATCCTACAATGAACTTATTTTTCCATAGTGAACTCATCTTTTTTTTTTTTTTTTTACAAATGTGCCAAGAACATACACTGAAGAAAAGACATTCTCTTCAATTAAATGGTGCTAGGAAAAATGAAGATCCATATGGAGAGGAAAGAAACTAGCTCTTTATAGCTTGCTATATACAAACATCAAATCAAAATGGATTGAAGACTTAAATGTAAGACCTCAAACTATAAAATTACAACAAGAAGACATTGGGGAAAATCTCTAGGATTTGTTGTGTGCAAAAATTTCTTGAGTAACACCCCACAAGCACTGGCAACCAAAGCAAAAATGGACAAATGGGATCACATCACATTAAAAACCTTCTGCTCAACAAAGGAAACAATCAACAGAGTGAAGAGACAATCCACAGAATGCCAGAAAATATCTGCAAACTATCCATCTGACAAGGAATTAATAACCAGACTACATAAGAAGCTCAGACAACTATATAGGAAGAAATCTAATAATCTGATCAAAAAATGGGCAAAAGATTTCAATAGACATTTCTCAAAAGAGGACATACAAATGGTAAACAGATATGAAAAGGTGCTCAATATCATTGATCCTCAGAGAAATGCAAATCAAAACTACAATGAGATACCATCTCACCCCAGTTAAAATGGCGTATGTCCAAAAGACAGACAATAATAAATGCTATCGAGGATGTGGAGAAAAGGGAACCCTCGTACACTGTTGGTGCAAATGCAAATTAGTACAGCCACTGTGGAAAGCCGTTTAGAGGTTCCTCAATGAAGTAAAAATAGAGCTATCATTTGATCCAGCAATTCCACTGCAGTTACATACCCAAAAGAATGTAAGTTTGTATTTTGAAAAGCTATCTGCACTCCCATGTTTGTTACAGCACTGTTCACAATAGCTAAGATTTGGAAGCAACCTAAGAGTCCATTAACAGATGAATGGATAAAGAAAATGGTACATATACACAAGGGAGTACTATTCATCCATTAAAAAAAATGAGATCCTGTCATTTGCAACAACATGCATGGAACTGGAAGTCATTCTGTTAAGTGAAAGAGGCCAGGCAGAGAAAGAGAAACTTCTCATGTTCTCATTTATTTGTGAAAGCCAAAAATCACAACGGAACTCATGGGGATAGAGAGTAGAACGATTGCTACCAGGGGCTGGTGAGGGCAGTAGGGGGCTGAGCTGGAGGTGGGGGTGGTTAATGGGTACAAAAAATACTTAGAAAGAATGAGTAAGAACTACTGTTTCATAGCACAACAGGGTGACTATAGTCAAGAGTAATTATATCCGGGCGCGGTGGCTCAAGCCTGTAATCCCAGCACTTTGGGAGGCCGAGGCGGGTGGATCACGAGGTCAAGAGATCGAGACCATCCTGGTCAACATGGTGAAACCCCGTCTCTACTAAAAATACAAAAAATTAGCTGGGCATGGTGGCGCGTGCCTGTAATCCCAGCTACTCAGGAGGCTGAGGCAGGAGAAGTGCCTGAACCCAGGAGGCGTAGGTTGCGGTGAGCGGAGATCGCGCCATTGCACTCCAGCCTGGGTAACAAAAGCGAAACTCTGTGTCAAAAAAAAAAAAAGAAAAAAGAAAAAAGAAATATAAACAGGTAGATAATGTGACTCCCTTAGTGTGAAATTTAGCAAACACTCTAGTAGGGAGTTTGCCAAAGTAGGTTTCTCTACAAAAATTAATTCTCTGGTAAAATACATTTGGAAAATAGTGTATACCATAGGTTCTCTTAGAAGCTCACAATGTACATTAATGTATTAAAGGTTTTAAGAAGTACTGCAATAAAAAAAAAGTGTTTCAACATTATTTAACCCAGCATTTGAGAAAATATTTGACCAGAGAACTCTTTCTTTCAGGAAGGTTTCTAGTGAGAATTCACTTTGAGAAATGTTCTGATCTAAACTGCCTCCCACTTAGCAATCATCGAGTCAATGTTTTATTTCCTCAGAAGTCAGTTAATGTCACCTTTTTTTATTCTGATAATTTTTGTTTTTCAGAGGGTGACATTTATTGGCTGCCTTCCCAGATTCTGAAACTTCTAGGCTTTTATTCACAAACTATAGAAAAATACTATTCTCTTAGTAAGGAAAGGAGAAAGAAAAAACATAACTTAGTATCATTATCTTATCTCATCATCAAAACAGAAGTTACAGTCATTACCTTGTCACATCATTTAACTATAAAAGTTTCGACAGAAGCCAAGAAAATATAAGAAGCTCCTACTTGATGAAATATACTTTTGGAAAGACCTATTTTTTTGAGGCTCTCTTAAACCTTTGATTGTAGCTGATCTTTTTAAGAGCCCAGGTAAATAAGATAACTAGAGGCCAGGTAAACAAGAGAGGTGTGCCTTTCCTCCCCAGAATTAGGGGTAAGCCAACACTCCAGAAAGACAGGTTAATGAGAGAGATGCAAAGCTAATTTATTTAATCGAAGTTTTATGTGACACAGGAGCCTTGAGATATACAAAGACCCAGGGAAAACTGCATTTTCAAGCTGAGATTCAATGAAAAATGGATAGCCGTGTAGAAATGTGATTTGACAGAAGGTTATGATCTAATGATAATAGACTGAGGGGAAACCCCACCAGGCCTGTGTGTTCTCAGATTCTTCTTGGCCTCTCTGAGTAGCATTTCTTTCTTCCTGGGTATCGGGCAGGATCCACCGGGAATGAGAATCTTCAAGGGAGGAGAGTGATCTTTCTAGGTTTTATGGCTTGTTTCTGGGGAGATGAATTCTAGTTTCTATGATCAGCCCTTGGGAAGGGGAACTCTTAAATTCTTGTTTTTTTTGTTTTTTTTTTTGTTTTTTTTTTCCCAAGACAGAGTCTTGCTCTGTCACCCAGGCTGGAGTACAATGGCAAGATCTTGGCTCACTGCAACCTCTGCCCTCCAGGTTCAAGTGAATCTCTTGCCTCAAACTCCTGAACAGCCGGGACTACAGGCGCCTGCCACCATGTCCAGCTAATTTTTTGTATTTTTAGTAGAGACAGGGTTTCACCATGTTGGCCAGCCTGGTCTTGAACTCCTGACTTCATAATCTGCCCGCCTTGGCTTCCCAAAATGCTGCGATTACAGGCGTGAGCCAAAGCACCTGGCAGAGAAACTCTGGATTCTATGACTCAATTCAGGAAAGAATGAGGCATGGGAGACAGGAGGGCAGGAGAAGGTCAGAGAAACCTTCCAGTTCTGACTCTTTCCAATCTCCTTCAGTTCAAAGTACTCAGCGAGCCAAGATGCCATGCTTTGGAGCACTGTGTTCTGAACTCCGATAGAATCTATTTATTACTTATATGACTGCTGAAGGAGCCTTTTTGGAAACTAAAATTTATTCTATATCTAGCCATCTACAATTTGGCTTTTATCTTAATTTTAAGAGATTAAGACAGCTCAGTGAGTTAAAACCTATTGTTATTTATACTTGATTTTTGTTTTGCTCCTTGGCCAAGAGATCAACAGAACAATTATCATTCTGTCTTTTCTTCATCTACGTATCTCTTAAGGTCCTGACTGACATTTTAGATTCTACACTACGGGAGACTACGGCTTTTTGAAAAGTCAGCCAACCAGTTTGAGAGTGAATACAATCACCCATTTTCTAAAATGAGTAAGCAAGGAAGTAACATACAAACCTGCTAGACTCCTCTGTGGAATCGCAAATAAACTAGAGAAGCTGCCCAGAATTTTAGAATTGAAAAATAAAATGATGAGTATCCTATTTTTCCATTAACAAAAGAGGAGACTTGAGACCAGCCTCTAGGGAGTCTGTGTGGTACCAAGAAAGAGCACCTGCAGTCATGGAGAGCTGGTTCACACCTCAGGTGAGGCAGTGTATCAGCTGTGTGACCCGAGGAACTCCTTCAACCCCTCTGCAACTGTCTCTCCTCCTGCAAAATGTAACAACTGCTGCTGTGCCCTCCTCATGGGATGTTGAAAAGAGTTAAGTAATATCATAGGCATGGGCAAGGACTTCATGGCTAAAACGCAAAAAGCAACAGCAACAAAAGCCAAAATAGACAAACGGGATCTAATTAAACTTAAGAGCTTCTGCACAGCAAAAGAAACTATCATTACAGTGAACTGGCAACCAACAGAATGGGAAATTTTTTGCAATCTGCCCATCTGACAAAGGGCTAATATCCAGGATATACAAAGAACTAAAACAGATTTACAAGAAAACAAACAAACAAACCCATTCAAAAGTGGGCGAAGGATATGAACAGACACTTTTCAAAAGAAGACATAGGCTCGGCGTGGTGGCTCATGTCTCTAATCCCAACACTTTGGGAGGCCAAGGCGGACGGATCACAAAGTCAGAAGTTCTAGACCAGCCTGACCAACATGATGAAACCCCGTCTCTCCTAAAAATAAAAAAATTAAAGAAAGAAAAAATAAACTTAAAAAAAAGATAAAAAGAAGAAGAAGACATATATGATGGCAACAAACATATGAAAAAATGCTCATCATCACTGGTCATTAGAGAAATGCAAATCAAAACCACACTGAGATACCATCTCACGCCAGTTAGAATGGCAATCATTAAAAAATCTGGAGACAACAGATGCTGGAGAGGATGTAGAAGGAACACTTTCACACTGTTGGTGGGAGTGTAAATTAGTTCAACCATTGTGGAAGACAGTATGGCGATTCCTCAAGGAACTAGATATAGAAATTCCATTTGACCCAGCAATCCCATTACTCGGTATATATCCAAAGGATTATAAATTATTCTATTATGAAGACACATGCACACGTATGTTCACTGAGGCACTGTTTACAATAGCAAACACCTGGATCCAACACAAATACCCATCAATGATAAGACTGGACAGGGAAAATGTGGTGCGTATACATCATGGAATACTATGCACCCATACAAAGTAAGTTTGTGTTCTTTGCAGGGACATGGATGAAACTGGAAACCATCATTCTTGGCAAACTGACACAAGAACAGAAAATCAAACACCACATGTTCTCACTCATAGGCAGGTGTTGAACAATGAGAACACATGGACTCAGGGAGGGGAGCATCACACACTGAAGTCTGTTGGGGGGACTAGGGTAGGGACAGTGGGGAATGGGGAGTTGGGGAGAGATAGCATGGGGAGAAATGCCAGATATAGATGATGGGGATGGAGGCAGCAAATCACATTGTCATGTATGTACCTATGGAACAATCCTGCGTGTTCTGCACATGTACCCCCCCAAAACCTAAACTGCAATATATATATATATATATATAAAGTATAAAATGGACATCACACAAAGGCTACCACACCAGGTGCAAGGGGGGTCCCTGCCACATGTGACAACATGGTCCTTTATGCTGTTGCTGGTCACAGACAACAGACCCATTGTTCCTTGTCTTCTTGGAGCCAGGACTTTCCTTAGGCACAGTTGAAGCCTCATCTGCCCCTGAGTAGGCCCAGCTTGGACATCCCCATCTAGGAGCCCAGGAATTGGAACATGTCACCTGGATAGCAGGGGCTAAGACATCACAGCCCAGACCTATGACTAGCAAGTAGCACCCAGGATGATGCCACACTCAGCCTTTCCTGAGAGAAACATGGCTCCTACCATCATTGCTGGTGAACTATGAGCAACCCGCCCTGAATCTCACAGTGCCTTACAAAACTAACTTTGCTCTATTGAAGCAATATACCTGCTACCTGTTGACATACATTAAGGAACATATAATTTTTATTTCCTGGGTTAAAAGGTTTCTGTCTTAATAAAAGCTGTGTTTACACTATTGATGACTTAAAAAAACAAAAATAAACTACTTCTGCTGCTCCTGGTTTGCTGAAAACCTGATACCTTTTTTTTGGGGTGGGGGGGACAGAATCTCACTGTCACCAGGCTGGAGTACAGTGGCACTCGAACACTGCACTCGGCTCACTGCAAACTCCACCTCCTGGGTTTAAGTTGATTCCCCTGCCTCAGCTTCCAAACTACTTGAGATTACAGGTATGTACCACTACGCCCAGATAATTTTTGTATTTTTAGTAGAAATGGGGTTTTGCCATGTTGGTCAGTCGGACTGGTCTCGAACACCTGACCTCAGGTGATACACTCGCCTCAGCATCCCATAGTGTTGGGATTACAGGCGTGAGCCACTAAGGCTTGCCTGATCATGTACCATTTCTCATACTGCAAAAATGATTAGGCAAAGAGCTATAAAATCATGGGGAATAACATACAATCAACTGTGATTTCCTATGTGCCTTCCCCAGGGATCATCAACTACCTGATAGGCCTTTCCCATTCTTTGTTTTGAGACAAGGTCTCAGTCTGTCACCCAAGCTGGAGTGCAAATAGCATAATCGTGGCCACAGTTCACTGCAGCCTCAACCTCCTGGACTCAAGCGATCCTCCCATCTGAGCTTCCTGAGTAGCTGAGACTACAGGAACAAGCCACTGGGCCCAGTTAATTTTTACACTTTGCATAGAGATGAAGTATCACTATGTGGCGAGGCTGGTCTCTAACTCCTGGGCTCAAGTGATCCTCTTGCCTTGTTCTTCCAAGATATTGGGATTATGGGCATGAGTCACTGCCCCAGGAACCTCTCCATTCCCAATAAGTCATGTGTTTAACTTTGTGTCAATTTTCTAGACATAAAGCTTCAAGGACAGAATTACTTACGTTGAGTTTATAAAGAATGCCAATGAGACACCCCCAAAAAAAAACACACAAAAACACTTAGGCAGATTCCTTGGGATAAAAATCCCCCTTATCTCTCTTATTTAATCTCCCTTGGAATGTAGCAAAATCTTAACTGCTTATTAAAAGTGCATATGGACATAAAGCAATCATAAGCAAAACAGCTGAACACATGGTTAGGAATGTTGGAAGCTCGAGTCTGTTGGTTCTCCATTCCTCTTGACCTCAGATGCTGATTTTATCAGCACTGGGATATTAAAAACACTGTGTGTAAATCAAACCATAAAGCCTACTCCTCAGGCTGAACTGTGTGCATCTGCCCGGCCACATGTAGGGGGAAAGGTCCTCAGACACAATCAGCAGAGTCACAAGGTCATCTTGGATGTGGGCAAATCTCTTTTTAATTGCAAAAGACTTCATTTATAGCACATTCAGTAATGAACCAACAGGAGAGTTGCTGACTTTGGAAGAGATGAATATATAAAAATCCCTTGCAGTTCAGGTAGTCAAGATAATAAGCGCATACAAGGAAAGCAACCTTCAATTTTCTGAAAATGTTTACATTTTAAAAGGTCACTGGGTATACTTGGAAGTTCAAAGCGGTAGAATGTACCTGGGAGGGAAAGGAGGAGGAAAACCCTTTTCCGTGTTGTCAGGCAAATGTATATGAAATATATCCCAGTTCCGCTTGGTAAAGTCAGCTGGACGACCTCCTTGAACCAGGCTGGGGCAGAACACTTAGTGAAAGCGGGCCCTGGGTCGGGATGTGAATCCAGGAGAGGAGCAGCAGATCTCGTGCAGTGCCAAACACACCCGTCCCACCCTCTAACACAGACCAGGCACGTCACCCCATGTCCCTGGACCCAGATGCACGAGAACAGTCATCAGATGGTTACTGCTCCCACGGCCTAGCGCTTTCTAATGGTCTTGATTTAGGCCATGGAGAAAAATCCTTTACCAGCAAGTGCAAATCGTCATTGAACTTAAGCCATAAGGGATGCTGTGGGGCAAATTCTTGTAATACATATATAAGGACTTCTATTTACCTAATTAGACCAATGATTACACAATTGACATTCCTGTTTTCATAAGGGTTTGTTTTCTTTTTTTTTTTTTGAGACGGAGTTTCGCTCTTGTTACCCAGGCTGGAGTGCAATGGCGCGATCTCGGCTCACCGCAACCTCCGCCTCCTGGGCTCAGGCAATTCTCCTGCCTCAGCCTCCTCAGTAGCTGGGATTACAGGCATGTGCCACCATGCCCAGCTAATTTTTTGTATCTTTAGTAGAGACGGGGTTTCACCATGTTGACCAGGATGGTCTCGATCTCTCGACCTCGTGATCCACTCGCCTCAGCCTCCCAAAGTGCTGGGATTACAGGCTTGAGCCACCGCGCCCGGCTAAGGGTTTGTTTTCTAAACTGGAATGGCTTAAGAAAAAGTTGTCTGCTTTTGGTTTTATTTTACACTTTCAAATAGAGGGAGTAGAGAGAAAAAGTGTGACTAACTGCCTAACTTTGGAGCCCAGCAGGTACAAAAGCGAACTTCTCTGAATCTCGGTCCATCAGAACTGGGGGAAGTTTCAGTGCCTGGGGAAGGTTAGTGAAGCCCATTACACCCCGAATCCTACAGAAATAATTCTACAGCTCATCTATCACAGTGTTCTAGTAAAGCATATGTTGAAAAGTACAGGTTTCAACCTAACATCTAAATTTTTAAAAGTAGCATTTCAGCAACAAACAAGCTCAGAGAGCTCATCGCAAAAGTGAAATAACAGAACTACTGCTCAGATGTCAAAAAAGTCAAGCTGCTGCCCTCAGCTCCGCTTAGGCAGACACGTAAGGTGGTGGCGGCTCCTTGGCAGCACCATTCACAGTGGCATCATCATACGGGGGTAGCAGCACCTGAGAAGAAAGAGGGACGGTAAGTTAGCGTTTAAAGAGCACGCACGTTCCCCAAGGTTTAGCTGTCACTGAACTTTTACGCAACTAAAGACGTTCCACAACTTGTACCAAGTTCAATTTTCTAGTAAGTGGATACACTTCATTAAACGACTTTCTGAAACCTTCAAGAAACAAACGAAGAGAGACTCTCAAGCCCTGAGTTTTTCTAACCTTGTCCATGCGTACCTGGATGGCCAGAGGGCTTTGACTCTAGGAATAAAGAAATGGTCATGGCTCTGAAGAGGAAAAAGGACCCCTAGGTGAGTGTCAGTGTACACACACAAACAGGACAGGCACTTGACCGACCACCGGCAAACACTCATGGCAAGAGCTGCAACATGTAGTGAAAACACCAAGCTTTTAGCGTCAGCCTGGAACCAAAGCTGGGGTCAATCACACATTATCAGCGCAGCCTTGGGTAAGTTACTTAACATCAGTTTCCATGACTATGAAATAGGGATACCTGAGAGTTAGCGGTCTATACACTGGCAGATTTGGGCTTTCTTGGAGTAGAAAATGGAACACAGAATAGATCAACTCAATATAAACACTCTTGATTCAGTAAACTAGCATTTATTATGCCTCCAGTACATAACAATCATTGTGGGTAAAAGATAATTAAGGTAAAAGACAGTCCCTGCCCCTTAGGAGTTCAGAGATGAGAAGACTAAATAAAACCTCACCTACTGCCGGGGGCAGTGGCTCAAGCCTGTAATCCCAGCACTTTGGGAGACCAAGGCAGGTGAAACACGAGGTCAAGAGATCGAGACCGTCCTGGTCAACATAGTGAAACCCCGTTTCTACTAAAAATACAAAACATTAGCTGGGCATGATGGCGCGTGCCTGTAATCCCAGCTACTCAGGAGGCTGAGGCAGGAGAATTGCCTGAACCCAGGAGGCGGAGGTTGCGGTGAGCCGAGATCGCGTCATTGCACTCCAGCCTGGGTAACAAGAGCGAAACTCCGTCTCAAAAAACAAAACAGGGCCGGGCGCGGTGGCTCAAGCCTGTAATCCCAGCACTTTGGGAGGCCGAGGCGGGTGGATCACAAGGTCGAGAGATCGAGACCATCCTGGTCAACATGGTGAAACCCCGTCTCTACTAAAAATAGAAAAAATTAGCTGGGCATGGTGGCACGTGCCTGTAATCCCAGCTACTCAGGAGGCTGAGGCAGGAGAATTGCCTGAACCCAGGAGGCGGAGGTTGCGGTGAGCCGAGATCGCGCCATTGCACTCCAGCCTGGGTAACAAGAGCAAAACTCCGTCTCAAAAAAAAAAAAAAAAAAAAAAAAAAAAAAACAAAACAAAACAAAAAAACCTCACCTACCTCAAGTGATTGGTGGAAAGGGAAAGACTAGTCACAAACAAAACCACACTTGGTTAAATTTTGTATTAGGGATATCACTTATGCTCAGAGCGGTATTCATCAATTTCATGAATTCTCATTTATCTGTCCCTTTAGCTCCTACAAGAACACTAAAATTTTAAGTTTCTGTTTCCAGTTTCTGTCACATTGCACTCTCCCAAACACACACACACCCCTCCTCTCTAGCTCTGCACACTTCATTACTGCTCTCCTCCCAGTCCTGGAGCTCCTGTGGGGCTGAAGCTGGGTCTCACTTCCCTGAGGGTGGTCCAGTGCCTATTTGACAGCAGGAACTCAGATGTTTGCCGAGTGACAGAAGTGCCATTTAGGCTGGTCCCTGAAAAGCCTGTATGGTTCCTTCAGCCAACTAGGCAGAGGGCATCTGTATTAGCTGGGGTCCAATCAGAACACAGAAGCCACACAGTGATGTGAATGAAGTTTAATGAAGAATTATTAACAGGGGCCTGAGGAACAGGGAACTGACTAATGGGGGGAAGAGAGCACTAATGGGTATCAGGATTGAAGGAGGGCACCAGGGGGGCTAGGACGGAGGTCCCCAAGGCTGGGCTGAGACACGGCGGGGGAAGGTGTGGCTGAAGCCCCCTGGACGTGGAGAAGCCTCCTGCTGAACCAGGTGCGCACAGAAGCATCCGCAGGAAGCCACCCGAGAGGCAGTGGGTGCTGGCAGACCTGTCATGAAAAGGTGCTGCCGCCACTGTCCCCACTTGCACTGGGCCCTGGGGGGCACTGCCAACAAGGTCCGAACACCACAGAAGCACACAGGAACGGGAGAGGGGCTTCCTCCTGCAGCGACCCCTGCTGGCCTGGCTGAGCAGGGTCAGGAGGTAAAGGAGCAGCATCCGCAAGGCCCAGCCCAAGTCAAGCTAAATGGGACTCTGGAACTGTGATGCAAGAAGCAGATACACAGCCGGCAACACACAGGCAAAGGAATGCGCTAGAGTCACGCCTGGCAGCAGCTCCCTAGCCTTTGTCCCTGAAAGAGGTAGTGGCCTTTGCCTATGTGCTAAATACTTTCAACGTCAGGTACTACCCAAGGTACAGACGCTGGGGTAATGTTCAGCATTGCCCACGTGGAAAAGGAATGGAGTAGGCAAGATACGCTCAGGACAGAACACCCGCCGGAGGCAGGGAGGCACAACAGGAAACCACGCCCAACAAACCAGCACCCCCTGAGCACCTACATGTCCAGGGCACTCACTCACAGCGACTCAAGCCTGAAGGCATGTCTCTGTCTGCTCAGGGACCTGCAGTCTAGCGGAAGGCAGACACAGTAAGACTGAACATGAGCCATGTGTGGATATAGACAAGATATTAACCAAGGAGACAGGGACGACCAACATAGGCTGCAGAGTCGAGGGAGGGTGCTCAGTAGGATGAGAAGGAGGTTACCTGGTGTGGCGCGGCGTAAGGAGGATGACATTGCAGTAGGGAATTAAGAGGGAAGCACACGACGAGGCACTTTCTGGGAACTGCAAGGGGTATGCTACAGTGAACACTGAAGGGAGAATGTGGCAGAGATGAAGCTGGAAAGACGGGCGAGGGTCAGCACATGAGAGAGCCTCACGGACGAGCCTGACAAGTTCCAGCCAGTATCTAACAAGAGCATCTCCACTAGCAGTTCCACAGGGTCAGCTTGAGCTGAGGGAAGAAAAAAGTCCTCTCTAAAACTAAGCAACAGCTCTCTTCTCTGTGTCTGCTTATCTGACTTTAGGACTGAGCCTCCAGCCCATATACATGTGTGTACATTAGATACAGCAAATTATAACAAGTGGAAACAGCTGTGTCCAGCACCAGAAATATTAAATTTAGCATGACTGAGCTTCAGCACAATGCCCCACCACTGCATTAAACATTAACTGACTCATATACTTACTGTTAGATAAATTATTCTAAAACACAGTAGAGCTACTTAAATGTTTAACACATAGAAATGGGGTCTTCCCTGTTGCCCAGGCTGGTCTAGAACTCCTGGCCTCAAGTGATCCTCCCACCTCAGCTTCCCAAAGTGTTGGGATTACAGGTGTGAGCCACCTTCCCAGCCTTTAGAGCCACTTAAAAGGTAAAAATCAGCCATCATATCCACCATTTTTTTCTGAGCAAAATGCAATATTCAAATTTAAATCTCCAAAATGTTCACAGAACATAAAATACTCTTAAAAAGACAAAAAAAGGTGCTGGAAATCTGCCTTTTGTCAAAATAAAACTTTCACATTTCATTTGGCAGTCTGCCACTATTTCTTGCTATTCATCTTCAAACTTGTTTTAAAGTTTCATTTTAAATCAATACTTTAACATTTTTGGGGAGGGGGACACAGCCTCCTGAGTAGCTGCGAATACAAGCATGAGCCACCACGACCAGCTAATTTTTGTACATTGTGGTAGTTTTAGTAGAGATGGGGTTTCACCACATTTGCCAGGCTGGTCCCGAACTCCTGACCTCAGATGATTTGCCCTCCTCAGCCTCCCAAAGTTCTGGGATTACAGGCATGGGCCACCACACCAAGCAAATACTCTAACATCTTGATAATCTTTTCTTTCAAATATTCTGTTGCCTTGGACCCGTAATCCAAAGCTCAAGAGGCCTGGAGAAGAATTTCTCCTTTCATGAAAGTTTCTGACACCCTCCCTTGTTTTCACTTTTCCTTCAACACGTACTAAATACTGACTGCAAAATATTCCCCAGATGACGCCTTTGGACTAGTTTCAAAAGGTCTCTACATGGAATTGGCTTTAACTCCTTGTAGGGGCAGCATCATCTTTTTATCTAAGTGATGCTGATACTAGTGATGATAAAAGCGAAGGGCTGGTGAAGGAAGCATTGCCACAGTTTCCACTGCAGTCTATTGACTAAAAGCACTTGCTATTTCTCTTTACTACAAGGATCTGTAAAGTACTCCAAAATCTGAGAAAATAACTATAGGATCAATGAACACAGAATGTGCCCATTAAGATGCCATATGGCTGGGAGCATGGGCTCACACCTGTAATCCTAGCATTTTGGGAGGCAGCGGCAGGCAGATCACTTCTGGTCAGGAGTTCGAGACCAGCCTGGCTAACACAGTGAAACCCTGTTTCTATTAAAAATACAAAAAATTAGCTGGGCATGGTGGCGGGCACCTGTAATCCCAGCTACTGAGGAGGCTGAGGCAGGAGAATCACTTGAACACGGGAGGGGGAGGTTGCAGTGAGCCGAGATTGCACCATTGCACTCCAGCTTGGGCAATAAGAGCAAAACTCTCTCTTAGGTAAAAAAAAAAAAAAAAGCCATATAACAAAACTGGCGACAACATTATTATGTCGACATTTGTGGAAGCTGGTGTTACTTAAAACCATTCTTTTTAATTTTGTTTTTAAAAACTTAATCATTCACCATCAATGACCAAAAATAGTCTCCAAGAACTAAGAATACAGGGCATGTCCTACTTCTGAAGTCACATCCTGACAAGCAGCAGCTACTCAAGGGGCATCCAGATAAACATACTCATGAGCTTAATACCACAACCACAGACCTCTTTAGGTCAAGCAGTGCTCAATACAATCACATGCTAATCTAAGCTCAGTTTCTTGGACTTGATCTTAACATGAGTTCAGTCATGGAATGGCTGGATGATAGTGGAACTCTCTTCCACACAAAAGGGAAAATCCCTCTTGCTAATGACCTCTGAAGTTCATTAGAAAGACTACCCTCTATCTGTACATAATGCCTCTTCTATTGAAGTTGTCATGCTAGGTGACAGCCTGCTGGTAGGAAAGAAACTCATCATCCATTTCAATTTAACTCAACAGAGATTCAGAGTGTTACCAGAGGTAACTTCACACTCCTCAGTTACATCAACATATACAACAGTTGGAGAGAGAAATAAGTCAAAGTCAAAGGTTGCAAAATCTGACATTCTAGAATAAAAGTGATTCTAACTAGGCAAAAATCCATAAGATATTAATAATTGGGGGAACAGGCTAGGTTCATGCCTGTAATCCCAGGAGTCTGGGAGATTGAGTCAGGTGGGTATATGTTTGAGCTCATGAGTTTGAGACTACCCTGGGCAAAATAGCAAGACTCCATGTCTCTATTTAAATTGTAAAACATTTTCAGGAAAACGAATTCACTCCATCAAGTAATGATAAATAAAAATATGCTCAGGGGAAAAGAACTATTTACTGGTAAAAATAGAAAATATTTGGATACTATGGTTAGAACTGGACTTTAATATTAGTTAAGTCACAAAAGGCTTATTTGGAATTCTACAGTTGCTAGCATTACATTCCCCAAAGTATGAAGTTTAAGTTACACTAGGGTCTTCAGACATTCATAAGAATATATCACAAAACATTAAAAGATATGATTGTGTTAGGGTGGTAGCTCATACCTGTTACTCCAACACTTTGGGAAG
The DNA here is from genome assembly GCF_048565385.1 of Saimiri boliviensis. NCBI lineage: Eukaryota > Metazoa > Chordata > Mammalia > Primates > Cebidae > Saimiri > Saimiri boliviensis. Next base: position 29,211,830 of record NC_133463.1, read on the forward strand.
CCAAAGCAGGAGGACTCCCTGAGCTCAGGAGTTCCAGGCCAGTGTGGACAATATAGAAGACTCAGTCTCTACAAAAAATACAAAAATTAGCCTCAGGAGGCTGAGGTGGGAGAATTGTTTGAGCCCAAAGTGTTGAGGTTGCAGTGAAGCATGATTGTACCACTGCTCTCCAACCTGGGTAACAGAGCAAGACCCTGCCTCAAAAAAAAAAAAAAAAAAAAAAAAAGGCAAATAAAGAGACGCTGATTGTGATCATGGATTCTTGGGGATCCACAAATGGACTGCAAGGAATCTACAAGTCCCCTGAAATTGCAGGCCAAATTTTCCATCTACATGTTTATTTTCCCAGGAAGGCTGTCTAGAGTTTTCATCAGACTTTCAAAGAACCACCTTGGAGATTCCGAGGTCTAACGCTGGGTGTGGGGGCAGTATAAAGCACAAGGTAATTGCACCGAAAGTCTGCTCACTGGTCCCCACATCCTGGTAAGGGTGAGGTAAAGCTATAACAAAATCAATGCCCAGATGACAACCGTGTGGCCCCTCACCTGGTCTGGAACAGGGTGAGGCGAAGCCTCGGGAAACAGAACTGACAAAGTGTCTTACAGATCAAACGTTTGGAAAACAATATTAATAGGTAACTCACAGCTCTGAGAGCCACCTAGAAAAGTCTGGGGCTAGATAAAAGGTTAAAAAAAAAAAAAAAAAAAAAAAAACCGCCGGGCGCGGTGGCTCAAGCCTGTAATCCCAGCACTTTGGGAGGCCGAGGCAGGTGGATCACGAGGTCGAGAGATCGAGACCATCCTGGTCAACATGGTGAAACCCCGTCTCTACTAAAAGTGCAAAAAATTAGCTGGGCATGGTGGCACGTGCCTGTAATCCCAGCTACTCAGGAGGCTGGGGCAGAATTGCCTGAGCCCAGGAGGCGGAGGTTGCGGTGAGCCGAGATCGCGCCATTGCACTCCAGCCTGGGTAACAAGGGCGAAACTCTGTCTCAAAAAAAAAAAAAAAAAAAATCCTAGAATGGAAAAAAAACAAGGCAAATGATAGTCTTGGAAAATCGAGAGTTGTATGAGGAAGGAAATGTACACTACAGAGCTCTGTGCTGAAGGATATTCACATATTCATAGAGGCAAAGTAAGCACTAGCTGATGACGCAGGCAAAGCATGAGATGAAACTAAACGAGGAGATGAGAAGAATGAGAATTACATCCTAATCAAAAGGCATCTCACATTGATCATCAGTAACTAGCAAAGGAGACGATTTTAAATTATGGAGGTAAGTACAGAAGAAATGCATGAAAGAGTTTTCTGCTGGGTTCAAAAAGTGGAGGATGGGGGAAGGAGTGACGGGCGATTAAAAAGGAAATATTTTGATTCTGTGATTTTTAGGGATGTGTGTGCAATATGGCATTAAAAGCAACATTTTCTTTGTTTTGTTTTTTGCTTTTTGTTTTTTGTTTTTTTTTTTGAGATGGAGTCTTGCCCTGTCACCCAGGCTGGACTGTAGTGGCGTGATATCGTCTCACTGTAACCTCTGCCCCTGGGGTTCAAGCAATTCTCCTGCCTCAGCCTCCTGAGTAGCTGGGATTACAGGCTCCTGCCACCACAACTGGCTAATTTTTGTGTTTTTTGTAGAGAAGGGGTTTTACCATGATGGTCAGGCTGTTCTCAAACTCCTGACCTCATGATCCACCCATCTTGTTCTCTCAGAGTCCTGGATTACAGGGGTGAGCCACTGCCCCCGGCCTAAATATCTTTAATAAATGTATTTATGTGGCTCAAGCCTGTAATTCCAGCACTTTGGGAGGCCAAGGTGGGCAGATCACCTGAGGCAGGGAGTTCGAGACCAGCCTGGTCAACATGGCAAAATCCTGTCTCTAATAAAATTACAAAACTTAGCCGGATGTGGTGGTAGGCACCTGTAATCCCAGCTACTAGGGATGCTGAGGCAGGAGAATTGATTGAAACACAGGGGCAAAGGTTGCAGTGAGCTGAGACTGTGCCACTTCACTCCAGCCTGAGCAAATCAAGCAAGACTGTGTCTCAAAAAAAAAAAAAAAATTTTAAATTGGTTATACCACATTTGCCTATTTTGATGTGAGATTCCTTTACTCAAGCCAAACAGGATAGGGGAGGTAAGTATATAATGTCTGGGCTTACCTTTAAGATACCTGGTTGAAGTAGCTCACACCTCTAATCCCAGCACTTTGGGAGGCCTGGGCGACAGGATCACCTAAGGTCAGAAGTTCAAGACCAGCCTGGCCAACATGGTGAAACCCCATCTCTACCAAACCAACAGAAATTTTGGCACATGCCTGTACTCCCAGCAACTCGGGAGCCTGAGGCAGGAGAATCGCTTGAACCCAGCAGGTAGAGGCTGCGGCAAGCCAACATCACGCCACTGAACTCCAGCCTGGGCAACGAGAGTGAAATTCTGTCTCAAGTAATAATAATAATAATAACAACAACAATGATATCTAAAATAAGCCAGGCGCAGTGGCCCACAGCTGTGATCCCCACCTGCGCTTTCAGAGGCTGAGACGGGTGTTAGCTAAAGGTCAGATGTTTGAGACCAGCCCGACTAACATGACGAACCCCAATATCTACTTAAAAATACAAAAATTAGCGGATGTGATGGCAAGTGCCTGTAATCCCAGCTACTTGGGAGCCTGAGGCAGGAGAATTGCTTGAACCCGGGAGGTGGAGGTTGTGGTGAGCCGAGAGTGCGCCATTGCACTCCACCATGGGTGACAGAGATTCTGCCGCGCCAAAAAAAAAAAAAAAAAAAAAAGGTATCTAGAATTACGTTTCCAAACTTTTTGAATGCCCCTGCCTTTGATATACACTATAAGTAAACACAGACACACAACTCTGTATTTTTTTTTTGAGATGGAGTTTCGCTCTTGTTACCCAGGCTGGAGTGCAATGGCGCGATCTCGGCTCACCGCAACCTCCATCTCCTGGGTTCAGGCAATTCTCCTGCCTCAGCCTCCTGAGGAGCTGGGATTACAGGCACGCACCACCATGCCCAGTTAATGTTTTGTATTTTTAGTAGAGACGGGGTTTCACCATGTTGACCAGGACAGTCTTGATCTCGTGACCTCATGATCCACCTGCCTCGGCTTCCCAAAGTGCTGGGATTACGGGCTTGAGCCACCACGCCCAGCCTACAACTCTGTATTTTTAATTTTAAGGTATACATTTTGGTACATCTTAACATCTCACAATTTGGCTGTGCCTTTTAACTGACAGCACCTCACAGTTAGAAGCACCTAAAATAACAGTGCTATTGACAACTAATAACATCTTGTATTCAATGAATCTAAGGGCCAGGCGCGGTGGCTCAAGCCTGTAATCCCAGCACTTTGGGAGGCCAAGGCGGGTGGATCACGAGGTCAAGAGATCAAGACCATCCTGGTGAACATGGTGAAACCCCGTCTCTACTAAAGGTGCAAAAAATTAGGTGGGCATGGTGGCGCGTGCCTGTAATCCCAGCTATTCCGGAGGCTGAGGCAGGAGAATTGCCCGAACCCAGGAGGCAGAGGTTGCGGTGAGCCGAGACCGCGCCATTGTACTCCAGCCTGGGTAATAAGAGCGAAACACTGTCTCAAAAAAAAAAAAAAAATCAAATCAATGAATCTGAGACACCAGGAGATGAGAGTATAAACACATTTTGGGGGTTCTAATGAGAAACTGTCCTCTCACCTAGAGTAAGGAATTATTTCCAAAGGCAAACAAGATACAGGTTGATTTTATATTCAATTTACTGTAAAACTACTGTTTTCTTCACTTCATAATAGGAGGTAGCCTATTAAATCTAAATGTAGGGAAGTTTAATTCTCAGCAAAGGAGCTATCCAAATTATTTGATACAGATTGTACCCAAAATATAGAATTCACATTGCAAATACTTTCAATTGGCTCCAAAAATTAGAAAATACCAAAATAATAGTGGCCCAAACTGAAAGGTAAAATGGTTCTGCACACTTAAGTATTTTAACAGTTAAGTAAACATTGGATATTTAAATATTGAGGAAATGGAATGAGCAGTGCGCTATCACCTCGGGAACCCTATCAGAGGCATCCCAGCAGCTGCCTCTCCATGTTCCCGAAGCCCGAATGCACGACGCCACCTACTGTACATGACAACAACCGTTCCAGGGGACTCCAATCCCAGCACTCCCAGCTGCTGGTGCAAAACGTTGGCTGGAAAAGGAGGGGTGCAGGGACTGCTCAGAACCTTGGATATCAGACTCCCATTTCACCTGCCTCCCCGCCCCACATCCTTCCCTGCCACCTCCCTTGCAGAACTGGAAAGGGAAATACATTCCCAGAAACCTTTCCTAAACTGTAAAAAGATAAAATGCCATGCCTCATTTGTCCCTACAGTAAAATCAATATGGACTCTGAGGCACCTTATTAAATAAGTTCTGTGCTGGCTCACACCTGTAATCCCAGCGCTTTGGGAGGCTAAGGGAGGCAGATCACCTGATGTCAGGAGTTCGAGACCAGCCTGACCAACATGGAGAAACCCCATCTCTACTAAAAACACAAAATTAGCCAGGCATGCCTGTAAGTCCAGCTACTTGGGAGGCTGAGGCAGGAGAATCGCTTGAATTCAGGAAGTGTAGGTTATGGTGAGCCAAGATCACCTGGACAACAAGAGCAAAACTCCGTCTCAAAAAGAGATGGCGGAGTCAGATGACGTTCAAGGTGTTACCCTACCCTGCAAGTGTATGATTCTATGTTAAGTGAGTCACACACAAGACAGCTCCTGTCACTCCAGCTCCCTCAATGATCAACTATTAACTACCTCCAACAGCTCTCCCATCTGCCCGCCTCACTCCCCGCACTCTTGCCCTGGGCCACACCTGGGTATGCCAGGTTTTGTGAATCTGGTCACGGCTGTCTATTAAACCATTGCTCATGCGTATTTGATTGAACTCAAGAAATGTGTGGTGAGCATATACAGAAACTGTTCGTGCATAACATGCTTTAAAAATCCCACAGAGTTCTCAGTAATACAGCAGCTTACGCCCATATATTTAATACAAAGTCTGTACCTGTTTTATTCTCATTTTATACACAAGAAAGTAATGCAAGGAACAGGCTGGATGATTTTGATAAGGTCAGAGTGAGCAAGTCACCAGAGAAAACAAAAACACAAAACTCTGCTCTAGTATAAATGTGACCTCCTACCATTTGTGTTCCTTTCACATGGCCAGTCCATACTGTCCTGTCTGATCCTATCCGTTTTGACCCACCCATCTTGTCCCGTGCCACACAGTGACAAGTCATCCATTGCCATCGTTGTCACTAACCTCGCATGGAGCACTTCCTGGTACCAAGCATGACATCAGGCCCTGTGCTGAAAATGCTGATGATGGAGACACCCTAAGGACTTATACCTTCATCTCACCATGAACCAGGAAATTTCAAGATAATTTACATGAAGTCGGTATGTTTTCATGGACTCTTCCAGTGAAGACACATTTTCAAAGATCTTTTTATGACAGGATTGTCATTTTAAAGTATGAACAACTAGTAGCAGAACAGAGATCATTTAAATTCTTTTACTAAGAATGTATACATAGGGTAAGTTATGAAGACATAATAACCTTGGTTTTTTTTTTTTAACCTACCTGTAAACATCGCATCTCAGTTTATCTTCACATACAAAGTGAGGTAACATAATGTCATACAATGCAGAAACGATATCTAGAATTATATACCATGGTTCAATAATGCAAGTTTAAGATACATAATTAATGTAAGGTGCATACACTATCTATCTGTAATGTATTTTAAAATAAACCAAAGTTGAACCATCTACATGTTAATGTCCTGTAAGAAAAACAAAATACATTTCATTTCACTTTAAAGTTAAATGAATGTTTTGATAATGAAGATGAATCTTTTCATAACTAAGGAGCTCATGAGTATGTTTCAATAACAATGAAAATATAGCAGACCCTAGAAACATTTAAAGATCATCATACAGTAGAGGTGTGGGCGAGAGCTCTACCGTAAGTGACATCATACCTACCGTATTGTCATTGCTGGTAACGTAAACCAGGACATCGGAGGAGTTCCTGCCGTTGATGTATCGGTAGCAGTTCCAAACACAGCTAATCAAGTAACCCTGAAAATGAGGAGTGATTATCAGATTTTTAATTTTCAAACTGCAGGTAATTTCAAATACCACACAGATGAAGCCATATTAAAAAGTTTTTATTGACATAAGCAATAAATTCACATACTCTAACAACTCTACTCAACCGAAAGTCCTTAAAAGCACACATGTTGTGTATAGTAACTTCTTGGCACTGTGCTACTGGAGCCGTATTCTATCACATAATGGGGGTGTCCGGGTGGTACTGCGGGAAGGTGGCAGAGAGAGGGGTTGAGAGTTGAACAAGAAATTTCTAAGACTAGGTGTCTGGAAAGAACAAGTACACAGTTAACATTTATTGCTCCTGAATTCACAGAACCATCAAATGTATTAATCCATTTATCACCATACTTTAACTGCTTCTTTGGAAATTTTTATTCTATGTGATTATCTGCAATTTTACTATACAACCAGTTTTTGTTTTTAAAATTTCATAGCATATAAATTTATCTCAGTCAATAAGATTCACTAAAACATTTCCCTTTTATTAATGAAATATCCGACAAAGATACTTAAAAATACTGTCCAAAATAAACACTGCTTAGAAATAAAACATGAGTTCATGGGAGATGCTTAAGTTATGAGCTCTGTACTTTCATTTCATCATTTGTAATTGGATTATCTAAATACTTTAACATTAAAATTCTCTGATTAAGCCGGGCACAGTGGCTCAAGCCTGTAATCCCAGCACTTTGGGAGGCCGAGGCGGGTGAATCACAAGGTCAAGAGATCGAGACCAACCTGGTCAACATGGTGAAACCCCGTCTCTACTAAAAATACAAAAAATTAGCTAGGCATGGTGGCGCGTGCCTGTAATCCCAGCTACTCAGGAGGCTGAGGCAGGAGAATTGCCTGAACCCAGGAGGCGGAGGTTGCGGTGAGCCGAGATCGCGCCATTGCACTCCAGCCTGGGTAACAAGAGTGAAACTCCATCTCAAAAAACAACAACAAAAAAATTCTCTGATTAAAAGTTTAAACAGAGAGAGAAACCTGATTGCTAAAATCCAGGAAATAAATTGCTTATGAGAATGTAAAATAGTTGTAACCACTGTGGAAAAGTCTGGCACTTCCTCAAAAGGTTGAACAGAGTTACAACATGACCTAGCAATTCCACTCCTAGGTATTACATATACATATACATTGTGTGTGTGTGTGTGTCTGTGTGTGTGTGTGTTTGTGTGTGTGTGTGTGTATAAAATATATACATATTATATACCCAAGAAAATTAAAATATACATCCACACAAAGCTTGAATGTTCACAGCAGCATGATTCATAAAAATCAAAAAGCAGAAGCAACCCAAATGTCCCTCAGCTGATGAATGGATAGACAAAATGCGTCACCATCCATACAATGCGGTATTAACAGCAATAAAATAAAGGGGTCAGGTACGGTGGCTCACACCTGTAATCCCAGCACTTTCAGAGGCTGAGGCGGGTGGATCACTTGAGCCCAGGAGTTTGAGACCACTCTGGCCAGCACGGTGAAACCCCGTCTCTTATGAAAATACAGTAGTGAGCCGGGCATGCCTGTAATTCCAGCTACTTCACAGGCTGAGGAAAGAGAATCGACTGAACACTGGAGGCAGAGGTTTTTGCACTCCAGCCTGGGCAATAGACTCTGTCTCAAAACAAACAAACAAACAAAAAAAACCACAACAACCACCTGGCGTCTCACTGTGACTTGGGCTGGAGTGTAGTGCCACTGTCGTAGCACACTACAGCCTCACATACTGGACTCAAGGGATCCTCTCACTTCAGTCTCCCGAAGTGTTGCCATCACAGCTGTGAGCCATCTCACCTGGCCAAATGATTTCCAATGAACCATTTTCTTTCTACTCCTTTTCATCATAGGACCCATATGAATTTTTTGCCTTAATGCAGCTTTCCAAAGTTTACTGAGGAATGATTTTTGAAGAATGAGCTAATTTTACGCCAAAATTAAGACAATGAAAAGCACTGAGATTTAAAAATTCAAAGCATGCTCATCGCAGTGGCTCACACCTGGAATCCCACAACTCTGGGAGACCAAGCAGGAGGCAGCCTAGGCTACACGGAGAGACCCTGCCTCACAAAAAATAAAAAGGAAACAAGAAAAGGAAACAACAGTTCAAAGCATAAAGAACCAGGGAGTTTTCTACCTTATAGTAGCTCACAAGCACAAGTTATCGTGATGTTTTTACAAACGGATTGACCAAGACGAAAAAGAATTGATGCACTCCTGCTGGAAGTAGAAGTCATTTAACTTTGGGAGGCATCAATTTGACAACTTATCAAAGGCTTTCCAACCATCAATACCCTGATTTTAAGAAATTTACCTTCAGGAAACAGATGCATAAATATACGGTTGTAGGCCGGGCGCAGTGGCTCAAGCCTGTAATCCCAGCACTTTGGGAGGCCGAGACGGGTGGATCACGAGGTCAAGAGATCAAGACCATCCTAGTCAACATGGTGAAACCCCGTCTCTACTAAAAATACTAAAAATTAGCTGTGCATGGTGGCGTGTGCCTGTAATCCCAGCTACTCAGGAGGCTGAGGCAGGAGAATTGCCTGAACCCAGGAGGCGGAGGTTGCGGTGAGCCGAGATCGCGCCATTGCACTCCAGCCTGGGCAACAAGAGCGAAACTCCGTCTCAAAAAAAAAAAAAAAAAAAAAAAAAAAAAGGGCCGGGCGCAGTGGCTCAAGCCTGTAATCCCAGCACTTTGGGAGGCCGAGGCGGGTGGATCACAAGGTCAAGAGATCGAGACCATCCTGGTCAACATGGTGAAACCCCGTCTCTACTAAAAATACAAAAATTAGCTGGGCATGGTGGCGCACGCCTGTAGTCCCAGCTACTAGGGAGGCTGAGGCAGGAGAATTGCTTGAACCCAGGGGGCGGAGGTTGCGGTGAGCCGAGATCGTGCCATTGCACTCCAGCCTGGGTAACAAGAGCAAAACCCCGTCTCAAAAAAAAAAAAAAAAAAAAAAAAAAATATACGGTTGTACTTAAATATATTCACTGCAGCCCTATTAAGTAAAAAATGTCTCAATATTCAACAATAGGTAATTTATTAAATAATGATACTCATATAATGGATTGAGACAGAACAATGTTCAGAAAAATACTACACTTTGGCCCAAAAATTACAAAACAATATTTATTACACAGATTTTTTTTTTTCTTTGAGACGGAGTTTCGCTCTTGTTACCCAGGCTGGAGTGCAATGGCGCGATCTCGGCTCACCGCAACCTCCGCCTCCTGGGTTCCGGCAATTCTCCTGCCTCAGCCTCCTGAGTAGCTGGGATTACAGGCACGCGCCACCATGCCCAGCTAATTTTTTTTGTATTTTTAGTAGAGACGGGGTTTCACCATGTTGGCCAGGATGGTCTCAATCTCTTGACCTCGTGATCCACCCCCCTCGGCCTCCCAAAGTGCTGGGATTACAGGCGTGAGCCACCGCACCCGGCCCTATTACACAGATCTTATAATGGATGTTGCAGTATTGTATACTGTGTAATGTATAACATTATGTTAACTTATCTCTGTCCAGATATATTTTGGACTCCTTGATCAAGCTGTGGAATTGTGGTTAGTGCTTTCCTCTAATGTAGACATAAAGAACTGTTATCTTAGGTAATCCAAAAGCAACTTCGATGTCCAAAGAAAGACAATCAACTGACCAAAGTTTTTTTTACTTCTTTGGCATTCAGGAATACACTTAATATTTTTAGACTATAAGTAAAATCTTCATGCTTACCTTGAAAGTCAAGATGATGCTAATAAACAGAAGAATAATAAGGACCAAACAGGTAGGATTCACTGACATGACATCATCTCTGTAGGGAAAATTAGGAGGCTGCAAAAGAAAAAGGCCTCGTTAGCAAATCTCTCTCATCATTCCAGAGAGTATTCCTTGGGCAGCAATTCAGACATGCTTATCAGAAAGCAACGGATTAAAGCAGACAGCTAATATTTAGGACCAGCACAAAAGTTCTATTGTGACTCTGCCCTCCTACCACATACAAGTTAGAAGTCACCGGTCTGGATCCAGGGACATTTTGTTTATCTGGGGACCTCTGAAATGTGGATTCTCTACAAGTTCTGAGCTTTTTTTTTTTTTTTTTTTTTTTTTAAGATTGAGTTTCTCTCTCTCTCACCCAGCTCAGCAAGATGGGAGGCTGAGGTGAGCAAATCACTTGGGCCCCGGTGGTGAAGGTTTAAGTGAGCCAAGATCATGCCACTGCACTCCAGCTGCCTGGGTGACAGAGCTAGACCACGTCTCAGGAAAAAAGAAAAAAAATAAAAAAGATTTGGATACATAAGCTTCCAAATACTTAAGAATTCTGTTTGGTTTCAGCTGCTGTCTGTCTGGGCCTTATCTATAGTTTTTTTTTTGAGATGGAGTTTCATTCTGTAGCCCAGGCTAGAGTGCAGTGGCACAATCTTGGCTCCCAGCAACCTCCCCCTACTGGGTTTGAGTGATTATCTTGCCTCAGCCTCCCGAGTAAGTGGGACCACATGCATCACCCCCACACATAGGTAAAATTTTTGTCTTTGTAGTACAGATGAGGTTTCATCAGGTTGGTCAGGCTGCTTTTGAACTACTGACCTCAAAAGATCCACCCACCTCAGACTCCCAAAGTGCTGGGATTACAGGCATGAGCCACCGTGCCCAGCCTAGTTCTGAACCATTAAAGGGTGTATGCAGGGCAAGGGACAGAAACCTATTAAAATGCTGTTTTCTTTGCAAAGAGCATTTTTGTTGATGATACTTCCTTCAACACCGCATATTCTCTTATAACTAGCAAGTACTTCTGGGGCAGTGAGGGTGGAGGAATTAAGCCCTACCATCTGACCACAACACCAGGTCAAAGGGAACCTCTTTAGGAGGATCAAAGCCTGCTACTATGGTTAGAGGGAGTTGCCAGACTTTCCCCACAAAACACTCACACAGCATTGATCAACGCCTACATCACTGGCCTAGGGAAGTGAATGGGAAGGCAGCCTACTGTGCTATCTCATCTTTTCTTTCTTCCTCACCATTCAATACTATGTGTTTGGATTCCTGAGCAAGATTCCAAAGCAAAGTTGTTTCCAATGTTGAGGAAGAACATGGAGAAAGCCCATGACTCCTGTGCTTGGCTCCTGCTCACCAGGGTGAACACCACCTAATGGTTTTCAGAGTCTCCTTGCACGTAGGACAAAATATCTAAGAAATAAAACTGACAATCATCGTGATCAGATCATGCAATTTTATTCTTTTATTAAGAATTAAAGGCCGGACACAGTGGCTCACGCCTGAAATCCCAGCGCTTTGGGAGGCCGAGGTGAGTGGATCACAAGGTCAGGAGTTCGAGACCAGCCTGGCCAACATGGTGAAAACCCCATCTCTACTAAAACTAAAAAAATTAGCCAGGCGTGCTGGCAGGCACCTGTAGTCCCAGATACTTGGGAGAGGCAAGAGAAATGCTTGAACCCGGGAGGTGGAGGTTGCAGTGAGCTGAGACTGCACCACAGCATTCCAGCCTGGACAACAGAGGGAGACTCTGCTCCAAACAAACAAACAAACAAATAATAAATAAATAAATTGGCTGAGCATAGTGGCTCACACCTGTAATTTCAGCACTTTGGGAGACTGAGGTAGGCAGATTGCTTGAGTATAGGAGTTTGAGACCAGCCTGGACAACATAGTGAAACACCATCTCTATTAAAAATACAAATTTAGCCAGGCATGGTGGCACATGTCTGTAGTCCAAACTACTTCGGAGGCTAAGTGGGAGGATCACTTGAGCCCAGAAGATTGAGGTTGCAGGCCAGGCATGGTGGCTCACACCTGTAATCTCAGCACCTGGGAGGCTGAGGCAGGCAATCACCTGAGATCAGGATTTCAAGACCAGCCTGGCCAATATAGTGAAACCCCATCTCTACTAAAAAAATATAGCCGGGCGCTGTGGCTCACGCCTGTAATCCCAGCTCTTAGGGAGGCAGAGGCGGGAGGATAGCTTGAGCCCAGGAGTTTGAGACCTGCCTGGGCAATATAGCGAGACCCCGTTCTCCACAAAAAGGAAAAAAACAAAAAGACCAAAAAAAAAATTTTTTTATATATATATATATAAAAGACAGCAGGGCGTGGTAGTGGGCACCTGTATTCCCAGCTATTCAGGAGGCACTGGCAGGAGAAACACTTAAACCCGGGAGGCAGAAGTTGCAGTGAGCTGAGATCCTGTCACTGAACTCCAGCCTGGGCGACAAGAGCAAAACTCTGTCACAAAAAAAAAAAAAAAAAAAGAAAGAAAAAGAAGACTGAGGTTGCAGTAAGCCTAGGCCACACCGCTGCATACCAGACTGGGTGATAGAGTGAGATCCTGTCCCCCGTACCCCAAAAACAGAATAAATTAACTTGGCATTGTTGAGAAATTGCACTATTCCTGTGTCTAAATTTTTTTTCCTTTTTTTGAGATAGAGTCTCGCTCTGTCACCCAGGCTGGAGTGCAGTGGGCCTCACTACAACCTCCACCTCCTGGGTTCCAACTATTCTCCTGCCTCAGCCTCCCAAGTAGCTTGGACTACAGACATGTACTACCACGACCGGCTAATTTTTGTGTTTTTAGTAGAGATGGCCTTCCACCATGTTGGCCAGGCTGGTCTCAAATTCCTGCCTCAAGGGATCCACCAACCCTGGCCTCCCAAAGTGCTGAGATTACAGGTCTTAGCCACCGCGCTGTGTCTAATTTTTAAAAGAGATTAAAATGCAAGTATGTGGCCGGGAGTGGTGGCTCACACCTGTAATCCTAGCACTTTGAGAGGCTAAGGAAGGTGGATTCCTTGAGGGCAAGAGGTCAAGACCAGCCTGGCCAACATGGTAAAACCCTATCTCTACTAAAAACACAAAAATTAGCTGGGTATGATACCCAGCACCTGAAATCCCAGCACTCCTGGAGGCTGATGTGGGTGGATCCCTTCGGGCTAAATGTTTCAGACCAGCCTGGCCAAGATGGTAAAACCCCATCTCTACTAAAAATAGAAAAATTAGCCAGGCATGGTAGCAGGTGCCTGTAATCCCAGCTATTTGGGAGGCTGACGCAGGAGAATCGCTTGAACCAGGGAGGCAGAGACTGCAATGAGCTGAGATCAATTGCACCCACTGCACTCCAGCCTGGGTAACAGAGCAAGACTCCATCTCAAAAAATACAATAAAATTGGGCCAGGCACAGTGGCTCACACCTATAATCCCAGCACTTTGGGAGGCTGAGGTGGGGGGATCGACCGCGGTCAGGAGTTCGAGACCAGCCTGGCTAACAGTGAAACCCTGTCTCTAATTAAGGTACAAAAAATCAGCCAGGCATGGTGGCACATGCCTGTAGTCCCAGCTCCTCAGGAGGCTAAGGCAGGAGAATCACCTGAACTTGGGAGAAGGAGGTTGCAGTGAGCTGAGCTTGTGTCACTGCACTCCAGCGTGGGTGACAGAGCAAGACTCCACCTCAAAAAATGAAAATAAATAAATAAATAAATAAAGTTGGCTTGGTACAGTGACTCACACCTATAATGCCAGCACTTTGGGAGGCCAAGGCTGGAGGATCACTTAAGTCCAGGAGTTTCAGGCAAGTCTGGACAAGATGGTGAAACCCCATCTCTACAAAACATACACACACAAAAAAAAATTTAGTTGGGCATGGTGGTGCATGCCTGTAGTGCCAGGTATTCAAGAAGTTGGGATGTGAGGATCATGTGAGCCTGGGAGGTCAACGCTGCAATGCGCCAAAATAACGCCACTGTACTCCAGCCTGGGTGACAGAAACCCTGTCTCAAAAAAAATAATAATAATAAAGTTACAGAGGTATCCCAACCTCATAACCACTGTAAGTTTCTTAACACCCAGCCACTAATGTTCACTCATATGGTCACAAAGGACATTTAACCATAAACTAGTCCCAAAATAATGCTTGGGAAAGGAGGGATAGTAGGGTCAAACGTATTTGGGAACTAATATAGAGCAGAGTTCCACTTTCTTTTGATTTTTCTTTTTTCTTTCTTTCTTTTTTTTTTTTAAGATTCTGCCTCGCTCTATTGCTCAGGCTTGAGCGCAATGGAGTGACCTTGGCTCACTGCAGCCTCCACCTCCCAAGTTCTAGCAAATTCTCCTACCTCAGCCTCCCGAGTAGCTGGGGTAACAGGTATGTGCCACCTCTCCCAGCTAAGTATTTTGTTTGTTTGTTTTTGAGCAGAGTTCCACTTTCAATACACTAGCAGAGGCAAAAAGCTATCCTTTTTTGATAACTGAGAAAATTACATTTTACCAAACAAGATTCTTAGTAACCAGACTATAATTTAGGTAGGCACATCAAATACCGACATCACTGCTACCAATAATAACCCCGGCCCTCAAAAATTTCTTATCAGGCCAGGCACAGTGGCTCAGACCTGTAATCCCAGCATTATGGAAGGCTGAGGTGGGTGGATCACCTGAGGTCAGGAGTTTGAGACCAGCCTGACCAACATGGAGAAACCGCATCTCTACTAAAATACAAAATTGGTCAGGTATGTTAGTGCATGTCTGTAATTCCAGACTCTTGGGAGGCTGAGACAGGAGAATCACTCAAACCCAGGAGACAGAGGTTGCAGGGAGCCGAGATTGCGTCATTGCACTCCAGCCTGGGTGGCAAGAGCACGACTCCATCTAAAAAATAAATCACTAAATAAATAATTCTATCAGTAACTCAGCTGCGAGCTAAAAATCCTGAAATTAATGTCTGTGTCTCTCTATGACTCTACATCCCTTACTTAACCGGCTCTCCCTAATAAAAAGAAGCAGTAAGAGGCCCACATACCAGTTGTCGTATGTATTCCTGAATGGAGTTTGGATAAACAAGCACAGTGATTGCAACCAAGGTGTTCAGGGCAAAATCAAAGATCTGGTAACAGAAGAATGGGATAATCCAGGCTGCGTGTTGCTAAAAAGAACAGAAAACAGAGAGTTAATGTGTTCAATATTATAAAATATTATTTTTTCAAATTCAAAGAAATATTTTATTAATCTGAAAGGAAATGGAAAAATTGAAATTCATTAAACAAGGTCTTGGTGGAAACCGCTATGCTAAATATAAGCAGTCAACAAACAAGCTTCAATGAACATTTCCAGGAGGTGGGGTGGAGTGGCTCACACCTGTAATCCCAGCATTTTGGGAGGCTGAGGTGGATGGATCACCTGAGGTCAGGAATTCGAGACCATCCCAGCCAACATGGTAAAATCAGATCTCTACCAAAAAACACAAAAATGAGCAAGGTGTGGTGGCACACACCTGTAGTCCCAGCTACTCTAGAGGCTGAGGTGGGAGAATTGCTTAAACCTGGGAGGTGGAGGTTGCAGTGAGCTGAGATTGTGCCACTCCACTCCAGTCTGTGCGACAGTCTGTCCCCCTCAAAAAAACAAAACAAAAGCAAACAAACAAACAAAAAACATTTCCAGGACTATAATACTGATTTTATTGCTTTTCCTAGTACCATCTAATACAAACGAGAGATATAAACATTATTCAGAGATTCTTTTTTTTTTTTTTTTTTTTTTTTTGAGATGGAGTTTCTCACTTGTTACCCAGGCTGCAGTGCAATGGCACGATCTCGGCTCACCGCAACCTCCGCCTCCTAGGTTCAGGCAATTCTCCTGCCTCAGCCTCCTGAGTAGCTGGAATTACAGGCATGTGCCACCATACCCAGCTAATTTTTTGTATTTTTAGTAGAGATGGGGTTTCACCATGTTGACCAGGATGGTCTCGATCTTTTGACCTCGTGATCCACCCACCTCAGCTTCCTAAAGTGCTGGGATTACAGGCTTCAGCCACCGTGCCCGGCCTATTCAGAGATTCTTACAGAAAGCTGGAAAGTCCCTTCTTTCTTACTATAGATAGCAGCACAGATGAACCATGTAAGAGACCCAGGAAAAGGCCAGCATCTAATTGCAAGCTGCTTACCTTGTATGCTCCATAAGTAGCCATAGCACATATCAGAATCATGAGAAGAGAAATCGCAATGGCAATGCACATGTCTGCCGAAGATTAAAAAGAAATTTTTAAAAAGAGGCAATCAGTAGTGGATCAACTGTTTGAATACTTTCAGTCTCTTCTCAAAGACATTTTTTAAATAAACTAGAATAAAGTTAATAAAAACTTTATATTAAGAGATTATTTCAAAATAGAGAAAGGGATATTAGTTTACAAGTATTTTTTAATGTTTGGTCATCTCGTCCTCTAAATTATATAAATAATGATTAGGTATTACTTTATAGATACATAGGTGTCTAACTTCTATTTTATAAACACACTGTATGACTCAAAGCTCTAATAAAAGTCTTCACATATTGCCATCTTATTTAAAATAAAACCACTTCTTATCAAGGCCTTGATGATCCGATTTCAGAGCATGTCTACCTCTCTAATCTCACCTCACCTCATCCCACTCTCTTGCTCACTATAAGATAACCATAACATCTAATTCATTTTATTTAATTTTTATCTATCTATCCATTTATCTATCTATTTATTTATTGAGATGGAGTCTCAGTCAGTCACCCAGGTTGGAATGTAGTGGTGCAATATCAGCATAACACAACCTCCACCTCCCAGGCTCAAGTGAGTCTCCCACCTCAGCCCCCTAACTAGCTGAGACTACGGGTGTGCTCCATCATGCCCAGCTGATTTTTGTATTTTTGGTAGATATGAGGTTTCACCATGTTGGCCAGGTGGGTCATGAACTTCTGATCTCAAGTGATCTGTCAGCCTCAGCCTCCCAAAGTGTGGGGTTGATAGGCATGAGCCGCCACACCCAGCCTTTTTTTCTTTAGTCAGTCTCTGATAAATAAGGGGCGTTCTTCTGTTTCCCAAGCTGGAGCTGCAGTGGTGTGATCATGGCTCACTGCAGCCTCGATTGCCTGGGCATTGCCACTATGCGATTACAGACATGAACCACTGCACACGGCCAAACACTTCTTAAAACAACTTGGCAGGTACACAAGTGCTTGTAGCACCATTAGTTGCTACAGGTAATAAATATTTTATGAATATTCTTTTATACCTACTCAATATTTAATAAGAAATAATTCTATAAAAATCAACTCCAAACGACTGGGTTTTTAAAACGGCTTTTCTTAAATCTGGCAGAACAAATTATTGTTAATGAGAAAAATAATACTGGTTTTTATTGTACATGCAACTTTTCTAAATAAAAGCTTTGAATATTTTCAACATAAAGATCTAGAGGGGAAAAAATGATCCTTATACTAAATCTCTGCTAAATTGCAAATCACATCCTGATTTCAAAAACATTAAAATGTAAACAACAACAACAACAATATGCATCGGAGAAGAAGCTGCTGAGAACAGAACAGGAAAAGAGGAATACTGGACACCAGAGCTGATCTAGCTCCTGCTCAGCCAGTGGAGAGTAGGCTTAGTGCATCTGTGATGGTTAATACTGAGTGCCAACTTGACTGGACTGAAAGATGCAAAATATTGTTCCTGGATGGGCCTGTGAGGGTGCTGCCAAAGGAGGTGAACAATTCAGTCCGTGGACTGGGAGATACAGACCCACCCTCGATCTGGGTGGGCATCATCTAATCAGCTCCCCGCCCGGCTAGAATAAAGCAGGCAGGAGAAGATGGACGAGCAGACTTGCTGAGTCTTCTGGCCCTTCCTCTTTCTCCAGTGCTGGATGCTTCCTGCCCTCGAACATCAGATGCCAAATTCTTCAGCTTTTGGACTCCTGGACTTACACCAGTGGTTTGCCACGGGTTCTCAGGTCTTTGGCCACAGACTGAAGGCCACGTTGTCAGCTTCCCTACTTTTGAGGTTTTGGGACTCAGACTTATCCATCACTGGCTTCCTTGCTCCTCAACTTGTAGACGGCCTATCATGGGACTTTACCTTGTGATTGTGTGAGTCAATTCTCCATAGTAAACTCCCTTAAATATATCCCATTAGTGCTGTCCCTCTAGAGAACCCTAATACAGCATCCAAAGATTTCAGTAAGACATTTAGCAGAGCTTTTCATAGTATTTTTGTAGGCAAAGTAGGGAAATGTACACCAAGTAAACAGCTTGGTTAGGTGGAACGTCAAGATAAGTAGTGGAGTGGCTCATCCAGCTGACTTCCAGTGCTGTTCCAAATCCACTCTTCAATACCCTGTTCTCTGCCCCGGCAGTGATCTGTACGGGCTCTCGATATACAGCTTCTCTGCCCTCCACCCTCTGGTGAGGGAATGAGATCAGATGGGGGAAGAGAGTGAGGGTGCCTTCCACTCTGAGCTCGTCTTGGGTTGGTGACAGACCTAGTCCAAATGCCACTGCCCCTCACGAAGAGGTTAAACCTAGGTGGCTGTCTCATTCCCAGCTCCAGTAACTATGGCCTTCCAAGATTATCCAAGTGACTTTACCATCTCTAGTGGTCTTCTCATACATACAAAGGTGTACCCTTGCAAAAAATCTTGAAAATAATCATCTAGGCCGAGCGTGAGCCAGTGGCTCATGCCTGTAATCCCGGCACTCTGGGGCCAAGGCAGGCAGATCACTTGAGGTCAGGAGTTCAAGACCAGCCTGGTCAACATGATGAAACCCCATCTCACCTAAAAACACAAAAATTAGCTGGGCATGGTGGGGCATACCTGTACTTTCAGCTACTCGGGAAGCCAAGGCAGGAGAATCACTTGAACCTGGGAGGTGGAGCTTGCAGTGAGCCGAGATAGCACCACTGTACTCCAGCCTGGGTGACAGAGTGAGACTTCAACTCAAACAACAACAACAACAACAAATAATTCATTGAATTATCCTTTTAACACAAAGTCAAGTTAGAATTGTTCTAAGTTCTAAAAAAAGACAAAAAAAAAGTAACGATGTAGAGTATGCTTCCTTTTGAACCATGTGACTTAAAAGATAAACAGTTGAAAGAATAGGAAGGAGGATGGACGGAAATACAGAGCCAGGCCAGGCACGGTGCTCACTCCTGCAATCCCAGTACTTTTGGAGGCCAAGGTAGATGATTGCTTGAGCCCAGGAGTTCAAGACCAACCTGGGCAACACGGCAAAACCCCATCTGTTTCCTATTTCTCAGTTTTTATTATCAAAACTCTCAAACATACACACAGAAGTACAGTTAACTCTCATCACCTTTCGCTTATGTTGTTTCATCTGTGATTGCTTCATTTTTGCCCATTCTACCATTGGTGGAAATCTGGATTGTTTCCAACTTTTGGCTATTAGAAATAAAGCTACTATGACCACTTTTACACATGGCTGACGATGGATTTATGACGCACCCATTTCTCTAGGGTGTATGTCTAGGGCTGGGTTGTGTGGCGCTCACTCCTGGAGTGTACATACATCAAGGAATGGAATGCAGGGCCATAACGCAGATGCATATTCAGCTTTAGTTTTCCAAGGTGGTTGGCATGATTTACATTCCCAGCCATGACTGGAAAGTTCCAGTTGTTCGGCTTCGACACCCACAGGTTTTTGTCAACTGTGTTAATGTTGGTCATTTTGAAGGGGCACAGTAATTTACTACTGTGGTTGTAATTTGCGATTGCCTGAAACTTGTATGTGGAGAATACTCTCTTACGGATATCTTCTTTTGCAGCTGTCTGTCTTTCTCTTATTGATTTCACCCAGAACCATTTATTGAAAAGACCATCCTTTCTCCAGTAAATGTACGGGTGTCTTTAGCCTAAATCAGGGGACTGTATATATAAATAGCCATCATTTCTTGACAACTTATCTGGCCATTCTTTCTTCAGGCTAACTTTGTCTGCCCAGGGAAGAAAGTAAGTTTGACTACAAAGACAAATCTGCCACAAAATTAATTAGAAATAAATCTGGATGAACTGCTGTTTGATACTATGCATAGCAGGGACACCTCAGGTTATAATTCTTTACCAAACAAAATTTCACAAATAAAATTCCGTGAAATCTACCTCTACTGAAAGCTATGAGTGTGTAACACAATATGCCACACATACATGCTTTTCAATCATTACTCTTTGAGCTTCTAGGTCAGTGGACTGAACTACTTTTTCTTAAACTTTTTATTCCGAAGTCATTTTGCACGTATAGGAACGTTACAAACACAGCAGAATTAACTTATACCCTTCACCCTGCTTCCCTTATTAACAATTTACCTAGCTCTAGCACAACTTCCCAAACCAGGAAATTAACACTGGTACAACACTATTAATGAAACTGTACAACTGATTTTTTTTTTTTTTTTTTTTTTGAGATGGAGTCTTGCTCTGTCACCAGGATGGAGTGCAGTGGCACAATCCCAGCTCACTGCAACCTCCGCCTCCTGGGTTCAAGCAATTATTCCACCTGAGCCTCCCGAGTAGCTGGGACCACAGTTGTGTGCCATCACGCCCGGCCAATTTTTTTGTATTTTTAGTAGACACAGGGTTTCACCGTGTTGTTGGCCAGGATGGTCTTGACTTCTTTACCTCGTGATCCACCCACCTCGGCCTCCCAAAGTGCTGGGATTACAGATATAAGCCACCGCGCCTGGCCAACTAATTTGAATTTCACCTGTTCTCCCTCCATGTCCTTTTTCTTTTCCAGAATCTAATCCAGAATCCCACACTGCATTTAACGGTGTCTCTTCCAATCTGTGACAGTTCCACATTCTTTCCCAGTATACTCAACTGAAGCTGGGTAGGGTGGCTTATGTCTATAATCCCAGCACTTTGGGAGGTCGAGGAGTATGAAGTGCTTCAGCTTGGGAGTTCAAGACCAGCCTGGGCAACATGGCAAAACCCCACCGCTACAAAAAATTAGCCAGGTGTAGTGGCTCATGCCTCTAGTTATAGCTACTTGAGAGGCTAAGGTGAGAGAATCACTTGAGTCCAGGATGTAGAGATTACAGTAAACCCAGATTGTGTGCGACACAGCATTCCAGCCTGGTGACAGAGTGGGAACCTGTCTCAAAAAAATTTTTTTGAGGCCGGGCGCGGTGGCTCAAGCCTGTAATCCCAGCACTTTGGGAGGCCGAGGCGGGTGGATCACGAGGTCAAGAGATCGAGACCATCCTGGTCAACATGGTGAAACCCCGTCTCTACTAAAAATACAAAAAATTAGCTGGGCATGGTGGCTCGTGCCTGTAATCCCAGCTACTCAGGAGGCTGAGGCAGGAGAATTGCCTGAACCCAGGAGGCGGAGGTTGCGGTGAGCCGAGATCGCGCCATTGCACTCCAGCCTGGGTAACAAGAGCGAAACTCCGTCTCAAAAAAAAAAAAAAAAAAAAAAAAAAAATTTTTTTGGCCTGGCGCGGTGGCTCACGCCTGTAATCCCAGCACTTTGGGAGCCCGAGGCGGGTGGATCACAAGGTCAAGAGATTGAGACCATCCTGGTCAACATGGTGAAACCCCGTCTCTACTAAAAATACAAAAAATTAGCTGGGCATGGTGGCGTGTGCCTGTAATCCCAGCTACTCAGGAGGCTGAGGCAGGAGAATTGCCTGAACCCAGGAGGCGGAGATTGCGGTGAGCCGAGATCGTGCCATTGCACTCCAGTCTGGGTAACAAGAGCGAAACTCAGTCTCAAAAAAACAAAAAAAAAAGAAAAAAAGAAAAGAAAAAAGAAAAAAAATTTTAAGCTATTTCCTTCTATTTTCTTTTTTTATTCCAGTAGATTCTCCTATATACCTCGTTTTAATATAAACTGGAATTTAGCTTTCTTCTACCAGATTATGGGGGGAAAAAAATCACATGTAAAAGTGAGAAAGAGTTGTGCTCTGAAGATGAAATCTTCGGATAGGTGTCACCACTACAAAAAGATAACAAGTTAAAATTGCTATATTAACTTTCATAATTTTTTTTGTTTTGTTTTTCTGAGACAAGGTCTCGCTATGTCCCCTGGGCTAGAGTGCAGTGGCACAGTCTCGGCTCACTGCAACATCTGTCCCCAGGCTTAAGCAATCTTCCCACCTCAGCCTCCCAAGTATCTGAGAATATAGACACGCACCATCACACCCGGCTAATTTCTGTATTTTTACTTGAGCAGGGTTTCGCCATGTTGCCCAGGCTGATCTCGAACTCCTGAGCTCAAGCAATCCTCCTATTTCAGCTTCCCAAAGTGCTGGGATTACAAGTGTGAGCCACTGCACCTGGTCTAACATTTCTTATTCTCTCTATTCTGAATGACCCCCATTACTCATATGAATTCTTTCAGAAAGAATAATGAGTTTAATTAATGTTAAATTAACATCACTCTGTTTTCTTTCCCTCCGGATTAAAGCTACACAATTCCAGTAGCAGGATTTCCTTTCTTAGGTAATTGAAGTTAGGAAAAGAAGTTGTAAATGCTAATGCTATGGTTCTATCTGGATCGAATATGTAGTAACACTGCATGTCTTATTTTCATCACCAGAGATTAAGCTGGGTAATGACCATGTGACATGATAGCCTATATTTAGCTACCTTGAAAGACTTGCTGGTACTTCAGACTTCAAAATAGTTATTGTTTTACAATGTCCTGGATGTTAATTCCAGTGCGTTTTTGGTTTCTCTTGTATTTTATATATTTGAAAGGAATGAATGGTTTGTAATTACTTTCTTTTTTTTCCCCCAGACAGAGTCTTCCTCTGTCACCCACGATGGAGTACTGCGGCATTATCTCAGCTCACTGCAGCCTCAGTCTCCCAAGTACCTAGGACCAAAGGCACGTGCCACCACATCCAAACAATTTTTGTATTTTTAGTAGAGACAGGGTTTCGTCATGCCTATAATCCCAGCACTTTGGGAGGCCAATGTGGGGGAATCATGAGGTCAGGAGATCAAGACCATCGTTGGCCAAAACCCCACCTCTACTAAAATGTAAAAAAAAAAAAAAAAAAAATAGCTGGGCACATAGTCCCAGCTACAGGGAGGCTGAGGCAGGGGTTCAATCACTTGAATCCAGAAGGCCAAGGTTGCAGTGAGCCGAAATACACTGCACTCCAGACAGCTGACAGAGCAAGACTCCATCTCAAAAAAAAAAAAAAAAAAAAAAAATCAGATGGTTATAAAGAATCACCTTTCCTCCAGTTCTTATCTCCATCTGAGACCACCTCAGTCAGCCTCGACCTTATTATTCACATCATTATCAACATATTTGTCAAAGCCATTCAACAAGTCTCTAGGAAGTTCTAATTTTTCCCATTTTTTTTTTTTTTTTTTTTTTTTTTGAGATGGAGTTTCGCTCTTGTTACCCAGGCTGGAGTGCAATGGCGCGATCTCGGCTCACCGCAACCTCCGCCTCCTGGGTTCAGGCAATTCTCCTGCCTCAGCCTCCTGAGTAGCTGGGATTACAGGCACACGCCACCATGCCCAGCTGATTTTTTGTATTTTTAGTAGAGACGGGGTTTCACCATGTCGACCAGGATGGTCTCGAACTCTTGACCTCATGATCCACCCGCCTCGGCCTCCCAAAGTGCTGGGATTACAGGCTTGAGCCACCGCGCCCGGCTCTTTTTCTGTTTTTTTTTTTTTTTTTTTTTTTTTTTTTTTTAAGACGGAGCCGTGCTCTGTCACCCAGGCTGGAGTGCAGTGGTTCGATATTCACTCACTGCAACTTCTGCCTCCGGGGCTCACTGCAACCTCTGCCCCTGTGGTTCAAACAATTCTCCTGCCTCAGCCTCCTGAGTAGCTGGGATTACAGGAGTGCACCACCATGTCTAGCTAATTTTTGTATTTTTAGTAGAGACAGGATTTCACCATGATAGCCAGGTTGGTCTTGAACTCCTAACCTCATGATCCACCCACCTTGGCCTCCCAATGTGCTGGAATTACAGGCATGAGTCACCTCGCCTTGCCACTTTCCCACATTTTCCTGTTTTCTTCTGAACCCTCCAAACTGTTCCAACTTCTGCCTGTTGCTCAGTTCCAAACTCACTTCCACATTTTGAGGTATCTTTTCAGTAAAACTCTATTCTACTGGTACCAATTTACTGTATTAGTCCATTTACACAGGGCTGATAAAGACACACCCAAGACTGGGGAAGAGGTTTAACTGGATTTAACCTCAGTTCCATTTGGCTGGGGAGGCCTCAGAATCACGGCAGAGGGTGAAAAGCATTTCTTCCATGGTGGTGACAAGAGCGAATGAGGAGAAGCAAAAGTGGAAACTCCTAATATACCTATGAGATCTCATGAGACTTAATCATTATCACAATATTAGCAAAGGAAAGACCAGCTCCCATAATTCAATCACCTCCACGTGGGTCCCTCCTACAATATAGGGGAATTCCGGGAGATACAATTCAAGTTGAGATTTAGGTGGGAACACGCCAAACCTATCAATCCCTAACAACTGTGCTCAGCTAGTTACTGAAATTAAAGTCGAGTTTTGCCCCCCAGGTCTGTTCCCACCTCCCGACTCCCAGACTTTCTCAGCTCAGTAAAGACACAGGTCATCTCCTCAAGCTTGAAGGCAGAAGTTATCTTTGATTCCTCCGTTTCCTTCACCGCCCAAACCAGCAAATTCTGCCAAATCTCTCCCTGTTCTCTAACCCCAGTGCAGCCTAGGTGCTATCCCCAATACCACTCTCCCAGCCTCTGTGCTCACACACACAGTCCCCCAAACGTACCCTCCACTCAGCAAAAAAAGGGATCTTAAATGCACACGTCAGTTCATGCATTCAGTTAAAACCACTGAACGGCTTTTTCTCACGTGGAGAAACAGAGCCCTCACCACGTCTTTCGAATGCTTCCTATCTAGCTCTAAAACTGCGTGCTGAGCCACTCTCTCCCTCCCCTCTTATTTCCTCCAATGATTTTTATGAAAAGCTCACTTGAAGTTCTCCAAAGCCAATGAGAAATAAATCTGTACTATCTTCTCTTAAGATTATGCACAGTACTGCCCCTCTCCTTTGCCATGGACTCAGCATGATTATGATTATAAAATGATTAGGCTGCAGTGATCTTTAAGCTGGGAGCCTAGCTTCCTCCCTATTTACCCCATATCCGTGTACATATTTCCATTCACTGGAAAAACATCCTAAATTCCCCCAAATAATCTGCAACATCATTTCTAGAATGGAAAAGAATCACCTCCTAGAATAAAAATAAATACTGAAACATAATAGAAGACACAAGGAGATAAGCACGAGCTTTTCACCTTCCTTCCTGCCATTTATGCCTCTTCCTCTCAAAAAAGGCCAAAAGGAGGCCGGGCGCGGTGGCTCAAGCCTGTAATCCCAGCACTTTGGGAGGCCAAGGCGGGTGGATCACGAGGTCAAGAGATCGAGACCATCCTGGTCAACATGGTGAAACCCCGTCTCTACTAAAAATACAAAAAAAAATCAGCTGGGCATGGTGGCGCGTGTCTGTAATCCCAGCTACTCAGGAGGCTGAGGCAGGAGAATTGCCTGAACCCAGGAGGCGGAGGTTGCGGTGAGCCGAGATCGCGCCATTGCACTCCAGCCTGGGTAACAAGAGCAAAACTCCGTCTCAAAAAAAAGAAAAAAAAAAGGCCAAAAGGCTCAGGGTAGAAAGTCTACGACAATGCAATAGATTTTTATATGAGTAAGTTAACACGAGATGAAAAAAGATCTTATTTAGACTCTTGCACCTAGAAGACAGTCAGAACGTGGGCGCACACAAGTATTTATTTTTTTTTTTTTTGAGACGGAGTTTCGCTCTTGTTACCCAGGCTGGAGTGCAATGGCGCGATCTCGGCTCACCGCAACCTCCGCCTCCTGGGTTCAAGCAATTCTCCTGCCTTAGCCTCCTGACTAGCTGGGATTACAGGCATGTGCCACCATGCCCAGCTAATTTTTTGTATTTTTAGTAGAGACGGGGTTTCACCAGGTTGACCAGGATGGTCTCGATCTCTCGACCTCGTGATCCACCCGCCTCGGCCTCCCAAAGTGCTGGGATTACAGGCTTGAGCCACCGCGCCCGGCCACAAGTATTTGTTGATTTGTGATGACAGAAACTTATGTATCAGCTCAAATAGGCTCACGAGTCAATATCTGTAACTTAATAGGAAGTACTGGAGTCAGATTCCCTGCCCTTGAAAATACCAAAATATCTACTACTTACTGGCATCATCCATGAACTCAAAGTCACCGCCCAGTTCAGAACTTGAAAAGTGATACTGATCCGGATCAGCCAGGGCACTCAATAAAATCAACAGTACCACGGCATTGATGATCTGCAATAAGAAGAAAAAAAAGAATTTAAGTAACTCCAGGAGGCGGTCCTTTATCAAAGAAAATTACACTGACCACATGGAGTCAAGCTGGTCACAGGCAACTTCCTCAGTGGCTTGACTCTCAACACTAAGCCCCACCCATGGAGGGAGCAGACAAACATTCCCAAGGCAGAAATCCTGCCAGCCCATTCAGTTGCAGCCAAGCGTACAAGGCTTGGAGTGAAGACAACAGCGGGATTTTACCACGTTCTCCCCTGGCCCAGGCACCACAGAGCAGGGAACACACACACACACACACACACGCAGTAGCCCTGGCGCCAGTGGTTGGAAAAAGCACAAAAACTTTCCAGTTAGTCAACTACAGTCTGGAGCTAAAGGTGAGTAACCTCAAGTTGTCTCAGTTCATCAGACATTTTTCACAGGTTCAAACCGGTGGAGCTTTGGGAGCTTTGAAGCCATCTAGGAAGCAGTTTCAGAGAATGAATGCAAAGCTACATAGTGGATCCAGCATCATCACTCCTGCAACAACCCAAGTAATTCCCTTTCCCGGCCAGGCCAGCAGTCCTGTCTTCTGGATACTGCCCTTGGCTACTTTAAACTCAGCTCCTCTAAATGAAAATCATCTTCTTTAACATCTCCTACCTCTGATCCTCCTTGTTTGTTTTCTAGCTTAAAAACTGGCCTTGCTATTAATAATTAATAAAAAGGCCGGGTGCAGTGGCTCAAGCCTGTAATCCCAGCACTTTGGGAGGCCAAGGCGGGTGGATCACGAGGTCAAGAGATTGAGACCATCCTGGTCAACATGGTGAAACCCCGTCTCTACTAAAAATACAAAAAATTAGCTGGGCATGGTGGCGCGTGCCTGTAATCCCAGCTACTCAAGATGCCGAGGCAGGAGAATTGTCTGAACCCAGGAGGTGGACGTTTCGGTGAGCAGAGATCACACCATTGCACTCTAGCCTGGGTAACAAAGAGTGAAACTCCGTCTCAAAAAAAATAATAAAATAATAATAATAATAATAAACATTCAGGCACTAAGCTAAGTAAGTGCTTTATGTGGACTTTCTCTAAAGCCCCGCAATAACCTAATGAAGTGGGTACTAAATTATTTCCATTTATACATAGCAAACTGAGGCTCGGAGGTTAAAAAATGCTGCCCAGGAACAAACAGCTACCAAGCTATAGAGATGGGATTTGAATCCAGGAATCTAGTTCCAAAGCCTAATCTCTACAAGTCTCCCGTCCATACATGAAACTTCATCATCTGAGTTTACCATCTTTATCCTGCATACCCAACCAACTGCAAAACACTGACCATTCTACCTCTTCATTTCTATTTCCTTTATTCTTCCTAACTGTCATTGCTGAATAATACACAGCATATCAACTTTGATGGGACTGGGGTAGCAAGGACCACAGAGTTTAAGTCAGGCATCAGCTAAGAGCGTTGTTTGTTAAAAAACAAGGTGTTGGCCAGGCACGGTGGCTCACACCTGTAATCCCAGCACTTTAGGAGGCTGAGGCAGGTGGATCACGAGGTCAGGAGTTCAAGACCACCGTGGCCAAGATAGTGAAACCCCATCTCTACTAAAAATACAAAAAATTAGCCGGGCATGGTGGTATGTGCCTGTAATCCCAGCTACTCAGCAGGCGGAACTGGGCAACTGCTTGAACCTGGGAGGGAGAGGTTGTAGTGAGCTGAAATCGTGCCACTGTACCCCAGCCTGGGGGACAGAGCTAGACTCTGTCTCCCAAAAAACAAACAAACAAAAAAACAAAAAAAAAAAACAACAAAAACAAAAAAACTAAAATAAAACAAAGAGAGAGAAAGAGAGAAGGTGTGTCTATATTGCCTAGGCTGGCTTCTAACTCCTGGGCTCAAGCAATCCTACCTTCGCCTCCCAAGTAGCTGGAACTACAGGTGCAAAGCACCTGTAACAAGTAACAAGACTGGCTTGTTACTTCTTTACTATTTATTCTAAGTTCAGAATCTTATGACAGAGTTCTATGTTTTACTCTTCTCAAATGGAGTGCAGATATGAATAACCTTGATGCACAGAGAAAAGCCTTTTACTAACACTAATGATCAGCATATCCTACCACAAAAATCTTATTTGGGCTGACACAGTGGCTCATTTCTATAAAGGCTGAGGTGGGAAGTTCACCTGAGCCCAGGAGCTCAAGACAAGCCTAGGCAACATAATGAGACCCCATCTCAACAAGCAAACAAAAAACAAGCCAGGCATGGTGGCACATGCCTGTATTCCCAGCTACTCGGGAGGCTGAGGTGGGAGGATCACTTGAGCCCAGGAGTTTGAGGCTACAGTAAGCTGATGTGCCACTGTACTCTAACCTGTGCAACACAGTAAGACCTTTCCTCAAAAACAAATAAACAAAAATCCACATATTTAGAAATACCTGTTTATAGGAAGTGTAAGTGTTCTACAGAACATCCACTCAAGAGTTTACTTTTGGCGGGGCAAGGAGGCTCACACCTGTAATCCCACCGCTTTGGAAGGCCAAGGTGGGTGGATCACTTAAGGCTGGAGTTCAAGACCAGCCTAGCCAACATGGTAAAATCTTGTCTCTACTAAAAATGCAAATCTGCTGGGTGTGGTGGTGGGCGCCTGTAATCCCAGCTACTTGGAAGGCTTAGGCAGGAGAATGTCTTCAACCTGGGAGGCGGAGGTTCCAGTGAGCCCAGATTGTGCCCCTGCCTTCCAGCCGGGGTAACGCAGCAAGACCCTGTCTCCAAAAAAAAAAAAAAAAAAAGTTCATTTTTAATGACAACCCCAATTTGTTGTTTCAGAATTATTATAGGATTTGGAGTAATCTCCTTTTTTTTTTTTTTTTTGAAGATGGAGTTTCGCTCGTTACCCAGGCTGGAGTGCAATGGCACGATCTTGGCTCACCGCAACCTCCGTCTCCTGGGTTCAGGCAATTCTCCTGCCTCGGCCTCCTGAGTAGCTGGGACTGCAGGCATGCGCCACCATGCCCAGCTCATGTTTTCTATTTTTAGTAGAGACGGGGTTTCACCAGGTTGACCAGGTTGGTCTCGATCTCTTGACCTTGTGATCCACCCGCCTCAGCCTCCCAAAGTGCTGGGATTACAGGCTTGAGCCACCGCACCCGGCCCTTTTTTTTTTTCTTGGAGACAGAGAGTCTCACTCTGTGGCCCAGGCTGGAGTACAGTGGGACAACCTTAGTTCACTGCAACCTCTACCCTCCAGTTCAAGTGATTCTCCTGCCTCAGCCTCCCAAGTAGCTGAGATTACAGGTGACTGCCACTGCGCCCAGCTAATTTTTGTATTTTTAGTAAAGACAGGGTTTCACCATCTAGGCCAGGCTGGTCTTGAACTCTGGACATGATCCACCCACCTCAGCCTCCCAAACTGCTGAGATTACAGGAGTAAGCCACCACACCCAGCTGGAATGACTTTTTTCTTCCTATATTTTCCAAATTGTCAAATACAAGCTGACTGCTTTTGAAGAACAGCAACTTTCCAGCGTTTACATATACATATAACTAATTTAAACAGACACTACAAGCATGTGTTTAACCAAATTTCTGAAGGTGCAAAGAGTATATAGCGAAAAGCTACCCTCTCTGTCAGAGGCAAATGAACCCAAGGGACTCCACCATGAATAGGGGCTTGGTAAAATGAGGCTAAGGCCCACTGGGCTGCACTCCCAGGAGGCTAGGCATTCTAAGCCACAGGATAAGATAGGAAGACCCTGCAGATAAAACAGGTGATGGTAAAGGAGTCGGCCAAAACTCAACAAAACCAAGATGGCGACAAAAGTGACTGCTGGTTGTCCTCACTGCTCATTATGCACTAACTATAATACATTAGCATGCATGCTAAAAGACACTCCCCCCCTCCCCCCCCACCATGACAGTTTACAAATGCCATGGCAATATTAGGGAGTTACCCATATATGGTCTGAAAGGGGGAGGAACTCTCATTTCTGAGAATTGCCCACCCTTTTCCTGGAAAACTCATGAATAATCCACCCCTTGTTTAGCATATAATCAGTAAATAATTATGGCATTATCAGCTATTGCTCTGCCTATGGAGTTTTCATTCTTTTGTTTCTTTACTTAATAAACTTACATTCACTTTACTATATGGACTCCAACTGAATTATTTTTTGCATGAGGTCTAAGAACCGTCTCTTGGGATCTGGATCAGGACCCCTTTCCAGTAACATCTCCACAGTAATTATTATAACAGTTTATTTCTCTCCAAAGATCTAAGAAATTTTATAGCACATCTTAAAGCGTATGATTAACAAAACTCTATTTGGAGAAAACTTTTCGTAACAACTCCAAGGCTTAAAGGAAGCACACAGGCCAGTCCCACAACTGGCATTATGATGTTTGGCAAAGATGTTATTTGATAAACTGTCGAGTTTTCTTGGCATTTCAATCCCTCTACACCCCTTTTTTCTTTTTTTTTTTGAGATGGAGTCTCGCACTGTCATCCAAGCTGGAGTGCAGTGGCACAAGCTCAGCTCACCACAACCTCCACTCCCGGGTTCAAATGATTCTCCAGCCTCAGTGGCCACCAGTAACTGGGATTATAGGCACCTGCCACTAACTATGCCTGGCTAATTTTTTTTTTTTTTTTTTTTGTGAAGAGTTTCGCTCTTGTTACCCAGGCTGGAGTGCAATGGCGCGATCTCGGCTCACCGCAACCTCTGCCTCCTGGGTTCAAGCAATTCTCCTGCCTCAGCCTCCTGAGTAGCTGGGATTACAGGCACGTGCCACCATGCCCAGCTAATTTTTTGTATCTTTAGTAGAGATGGGGTTTCACCATGTTGACCAGGATGGTCTCGATCTCTCGACCTTGTGATCCACCCACCTCGGCCTCCCAAAGTGCTGGGATTACAGGCTTGAGCCACCGCGCCCGGCTTTTTTTTTTTTTTTTTTTTTTTTTAAAATAGAGACAGGGTTTCACCAAGTCAGCCAGGCTGGTCTCAAACTCCTGACCTCAAGTGATCTGCCCACCTCAGACTCCCAAAGTGCTGGGATTACAGGTGTGAGCCACTGTACCCAACTCCTCTATACTCTTCAAAAGGTATATGGAAAATTGTGGACTGAAATGAGATCAAATGAAATAAGAGAAATGTGCTTTGAAAAAGTATAAAGAACCACACAAGGGCAATGTACTCCATTATTGTTATCAGAATGGGGTAGGGTTTTAAAGTTGAAATGAAAAAAAACATAAATTTGGGATTCATGAACAAAAAGCTTTAAAGGGGAGCAGAGTAAGGAGTTCGCCAGATAAAATGGAAAGCTGATGAGGTAGAGTGCAGTGTCAGTGTGGGATCCTGTAGGGCTACTCATGGAGGCCTTTCTTTTTTTTTTTTTTTTGAGACGGAGTTTCGCTCTTGTTACCCAGGCTGGAGTGCAATGGCGCGATCTCGGCTCACCGCAACCTCTGCCTCCTGGGTTCAAGCAATTCTCCTGCCTCAGCCTCCTGAGTAGCTGGGATTACAGGCACGCACCACCATACCCAGCTAATTTTTTGTATTTTTTTAGTAGAGACGGGGTTTCACCATGTTGACCAGGATGGTCTCAATCTCTTGACCTCGTGATCCACCCGCCTCGACCTCCCAAAGTGCTGGGATTACAGGCTTGAGCCACCGTGCCCGTCTGGCCTCATCTCTTGAAAAAAAAAAAAAAAAAAAAAAAAAAAGCCGGGCGCGGTGGCTCACGCCTATAATCCCAGCACTTTGGGAGGCCAGGTGGGTGGATCACGAGGTCAAGAGATCGAGGTCAAGAGATTGAGACCATCCTGGCCACCAACTGGCCAGATCTTTTGTATTTTATTCTAAATTTAACAATAAGTCAATGGATGTTATTATGAAGAGGGAGACCCAGGCATCTCAGATCAACTTCCCCTTTTCATTCCTAGGACTGTAAACTGAAACCCTTTTCATATGAAATCCCTGAGACTGTAAACTTCCCCTTTTCATTCCTAAGACTGTAAACTGAAGCCCTTTTCATATGTAATTCCTGAGACTATAAACTGAAACCCTTTTAATATGTAATCACTAAGATTGTAAACTGAAACCCTTTTCGTATGTTAAGCTACAAACCTAAGATTCTTCCTCCTGTAACATCTAAAGTATAAGCCTATATAAAGAAGCAACCTTCCTTTGTTAGGGGAGCTTCCCTGTTAGGCAACAATGCCACCTTGCTCCTGGCCCACCTTCCTCCTGTATTAGGTTTCCTGAGGCTGCTCCTGCTACAATTACAGAAGAGAAGAATGTCATCTAGCCAGAGTTCAAATGACCGAATATACATAAAATACCTAGACTGGCATACAATAGCCCCTCATATTAATTATCTTACCTCTTCACACCTTAACAAGAACCATATTGGCCGGGTGCGGTGGCTCAAGCCTGTAATCCCAGCACTTTGGGAGGCCGAGGCGGGTGGATCATGAATGAGGTCAAGAGATCGAGACCATCCTGGTCAACGTGGTGAAACCCTGTCTCTACTAAAAGTACAAAAAATTAGCTGGGCATGGTGGCGCGTGCCTGTAATCCCAGCTACTCAGGAGGCTGACGCAGGAGAATTGCCTGAGCCCAGGAAGCGGAGGTTGCGGTGAGCCGAGATCACGCCATTGCACTCCAGCCTGGGTAACAAGAGCGAAACTCGGTCTCAAAAAAAAAAAAAAAAATTAATGCTTTTGTTTCCTAGTTTTCTAGATCTTCTAAAGCCAGTGTACTCTCAGTCCTGCTTTCCTGTACCCTCAAGTCCCTAGGGACCTGTTAACTCTTAATCGGCTTATTATTCTTCCCCAGTGGGGTCTACTCATCATATACAGTTACTAATTGCCTGTAACACATACTTGCTAAGTGCTTAGGAAGGACTCCCCAAGACTCAGAACATGAAGTTAAATAACTCCACACCCAAAAAACACAAAGCATAAAGCAGTGAGTATGACAAGAGCTCAGAGAAAGAATCATGGAAGTTAAGGAGAGGTACAGTCTGGGGTTGCAGGGACCTGCAACAGAGATGGTAGCAATTGAACAGGAACTCAAAAGATGAAGATTTAGAGCCTGAAAGGTATGGAATTCTCCTGCCTTAGCCTCCTGAGTAGCTGGGATTACAGGCACCTGCCACCATGCCCAGCTAATTTTTTGTATTTTTAGTAGAGATGGGGTTTCACCATGTTGTCCAGGATGGTCTCGATCTCTTGACCTCGTGATCCACCCGCCTTGGCCTCCCAAAGTGCTGGGATTACAGGTGTGAGCCAGCACGCCTGGCTGCCATAAAGGTTTTTGAGGAAGGATATGACCTGATGAGAGCTCTGTTATTAGAAAGATCAAACTGCTCGAAGTGGGAAGGCTAAATTAGATGCAGGAATCCAATCTGGTATTAAATAAAAAATTATAGCCGGGCGCGGTGGCTCAAGCCTGTAATCCCAGCACTTTGGGAGGCCAAGGCGGGTGGGTGGCGAGGTCAAGAGATCGAAACCATCCTGGTCAACATGGTGAAACCCCGTCTCTACTAATAATACAAAAAATTAACTGGGCATGGTGGTGGGCGCCTATAGTCCCAGCTACGTGGGAGGCTGAGGCAGGAGAATTGCCTGAACCCAGGAGGCGGAGGTTGTGGTGAGCTGAGATCATGCCATTGCACTCCAGCCTGGTTAACAAGAGCGAAACTCCCGTCTCAAAAAAACTAAAAACAAAATAAAATAAAATTAATTAATTAATAAAAAATTATAGGTGGCCGCAGTTGCAGACTGAGCTCCTGCACAAAAGGCCCCAACCGACTAGAATCCAAACCAAATGCACTCACCAGTGCTCAGGTTGATGAAAACCTGAAGTCACCTGATGCTGTGACATGGAAATTGCCTCATAAACTGCATACCTCACCCATACTTCGGCTTTCCATTGAAACTGCTCTCTGTAACCCTAATGTGACAAGCAAGCAGTCCAAACCAACGCCATTTAGGCCGGGCGTGGTGGCTCACACCTGTAATTCCAGCACTTTGGGAGGCCAAGGTGGGCAGATCACTTGAGGTCAGGAGTTCAAGATCAGCCTGACCAACATGGAGAAACCCCATCTCTTAAAAAAAAAAAGAAAAGAAAGAAAAATCAAGACTTGTAATAAGTAACTAAGGTTTGTAATTTCCCACCCTACCCAGACAATGTGTAAACTAATGCTTATCTTGACTTCTGTGCACCACTTAAGTAACAATAGGAATGTCCAAAGTCCCCTGGCCCTCAGAATGTTCAAAGCCCCTAGCCCTCACCTCCGCCCAGGAGGTGGCTTACGGAATGTCCAAAGCCTGCTAGCCCTCAGAATGTCTAAAGCCCCTAGTCCCCACTGCCGCTGAGGAGGTGGTTTACAGGCATAAAAGGTCTTGACACCCTCCTTTCGGGGCCGTGGGTTAGAGTGGGTTAGAGAGACTCGAGTCCCTCCGTGGCCACCAGCAATAAAGACCCTGTAATTTGGCCTATTCTTTGTCTCAGTGGTGATTTCCCCCTCGCTGGGTTACAACAATGCTAACCATCAGTTATTTTTCTATTGTTCTGTCTCCCTGCCCCTGCCTTACAAGAAAAGTCCCTTTGATACAACCCATCTGCTTTTAGTTCTTCGTTTCTGATTTCTTTAGCCTATTTCTGTCTATAAAGCCAAGCTCTTCTGCTTAGCTCATGGGATACTTTTATACATTTTATAGGATGAAGTGTTGCCCAATTCTAGAAAGCCAATTAAGATCTTTAAACTAAAATCGTTGTAATTTTGTCCTTTGACTCTGGAAATACCTACAATAGTCTGGGGCTAAGAAGTAATAGGGCATTTTATCTCCAATTCTCAAGACAATCCTGTGAGATGGTCATCTTCCACGTTACCTGGAAAGGTTTAGTGACTTTCTCTTAGGGCCTATGTGTGGGGGAGAGAGCCAAGGTTGGAACCCCAAGACCTTTCCACATGGGAGGAAGAATTACTAGAGATACAGTAACTGACTAGATGCAAAGAACATGGAAAGGGAAGCAAAGAAGACCTGAGTCTTCAAGCCTGGTGACAGGATGCGTCTTGTCATTATCAGAAATAGGGAAGGTCAGTGAAAGGGTGATGACAACATCAATTTTGGATACACTGTACTGAAAGTACTTGCAGAATGTCCAAATAATCCTATTTTTAGCTTATCCATCTGGCCTCTAATCTTCTGCTTTGTATTCGCCCTGTGGTATTCATGTGTGCCCTGTTTTTCTGTTTGCTACCGGAGTTCTGACAGCCCGATGCTGTCAGATACTTACATGCCTTTCTGCCCTCTCCTGCTCCGTCTCTGTAACACATCACATGGTGTCTGACAACAGAGTTCTGGCTGCCAGCTTGGTGTGTCCCTCTTACTCCGGAATGGATCTTGGGTCCTATGCCTGCTGGGGTCATAAATGATGTAGAAACTATTATCACTCACTCTACCTCAAGCCCTGTGATGCTTCTCTTGGCGGTGGTGGGGAACAAGTCCCCTTCCAGGTATCCTGGTTTCTTGGGAGACAGTCCAGTTAGAGGAGACACAGACAGGTAAGCTCATTACCCATCACAAATGACTCACCATTGTGGCTTTCAATCAGTGTGGAATTTTCCTAATAGAAGAAGGTCTGTGCACCACCATACAGCTACTGCACTATATAAAACCTCAATTGTGGTTGGGCGCTGCGGCTCACGCCTGTCATCCTAGCACTTTGGGAGGCTGAGGTGGATGGATCACCTGAGGTCAGGAGTTCAAGACCAGCCTGGCCATCATGGTGAAACTCCATCTTTTAAAAAACAAAAAAACGAAAAACCTCAATTGTTAGATGGGAATCTGGCACACCATGGATGATGTGAATAGAAAATGGGGAGCCAAGGGGACCTATGGCTGTGCAAAGGGGTTAGGGATAGCTACCAAATCCAGACAGATGGAAAGGTCAAACATGAGTCAAAGCCCCAACAACATTGGGTAAGAAGAACTTTCTGAAAGAGAGAAAATGGCAATCACCCAATCATCCATTCTAAGCAAGAATAAACATCACCACAAATGAGAACCAAGACGACCACTCAGGCTTGCGACCGCTCAGGCTTGCCAGGAGCACATTACGTAATGACCACAGCTAATCTAAATGCAAAAGAGAAGACATACTTATGCTCTAATTCAGTTAATGCTCACTTACATTTCGGCTTTCTTTGTCTGTTTTGTTGTGTCCTGTACAAACTGTTCCTGTTCTATTTATAAACTGTTCCTGTGATGTCACCTATTTTTCCTTGTTCTTAACAATGATTACTTCTACACGTAAATAAATCCAACTTCTGTCCAATTCCTTAAGTAATGTTAGGCTCCTAAAAATGCTCCAGAAATACAAAGTGCTTTCCACCCCATAAGTCATCTATCAGATCCCAAATAAGAGACTTGCAGCTTGAATCTAAACAACTGAAAATGTAATTGTCAGCTCTCCTTTTTTTTTTTTTTGAGACGGAGTTTCGCTCTTGTTACCCAGGCTGGAGTGCAATGGCGCGATCTCGGCTCACAGCAACCTCCGCCTCCTGGGTTTAGGCAATTCTCCTGCCTCAGCCTCCTGAGTAGCTGGGATTACAGGCACGCACCACCATGCCCAGCTATTTTTTTTTTGTATTTTTAGTAGAGACGGGGTTTCACCATGTTGACCAAGATGGTCTCGATCTCTTGACCTTGTG
This sequence comes from Saimiri boliviensis, assembly GCF_048565385.1. NCBI lineage: Eukaryota > Metazoa > Chordata > Mammalia > Primates > Cebidae > Saimiri > Saimiri boliviensis. The sequence goes on from NC_133463.1 coordinate 29,248,843, forward strand.
ATCCACCCGCCTCGGCCTCCCAAAGTGCTGGGATTACAGGCTTGAGCCACCATGCCTGGCCAGCTCTCCTTTTTAAAAAGCCTCAATAAAAGACCCTTAAGGCCAGGCACAGTGGGTCACACCTGTAATCCTAGCACTTTGGGAAGCTGAGGTGGGTGGATCACCTGAGGTTGGGAGTTTGAGACCAGCCTGACCAACATGGAGAAACCCAATCTCTACAAAAATACAAAATTAGTAGGGGCAAGCGCCTGTAATCCCAGCTACTCAGGAGGCTGAGGCAGGAGAATCACTTGAACAAGGGAGGCAGAGGTTGTGGTGAGCCAAGATCAAGCCATTGCACTCTAGCCTGGCAACAAAGGCAAAATTCCATTTCAAAGAAAAAAAAAAAAAAAGAACCTTAAAACCCACTGATTCAGCCGGGCACGGGTCACCATGCCCAGCTAATTTTTTGTATTTCTCGATCTCTTGACCTCGTGATCCACCCGCCTCAGCCTCCCAAAGTGCTGGGATTACAGGCTTGAGCCACCACGCCCGGCCTGCAAATAATATTTTTTAAAAATAGCTGGGTATAGTAGCATGTGCCTGTGATCCCAGCTACTTGGGAGGCTGACGTGGGAAAACTGCTTGAGCCTGAGTGGTCAAGGTTGCAATGAGGTGTGACTGTACCACTGCATTCCAGCCTGGGAAATAAAGTGAGGCCCTCCATCTCAAAAAAAAAAAAAAAAAAAAAAAAAAAAAAACCTAGGTCAGGCACAGTGGCACATACCTGTAATCCCAGCTACTTGGGAGGCTGAGACACGAGAATCGCTTGAACCCAGGAAGAAGAGATTGCAGTGAGCCAGGACTGCACCACTGCACTCCAGCCTGGGCAATAGAGCCAGACTTTGTCCTAAAACACGTAACAGTCCAGGCGTGGTGGCTGACTCCTGTAATCCCAGCACTTGAGAGGCTGAGGTGGGCAGGTAACTTGAGATCAGGAGTTTGAGACCACTCTGGCCAACATGGTGAAACCCCATTCTACTAAAAATACAAAAATTAAGGCCTGTCCCAGCACTTTGGGAGGCTGAGGTAGGAGGATTACGAGGTTAGGAATTCCAGACCAGCCTCACCAACACAGTCAAACTCCATCTCTACTAAAAATATAAAAATTAGCTAGGTGTGGTGATACACGCCTATAGTCCCAGCTACTTGGGAGGCTGAGGCAGGAGAATCACTTGAACCCAGGAGGGGGAGGTCGCAGTAAGCCAAGACCGTGCCATTGTGCTCCAGTCTAGGTGACAGAGCAAGACTTCATCTTAAAAACAAAAGAAGTGGCCGGGCGCAGTGGCTCAAGCCTGTAATCCCAGCACTTTGGGAGGCCGAGGCGGGTGGATCACGAGGTCAAGAGATCGAGACCATCCTGGTCAACATGGTGAAACCCCGTCTCTAAAAATACAAAAAAAAAAAATTAGCTGGGTATGGTGGTGCATGCCTGTAATCCCAGCTACTCAGGAGGCTGAGGCAGGAGAATTGCCTGAACCCAAGAGGCGGAGGTTGCGGTGAGCCGAGATCGCGCCATTGCACTCCAGCCTGGGTAACAAGAGCGAAACTCCGTCTCAAAAAAAAAAAAAAAAAAAAAAAAAAAAGAAAAAAATACAAAAATTAGCTGGGCATGGTGGTGCACTTGTAGTCCTAGCTACTCTCAGGAGGCAGAGGTTGCAGTGAGCCAAGATCACACCACTGCACTCCAGCCTGGTAACAGAGTGAGGTTGTCTCAAAATACTACTACTAATGAGGGAAGGTGTTCTCTTTCCAGATCCACAAGGGAGTGTAGTTTTAAGGGCAAGAACTTCCCAGTATCATGCCCCGCTCCCATCTCTCTCCATCCAGGAGATTTAATGGTCTGTTTTAATTTTCCTAGGCACTGCAAGAAAAGTCAATCACTCCATGAGAAGTTCTAAGGAACTCCTTTCACCGGCCAGGGGTCTTAAGAGAATGTAAAGGTGGGGGTTCCTCCCAGGTTAAAAGTCCCCTTCTTCCTCACCCCTTCAGACTCCATTTTGGATATTCTCTCTCTTTTTCTTTCTCTCTCTCTCTCTCTCTCTCTCTCTCTCTCTCTCTCTCCCCCCTTCTCTTTCTCTACTAAATAAAATCACTTTTCTGCAACACTGTTTGGGGTCTGCTATTTACTTTGCAAGCACACCTGGTCCCCTCTCTCATTCTTGAGAGAACAGGAGACCAAGAACCGTGGAGAAATGTCTTCTCAGGGGAACTATGGGCTCTCCTGAACCCCTGAACCCCAACAATAATTTGTCATCAAAACTACAAGGTGAAGGTTGGGTGCAGTGACTCACACCTGTAATCCCAGCACTTTGGGAGGCAGAGGTGGACAGATCACCTGAGGTCAGGAGTTTGAAACCAGCCTGGTCAACATGGAGAAACCCCATCTCTACTAAAATACAAAAATTAGCCAGGCATGGTGGCACACATCTGTAATCCCAGCTACTCTGGAGGCTGAGGCAGCAGAACTGCTTGAACCCAGGAGATGGAGGTTGCAGTGAACTGTGATGGCACCACTACACTCCAACCTGGGTGACAGAATGGGACTACGTCTCCAAAAAACCAAAAACAAAAATACTACAATGCTAAATCATCTCACCCCAGTTGAAATTCCTTTTATCCAAAAGTCAGGCAATAAGAAATGCTGACGAGAAAGCAGAAAAAACTGAATTTTTATATACTATTAGTGGGAATGCATATACAGCCACTATGAAGAACAGTCTGGAAGTTCCTCAAAAAACTAAAAATAGAGCTATCATACAACGCATCAATCCCACACCTAAAGAAAGGAAATAAGTCTATCAAAAAAAATAGTTGTACTCCCATTTTATTGCAGCATTATACACAAAGATCTGTAAGCTACCTGTGTCCATCAACAGATGAAGGTATAAAGAACATTTGGTATATATACACGATGGAGTACTACTCAGCCATAATGAGATCTTGTCATTTGCAACAACATGGACGGAACTAGAGGTCATTATGTTAAGTGAAATAAGCCAGGCATAAGAAACCGAACTTTGCACGTTCTCAAGTATTTATGGGAACTAAAACTGTAAAGAATTGAACTCATGACTGCCGAGCGCAGTGGCTCACGCCTGTAATCCCAGCACTTTGGGAGGCAGAGGCAGGTGGGTCATGAGGTCAAGAGATCGAGACCATCCTGGACAACATGGTGAAACCCCGTCTCTACTAAAAATACAAAAAATTAGCTGGGCATGGTGACGCGTGCCTGTAATCCCAGCTCCTCAGGAGGCTGAGGCAGGAGAATTGCCTGAACCCGGGAGGTGGAGGTTGCAGTGAGCCGAGATCACGCCACTGCACTCCAGCCTGGGTAACGAGAGCGAAACTCCGTCTCAAAAAAAAAAAAAAAAAAAAAAAGAAAGAAAGAATTGAACTCATGAAGCTAGAGAGTAGAAAGATGGTTACCAGAGGCTTAGAAGGGTAGTGGGGAGTGACAAAGCAGAAGGTTAATGGGTACAAAAAAGTGGAAAGAGGCCGGACCCAGTGGCTCATGCCTGTAATCCCAGCACAGAGGCTGAGGAGGGTGGATCACTTGAGCCTAGGATGTCCAAAAAAAAAAAAAAGAAAGAAAATACAAAACTTAGCCATGTGCTTGTAATCCCAGCTACTGGGGAGGTTGAGGCAGGAGAATCCACTTGAGCCTGGGTGGAGAGGGTTGCACTGAGCGGAGACCATGCCACTGCACTCCAGCTTGGGATCTCAAAAAAAAAAAAAAAAAGGGAAGAAAAATAGAGTGTGACTTCTAAAACAGTAAATGGGAAAAATGGATAGAAGAAAATTCAGTCAATCTGAAACATGGCAACGAAGGAGAAAAACAGAAACAATGACTGAAATATATCTCAGGGAATTAATTTGTCCAGTTAAAGACAAGCATTGTCAGGCTGCCTAACACTGTCCCTCCCGTCTTCAAACTCTCCTATGTGCCTTATCATAGTGCCACACACTCTCCTTTGTAGTATTTACCATACCTGTGATCCTGTACATTACTAAGTTATATTAATTACTGGTTAATATATATTTCCTCTACTTCAACACAGATTCGACACTGGCAAGGACTGGGTCTATTTTCAATCAACATTGCATCACCAACACCTAGCACAGTTCTTAACATAGAGGAAGTTCTCCACAAAATCTGCTGACGGAGGAGCAACGAAAAGGAAGGAGGGAAGAAACTGAATCTGCATCAGCATTCCTTCCAGACTTCAACTGTCTGCAATTATTTTCTTCTGAGATGGAATGTCCTTATACATAACTTCTCTGATTCACAAATGAGATGCATTGTGTCTTACAGAGATGACTGCTCTCGTGCTGAAATTACTATTCATGTTAATTTCATTTCATCTTTTAAAAATTCTTAGGAGTCGGCCAGGCGCGGTGGCTCAAGTCTGTAATCCCAGCACTTTGGTAGGCCGAGGAGGTGGATCACGAGGTCAAGAGATCGAGACCATCCTGGTCAACATGGTGAAACCCCGTCTCTACTAAAAATACAGAAAAAATTAGCTGGGCATGGTGGTGCATGCCTGTAATCCCAGCTACTCAGGAGGCTGAGGCAGGAGAAGTGCCTGAACCCAGGAGGCGGAGGTTGCGGTGAGCCGAGATCGTGCCATTGCACTCCAACCTGGGTAACAAGAGCAAAACTCCGCCTCAAAATAAAAAAAAAAAATTCTTAGGAGTCAATTAAAAATCCATTAATGGACACACCCTAAGAAAGTTGCATTCTCATTGGATACTACTTCATTTCATGAATAATCATAACTATTTTTTAAATTTTGTTTTATATTTATACATAATTTCATGTTTTTGATTTTATATTTGGCTGGGTGTGGTGGCTCACACCTGTAATTCCAGCATTTCAGGAGGCTGAGGCGGGAGAATTACCTGAGGTCAGAGTTTGAGACCAGCCTGGACAACACAGCAAAACTTCGTCTCTACTAAAAATACAAATATTAGCCAGCTGTGGTGGTAAATGCCTGTAATCCCAGTTACTTAGGAGGCACAGGCATGAGAATGGCTTGAACCCAGGAGGCAGAGGTTGCAGTGTGCCAAGATCCTGTCACTGTACTCCAGCCTGGGGACAGAGCGGACTCTGTCTCAATCAAAAATATATATATTTTGTTTAAGCTACTTTATGAAATGTTAACCCAAAACTGAATAACTGAGGCAAGTATCTCAAGCAGTCAAGGTTTATTGAGCCAAAGTTTAAGGGCATGCCTGGGAAAAACATGAGCCACAGAAACATCTGTGGCCTACGCTTTTCCAAAGAGGGTTTTGGGAACTCAGTATTTAAGTTAAGAGCGCAGGTAGGAAAAAAAAAGGGAGGTGGAGCAAGCAGTGAGGTAAATGATTACATGATTCTGAGGCTCCAATTAGTGCTCAGTAAAGCTATTTTATTTATTTTATTTTACTTTCTTTTTTTTTTTGGAGATGGAGTTTCGCTCTTGTTACCCAGGCTGGAGTGCAATGGCGCAGTCTTGGCTCACCGCAACCTCCGCCTCCTGGGTTCAGGCAATTCTCCTGCCTCAGCCTCCTGAGTAGCTGGGATTACAGGCACACACCACCATGCCCAGCTAATTTTTTGTATTTTTAGTAGAGACGGGGTTTTACCATGTTGACCAGGATGGTCTCGATCTCTTGACCTCGTGATCCACCCGCCTCGGCCTCCCAAAGTGCTGGGATTACAGGCGTGAGCCACCGCGCCCAGCCTATTTTACTTTCTTTATTTGAGACGCAGTTTTGCTCTTGTTGCCCAGGCTGGAGTGCAACAGCAAAATCTTGGCTCATCGCAACCTCTGCCTCCTGGGTTCAAACGATTGTCCTGCCTCAGCCTCCTGAGTAGCTGGGATTACAGGCATGTGCCACCATGCCTGGCTATCTTGTATTTTAGTAGAGATAGGGTTTCTCCATGTTGGTCAGCCTGGTCTCGAACTCCCAACCTGAGATGATTCACCTGCCTCGACCTCCCAAAGTGCTGGGATTACAGGCATGAGCCACCACGCCTGGCCATCTACCTTACACATAAGGTAAACACTGGAAAAGACCAGTAGAGGAAGGAGTCAATTATGCAGCCACCTCCGAGTGAGTGATCACCTCTTGTCTTTGTTCTGTACCTGAGAAGACAAGCTTGTAATCAACATTATCAGTGTGAGATTTAACAGAAGTCAGTTTTAGGAGTTAAACTTACGTTGCAGACCTAAGGTTACAACTGGCAGGTGCTTGTTTTATAGGGGGATATGTATCCTGAAACATTTAGGGTCCAGCAAGCAATTTCCTTGGGCGCAGTTTGTGAAAGCAGCCATCGGGAGAGGCCCTTCCTTGTTGTGAGAATCTGGCTTATGCAGCATACTACTGTGACCTAAGGTGGTGAAATTACAGCTATTTGTTTGGGAAAAAGCACAGCAGTGTTGCGTGACTCAGTTCTCAGGCTTAACACTCCTCTTGGCATAACTAGTTGAGGGGGGTGTGGTCCCTGAGATTTTATTTTCTTACAGTTACTTTTTTTTTTTTTGGAGACAGAGTCTCGCACTGTCGCCCAGGCTGGAGTGCAATGGCCTTGGCTCACTGCAACCTCCGCCTCCTGGGTTCAAGCCATTCTCCTGCTTCAGCCTACGGAGTAGCTGGGATTACAGGCACCCTCCACCATGCCTGGCTAACTTTTGTATTTTTAGTAGAGACAGGGTTTCACTGTGTTGGCCAGGCTGATCTCAAACTCCTGATCTTGTGATCCGCCCACCTCAGCCTTGCAAAGTGCTAGGATTACAAGCATGAGCCACCGCACCAGGCCCTCTTACAGTTACTTTCTTCTTCTTTTTTTTTCTTTGAGACAGAGTCTTGCTCTGTTGCAGAGGCTGGAGTGCAGTGACGCGATCTCGTCTCTCACTGCAATCTCGGCCTCCCAGGTTCAAGCAATTCTCTTGCCTCTCAGCCTCCTGAGTAGCTGAGATTACAGGCACACGCCCCCATGCCTGGCTAATTTTTGTATTTTTAGTAGAGACAGGGTTTCACTGTGTTGGCCAGGCTGGTCTCAAACTCCCGACCTCGTGATCCACCAGCCTCAGCCTCCCAAAGTGCTGGGATTACAAGCAAGAGCCACTGCGCCCGACCTACAGTTACTTTTAAAATAACTATTTATTTAGAATTATTTATTTTTAGAATTAGTAACTCCAATTTACAGAGGAAAACTGAAGTCCTAAACATCAACAAGTACTACCTTACAGACTGGAATTAAAGCCTCTAGTAGTTAGCACAGGACATTCACTGGGCAACAGGGAGGGCGGACCCTCAGGGATTTACAGCATTTTGGGAGGGTGAGGCAGGAAGATTGCTAGAGCCCATGAGTTTGAGACCAGCCTGGGTGACAGAGTGAGACCTTATCTCAAAACAAAAAACAAAGAAGAAATAAGGCTGCCCTTAAGTGGCATCTGATGTCCTCTGGAACTGCTCTCCCTTCAGGCTCATCAGTTGTATGACTCCCCAGTTAAAGAAACATCTCCTAGCCTCCCTTATAGCTAAGGTCACATGTCTTGTTTTTGGTCACCAGGATGTAAGTTAGAGTGACATATGCAATTTCCATTTCATATCCTTAAGAAAATAAAGCTCCTTGTCCTTCAGATGCCCCTTTCTCCCTTCAGCAGGCCAGGACACAAACATGGTGGTAGTTATGTCTCCAGCCATGAAGACAAACATAAAGGAAACAGCCTCCTTTGTTTTTTTTTTTTTTTTTTTGAGACGGAGTTTTGCTCTCCTTACCCAGGCTGGAATGCAATGGCGCGATCTCGGCTCACCGCAACCTCCGCCTCCTGGGTTCAGGCAATTCTCCTGCCTCAGCCTCCTGAGTAGCTGGGATTACAGGCATGCGCCACCACGCCCAGCTAATTTTTTGTATTTTAAATAGAGACGGGGTTCCACCATGTTGACCAGGATGGTCTCGATCTCTTGACCTCGTGATCCACCCGCCTCGGCCTCCCAAAGTGCTGGGATTACAGGCTTGAGCCACCGCACCCGGCCAACAGCCTCCTTCGAACCAGAGAAGGAACCCATGCACAATATTTGGGATGGTGGAGCTAAGCCCCATCTCCAGCTTGGGTCTCCGGATGGCCACAAGGAACAATGTTGGCCAACACTCCCTGCACTGTTAATAGGATAGAAATAAACTTCTATCTTCCTGCAGTTTTGCATTTCTTTGTTATAGCAACTTTATCTATACCATAACTGATGCTCACGCGGTCAAGAGATCGAGACCATGGCGAAACCCCGTCTCTACTAAAATATACAAAAATTAGCTGGGCATGGTGGCATGTGCCTGCGGTCCCAGCTACTCGGGCGGCTGAGGCAGGAGAATTGCTTGAACCCAGCAGTCACATGTTGCAGTGAGCAGAGATTGAGCCACTGCACTCCAGCCTGAGGCCTGGCGACAGAGCAAGACTGTCTCAAAAAATAATAATAATAATAATATAAATAAATAAATATTAAAACAAAAGAGAAAAAACACAGCTCTCAGAGAAGCCAATGCTACCTTAAAAAGGAAAATAAGCCAGGCGCAGTGGCTCAAGCCTGTAATCACAGCACTTTGAGAGGCCTGAAGCAGGTGGAACATTGAGATCAGGAGCTGGAGACCAGCCTGGCCAACATAGTGAAACCCCCTCTCTACTAAATATATAAAAATTAGCTGGCTATGGTGGCGCACCTGTAATCCCAGCTACTTGGGAGGCTGACAGGAGAAGTGCTTGCACCTGGGAGACAGAGGTTGCAGTAAGCTGGGACTGTACCATTGAACTCCAGCCTGGGCAACAAGAGTGAAACTCCAACTCAAAAAATAAAATACAAATAAAAAACTCAGACCAGCAACTAGATCAAAGATGGGGATCAAAACTGAGAACCTGGGCTGGGCACAGTGGCTCATGCTGCCTGTAATTCCAGCACTTTAGGAGGCTCAGGCAGGTGGATCACTTCAGGCCAGGAGTTCGAGACCAGCCTGGCCAACATGGTGAAACCTCATCTCTACTAAAAATACAAAAATTAGCCAAGCATAGTAGTGCATGCCTGTAATCCTAGCTACTCTAGAGGATGAGGCACAAGAATCGCTTGAATTTGGGAGGCGGAGGTTGCAGTGAGCCTGAGCCAAGATCAGGTCACTGCACTCCAGCCTCCGCGACAGAGCAAGACTCTGTCTCAAAAAATAATAACAAAACAAAACAAAAAAAACCTGACAACAAGACTGTACAAGAGACAAACCCCATTTTTAAGGATGTTCGTTAGAAGACATGCTGTCCAGGCCTAGAGACCTGTTACCTCTTTTGTGAAGCTGGACTGGCCAAGGCTGCTTTTTTTTTTTTTTTGAGACGGAGTTTCGCTCTTGTTACCCAGGCTGGAGTGCAATGGCACGATCTCGGCTCACCGCAACCTCCGCCTCCTGGGTTCAGGCAATTCTCCTGCCTCAGCCTCCTAGTAGCTGGGATTACAGGCATGTGCCACCATGCCCAGCTAATTTTTTTTTTTGTATTTTAGTAGAGACGGGGTTTCACCATGTTGACCAGGATGGTCTCGATCTCTTGACCTCGTGATCCACCCGCCTCGGCCTCCCAAAGTGCTGGGATTACAGGCTTGAGCCACCGCGCCCGGCCTAAGGCTGCTTTAATGAAAAGCCATTAACTACTCAAATGATTAGTGTCCGCTAAAAGAATACATATGCCTAAGGATAAGAGTATTCATCTTAATGACAATTATATTTCCTTTTTTTTTTTTTTTTTTTGAGACGGAGTTTCGCTCTTGTTACCCAGGCTGGAGTGCAATGGCGCGATCTCGGCTCACCAAAACCTCTGCCTCCTGGGTTCAGGCAATTCTCCTGCCTCAGCCTCCTGAGTAGCTGGGATTACAGGCACGCACCACCACGCCCAGCTAGTTTTTTGTATTTTTAGTAGAGACGGGGTTTCACCATGTTGACCAGGATGGTCTCGATCTCTCGACCTTGTGATCCACCCGCCTCGGCCTCCCAAAGTGCTGGGATTACAGGCTTGAGCCACCGCGCCCGGCAACAATTATATTTCCTTACTGAATATTTGGTATTCTGGCTTTACATGCCAATCTGCTATGAGTTTAGTTAGTATGAATTAGGCCTTAACTTTCGGGTGCTGACAAGATCAAATCTCTTCACCAGGAAGGCTGAGGGATCACTAAGGGAGGTCCAAACTGATGCATTTCATCTGGCCTTACTTAGATGACTCCCTCCAGTGCTTCTTTCTTTCCAACCTGTAACACCTCCAGTGGTTTGTTTCAGACAGGGTGTTGCTCTGTCACCCAGGCTGGAGTGCAGTGGTATGAATCTCAGCTCACTGCAACCTCTGCATTTCTTTGGCTCTAGTGATTATCCCACCTCAGCCTCCCAAGCAGCTGGAACTAGAGGCACATACCACCATCCTGAGCTTTTTTTTTTTTTTTTGGAGGTGAGCCAGTTTTGCAACCCCCAAGTCCAACACAGATCTCAGTACCTACTACACACTAAGGGTTACTGCTTCACCATCTCTGCACCATAGAACCAACTGGCTGTGTAATTTTAGTAGCTCAAGGTTAATTTCTTTTTCTTTTTTTTTTTTTTTTTTGAGACGGAGTTTCGCTCTTGTTACCCAGGCTGGAGTGCAATGGTGCGATCTCGGCTCACCGCAACCTCTGCCCCCTGGGTTCAGGCAATTCTTCTGCCTCAGCCTCCTGAGTAGCTGGGATTACAGGCACGAGCCACCATGCCCAGCTAATTTTTAGTATTTTTAGTAGAGACGGGGTTTCACCATGTTGACCAGGATGGTCTTGATCTCTTGACCTTGTGATCCACCCGCCTCGGCCTCCCAAAGTGCTGGGATTACAGGCTTGAGCCACCGCGCCCGGCTCCTTTTTTTTTTTTTTAAGACAGAATCTCGCTGTTTCCCAAGCTGGAGTGCAGTGGCGCGATCCAGCATGCCACCATGACTGGCTAGTTTGTTTGAACCAGGAGGAGGAAAAGGACAAGGCAGTGAATTACACTGCCAGGGCTCACAGATTACTTCCACTAGCATTCCTTTTAGTAGAGACAGGGTTTCACTATGTTGGCCAGGCTGGTCTCGAACTCCTGACCTTGTGATCGGCCCACCTCGGCCTCCCAAAGTGCTGGGATTACAGGTGTGAGCCACTATGCCTGGCCTTTTTTTTTTAGTTCAATCTTATTTTTACTAATAATTTGAAATCACATTTCCTCAAGTATGTTTTCTTTCTTTCTTTTTTTCTTTTTTTTTTAACCTCCCACATATTTCCCTGACTGAGAAACACTTTCCCTTGGAAGCTGTAACTGCAAAGAGACAACTCTAAACTATTAAAATGAGAAGAGCAACTGAAGAAGTGTAGTCTGCTTACTTTTTACTTTGCTTCAAGCAAAATGAGTTGACCAATAACTCAACAACTCTCATTAAGTCTCCAAAAGCTCTACTGAAAGTCTCAGGAACCAGGAGGAGGAAAAGGGCAAAGCAGTGAATTACGCTGCTAGGGTTCACCCATCACTTCCACTAGCATTCCTTTATGACTGAGCCCTCTTCCTTCAGGGCCAAGAATCAAAGTTAAATTGAGGAAACAAATGTATTACTCACTCAAACATTGTATTACGTTTGAGTTGTAGGACAAAACTCATGTTAATATGTAACACTTCATGCTTTGTTAAGTTACTGAGAAAAGAACTTTCATCTAAGGAACGCAAGTCTTTATTATCAGGCGAGAGAAACATTAAAATGATACAGCAATCACTTTCTAAGCTCCCTCCCTCCCTTTTGAGCTCTGTCTTCATCTCTTGAAACTGCTGGCTTTTGCCACAAGTAGCTACAAATTAATCTAATAATGCATAGCTCAACAATAGATAAAGACAATCAGGAACCAATGTTGTTTCTGTAAACCAAGAACAATTCCTGACAAACAACTTTGTATCAGCACACTTCCTGTCCCTTCCTTCAGTCTTTAAAAATCCCTTATAACTGCTGCTAACCTGTGTGTGTAGTTAGGGCAACACCAATCTATATTCTGGGGTTGCAATCCTCAAGCCTGGACCAAATAAACTTGCTAGTTATATTAACTTTGACTCAGCATCTTCCTTTTAGGTCAACATTAGATATATTTAAAGGGAATCCCAGAGAGAAGAGTATTAATAAACAGTTTTGATAGCAATCTTTATTTATTGGCCACCTTGTTTGTAAAACATTCTAATGAACATTTATCATAATAATGTAATAAAGTGGCTAAGGCCTGTAATCCCAGTACTTCGGGAGGCCGAGGCGGGTGGATGAGGAGGCCAGGAGTCGGAGACCAGCCTGGCCAACATGGTTAAACCCTGTCTCTACTAAAAATACAAAAATTAGCTAGGTGTAGTGGCAGGTGCCTGTAATCCCAGCTACTCGGGAGGCAGAGGCAGGAGAATCGCTTGAACCAGAAGGCAGAGGTTGCAGTGAACCGAGATGGCGCCATTGCACTCCATCCTGGGTGACACAGTGAGACTCTGTCTCAAAAAAAAAAAAAAAGCTTAAAAAGATATTGAATACCACTGAAATCTCCACCAATGAATAGTCTATAGAACTGCCCCTGATCCTTTATTAGATGGGGAAAACCTATACTTTAAAAATCCAGGCCGGGCGCGGTGGCTCAAGCCTGTAATCCCAGCACTTTGGGAGGCCGAGGCGGGTGGATCACAAGGTCGAGAGATCGAGACCATCCTGGTCAACACGGTGAAACCCCGTCTCTAATAAAAATACCAAAAAAAAAAAAAAAAAAAAAAATTAGCTGGGCATGGTGGCGCGTGCCTGTAATCCCAGCTACTCAGGAGGCTGAGGCAGGAGAATTGCCTGAACTCGGGAGGCGGAGGTTGCGGTGAGCCGAGATCGCGCCATTGCACTCCAGCCTGGGTAACAAGAGCGAAACTCCGTCTCAAGAAGAAAATAATAATAATAATAATAATAATAGGCCGGGCGCGGTGGCTCACGCCTATAATCCCAGCACGGGAGGCCGAGGCGGGTGGATCACGAGGTCAAGAGATCGAGACCATCCTGGTCAACATGGTGAAACCCCATCTCTACTAAAAATACGAAAAATTAGCTGGGCATGGTGGCACGTGCCTGTAATCCCAGCTACTCCGAAGGCTGAGGCAAGAGAATTGCCTGAGTCCAGGAGGCGGAGGTTGCAGTGAGCCGAGATCACGCCATTGCACTCCAGCCTGGGTAACAAGAGCGAAACTCCGTCTCAAAAAAAAGAAAAAAAAAAAACAAAAAGAAAAAGAAAACCAAACAGCCTATCTTCTAAGGCCGGGCGCGGTGGCTCAAGCCTGTAATCCCAGTACTTTGGGAGGCCGAGGCGGGTGGATCACGAGGTCAAGAGATCGAGACCATCCTGGTCAACATGGTGAAACCCCATCTCTACTAAAAATACAAAAAATTAGCTGGGCATGGTGGCATGTGCCTGTAATCCCAGCTACTCAGGAGGCTGAGGCAGGAGAATTGCCTGAACCCAGGAGGTGGAGGTTGCGGTGAGCCGAGATCGTGCCATTGCACTCCAGCCTGGGTAACAAGAGCGAAACTCTGTCTAAAAAAAAAAAAAAGAGGCCGGGCGCGGTGGCTCACGCCTGTAATCCCAGCACTTTGGGAGGCTGAGGCAGGTGGATCACGAGGTCGAGAGATCGAGACCAACCTAGTCAACATGGTGAAACCCCATCTCTACTAAAAATACAAAAAATTAGCTGGGCATGGTGGCGCGTGCCTGTAATCCCAGCTACTCGGGAGGCTGAGGCAGGAGAATTGCCTGAACCCAGGAGGTGGAGGTTGCAGTGAGCCGAGATCGCGCCATTGCACTCCAGACTGGGTAACCAGAGCGAAACTCCAGCTCAAAAAAAAAAAAAAAAAAGAATAAAATCCAAACTCTTTAGCCTACTATTTAGTCTTTTACAATCTAACATACTAGGAAAAACACCAGGCAATAAAGATGACACAAGTACCACAAATCAGCCCTAGAATTATGGGCCACTTCATAGAATCTGACAGTTAGAAAGAAGCTATTAATCTTAAAAGAGCACATCACCACCTATCATGCCTGACCCAGGGTTGCTCTGAGGTCTAAATAAGAACAAATGTGAAAGCACACTGAAAACTATCAGCCACTCTACAAATACAGGATGTCAGTCTTCCTAGCCTATACTCAGACAAATCAGTAGTTATTGAACTTCTCAGGATACAAAGAAGAGAATCTATCAGGCTTGTGAAGAGGTAAAGAAAATTCTCTCCCCTCTGCAACTTCTCAAGGTTTAATCATTTCAGCCTATAAAACAAACTGATAATAGATCAACAGCAAAAAAGCGTACAAACGTATTACATGCAAACAAACACAGGAGTCATAGGATAAGAAAACGCAAAGGAAGGGCCAGATAGCTTAAGTTTTAATACTGTCCTGAGGTTACAGAAAGAATAGGAGTTTAGATCATGGCAAAATGGGTTACGGGAGGGAATGATGGAAAGGGCTGGCTAAGGAAGGTAGTCTTGTTATGCAAATGAGACCTCACAGGTAGCAGCCCTGAGAAAAAATAGTTGCCAGCCTGTGTTATGGTAAACTTCTCTATCAGACCTCCAAAGGTGTGAGACTCTCAATCTCTCTGTCCCATGAGTTAATCTTTCCTAGGTCTGAACCTGGGGAATGGGGTGGAGAGGAGGTGTAGTCAGAGAAAGCCTGGTTGTTTATTTCACTAATGTAGATTTTCCCTAAAGATGCAAATCTCCACAAAAGGCAGCTTTTCAGAGCTATTCTTGATTGCAGTTTCTCTAACACTATCTTGAAATATTGAGCGGGGCGCGGTGGCTCAAGCCTGTAATCCCAGCACTTTGGGAGGCCGAGGCGGGTGGACCCTGAGGTCAGGAGTTAAGAGACCATCCTGGTCAACATGGTGAAACCCAATCTCTATTAAAAATACAAAAAATCAGCTGGGCATGGTGGCTCGTGCCTGTAATCCCAGCTACTCAGGAGGCTGAGGCAGGAGAATTGCCTGAACCCAGGAGGCGGAGGTTGCGGTGAGCCGAGATCGCGCCATTGCACTCCAGCCTGGGTAACAAGAGCGAAACTCTGTCTCAAAAAAAAAAAAAAAAAAAAAAAAAGCCGGGCGCGGTGGCTCAAGCCTGTAATCCCAGCACTTTGGGAGGCCGAGGCGGGTGGATCACGAGGTCGAGAGATCGAGACCATACTGGTCAACATGGTGAAACCCCGTCTCTACTAAAAGTGCAAAAAATTAGCTGGGCATGGTGGCACATGCCTGTAATCCCAGCTACTCAGGAGGCTGAGGCAGGAGAATTGCCTGAATCCAGGAGGTGGAGGTTGCGGTGAGCCGAGATTGCGCCATTGCCCTCCAGCCTGGGTAACAAGAGCGAAACTCCGTCTCAAAAAAAAAAAAAAAAAAAAAAAAAATGGCCAGGTGCAGTGGCTCACGCCTGTAATCCCAGCACTTTGGGAGGCTGGGGCAGGTGGACCCTGAGGTCAGGAGTTAAGAGACCAGCCTGACCAAATGGAGAAACCTTGCCTCTACTAAAAATACAAAATTATCCAGGCATGGTGGCACATGCCTGTAATCCCAACTACTTGAGAGGCTGAGACAGGAGAATCACCTGAACCCGGAAAGCAGAAGTTGCAGTGAACCAAGACTGCACCACTGCACTCTGGTGCCTAGGCAACAGGAGAGAAACTCCATCTCAAAACAAAAAAAAAAAGTCCCTAAAGTCTTGTTCAATACTGTTTGAAGCAGCTTTATTTATCACAGCCCCAAATTAGAAATAACCCAAATATCCAATATCCGGCAAATGGATAAACAAATTTTGGTATATTTATACAATAAAACAATACTCAGCAATAAAAAGCAACACTCCAAGAAACTGAATGAATCTGAAAGAAGTTATGCTAAGTGAAAGAAGCTAGATACACAAGGGTACATACCACATAATCCATTTACATGAAAAAGCAAAACTTACCTACAATGATGGGGGGCAGGTGGCAGGGGTTAACTGGGAAATGGCACCAGGAAACTTTCTGGGGTTTTGGAAATGTTCTCAAGGAATAGGAGTTATATTACATAGGCACTTGTCAGCTCAATAAACTGCTACAACTGTCAATTTTGTAGTATGTAAATTACAACTCAACTAAAAAAGAGAGAGAGAGACAAACAAAAAATGATCCCTAATAACAAATACCTGAAGTCTCTCAAAATTAGCTTGGCACAGAATATTTATTTATTTATTGAGACAAAGTCTTGCTCTTGTTGCCAGGCTGGAATGCAATGGCACAATCTTGGCTCACTGCAACCTCCGCCTCCTGGGTTCAAGCTACTCTCCTGCCTCAGCCTCCCGAGTAGCTGGGATTACAGGCATGCACTATCACACCAAGCTAATTTTTTGTATTTTTTTAAAAATAGAGATGGGGTTTCACTATGTTGGCCAGGCTGGTCTCAAACTCCTAACCTCAGGTGATCCACCGGCCTCAGCATCCCGAAGTGCTGGAATTACAGTCATGAGCCACCGTGCCCAGCCCCAGAATTTTAAAGACAGTAGTAATAATAAATACCCGAAGCCAATATACATTATTTCTGGACTGAAGGAAACTTTTTTTTTTTAAGAGGGGGTTTCACCATGTTGGTCAGGCTGGTCTTGAACTCCCAACCTCAGATGATCCGCCCGACCTCAGGTGATCGACCTCAGGTGATCCGCCCACCTTGGCCTCCAAAGTGCTTTGATTACAGGCGTGAGCCACCACGCCGGGCCTTGAAGGAAACTTTTATTCCAAGCCAAAACCAAAACACATCCACAACTTTTATAAGTAAAACAGTGAAAACAAAACAGATGAAAACATCACTCAGACCATAAACCAACCACTGTATGGCATTTGAAGATCTCAAGTAAATCACCAAAGTTCTCTTAGCTTCAGTTTTCTCATCTGTAAAATGGGAATAAGAAAATCCACCTCACCAGGAATATGTAAAAATTAACTTTATGCAAAATACCTAGTAAAGTACTTGATATGAGTATCTGAGAGCACTAGTAAATGGTATTGGTAAGAATCAACAAGGAGAAAACAAATAAAAAAGATCCACTTGGGCCGGGCGCGGTGGCTCAAGCCTGTAATCCCAGCACTTTGGGAGGCCGAGACGGGTGGATCACGAGGTCAAGAGATCGAGACCATCCCGGTCAACATAGTGAAACCCCGTCTCTACTACAAATACAAAAAATTAGCTGGACATGGTGGCGCGTGCCTGTAATCCCAGCTACTCAGGAGGCTGAGGCAGGAGAATTGCCTGAACCCAGGAGGCGGAGGTTGCGGTGAGCCGAGATCGCGCCATTGCACTCCAGCCTGGGTAACGAGAGCGAAACTCCGTCTCAAAAAAAAAAAAAAAAAAAAGATCCACTTTACCTATGTTGCAAAACAGGAAATTATTTAAAACAGGCCCTAGGGAAGAGATAGCATGAGGAGAAATGCCAGATACAGGTGAGGGGGAGGAAGGCAGCAAGTCACACCGCCATGTGTGTACCTGTGCAACGATCTTGCATGTTCTTCACATGTATCCCAAAACCTAAAATGCAATTAAAAAAAAAAAAAACCCTTATTGTGAACTCTTATTTAAATATCTGCCTTTTGTGAAAATGCTCCCCTTTTGTTCCTTTTTTATTCTTTATGTATTTATTTAGAGATGAGTCTCACTTTGTCGCCCAGGCTGGGGATCAGTGGCATGATCTCTGCTCACTGCAACCTCTGCCACCCAGGTTCAAGTGTTTCTCCTGCTCAGCCTCCCAAGTAACGGAGATTGCAGCTAATTTTTGTATTTCCCAGCTAGTTTTTGTATTTTTAGTAGAGACAGCATTTCACCATGTTGGCCAGGCTGGTCTTGAACTCCTCACCTCAGGTGATCCACCTGCCTTGGCCTCCCCAAGTGCTGGGATTACAGGTGTGAGCCACTGTACTTGGCCTCCTTGTTTCTTTTTTAAGAGACAGGGCAACCAGGCACGGTGGCTCACATCTGTAATACCAGCACTTTGAGAGGCTGAGGCAGGTGGATCACAAGGTCAGGAGTTTGAGACCAACCTGACCAACATAATAAAACCCCATCTCTACTAAAAATACAAAAATTAGCCGGGCGTGGTGGTGCACACCTGTAATCCCAGCTACTTAGGAGGGTGAGGCAGAAGGATGCTTGAACCGGGAGGTGGAGGTTGCAGTGAGCCAAGATAGCACCACTGCACTCCAGTTTGGGCGACAGAGCGAGCCTCTGTGGCAAAAAAAAAAAAAAAAAAAAAAAAAAAAGCTGGGCGCGGTGGCTCAAGCCTGTAATCCCAGCACTTTGGGAGGCTGAGGCGGGTGGATCACGAGGTCGAGAGATCGAGACCATCCTGGTCAACATGGTGAAACCCCGTCTCTACTAAAAATACAAAAAATAAGCTGGGCATGGTGGCACGTGCCTGTAATCCCAGCTACTCAGGAGGCTGAGGCAGGAGAATTGCCTGAACCCAGGAGGCGGAGGTTGCGGTGAGCCGAGATCGCGCCATTGCACTCCAGCCTGGGTAACAAGAGCTAAACTCCGTCTCAAAAAAAAAAAGGGAGAGAGAGAGAGAAACAGAGAGAGAGAGGGAGAGAGAGAGAAAAAGAGAGAGAGAGAGAAAGAGAGAGAGAGAGAGAGAGACAAGGCTTACTCTGTTGCCCAGGCTGGAGTGCAGTGGCCCAATCACCACTCACTGTAGCTTATGGGACTCAAGCTGGGACTATAGGCAGGAGCCACCACATCTGGCTAATTTTTAACTCTCCACTTTCTGATAACCGACCCCATTCCATCCAGATGGCTGGGGGAGAGAAGCGGGTAGGGCAAACGGGGGAAGATGCCTTGTTTTACAGTGGTCCTGCTCCCCAGCCACACAACACTGTCTTAAATATGTTCACAAAAATCAAAGTTTTGGACAAGCAAATGATATTTACAGGTTTCGGTGAAACTCACTACTTAAAAAAAAAAAGGCTTACATTGCCTTGTGAAATGCAAAAGACTATAAAGATTCTCAGTACTTAAGCCAGGTTTTGCAGAAATAGGGTTTACCTACAGCAACATCTGCTAGAAAGCTTTCTGATTACCTTTCAAAAGGCCATTTCTTTCCAAATGCTGGACAAGCACACCAATAACTACTTTCCACAGTGTGCTCAAACAGTAGACAAAGCATGCTGAGTACCGTCCTTTTGATCACACCAACACTGTCTGGTTGGATTGCAGCCAACAACAGGGCTCAAGCAGGATTTATCTTTCCTGTAGATCACGTAGTACATTTGCCTAATGCAGTGCCCTAGATTTTGCAAATTAGATTCACTGATGTACTTGCAAGTCGGCAGATTTGAACATTTTCAAGGAAGGCAGACACTTGTATAAAACAGTCTGTCTTGATCATCAATAAAAACACCAACTATTTTGAGCCACCTACTATGCTTTTGCTGTAGTTTTCAATTTCTGTAAAGAATTTCTTGGCTTTTAGCAAAGTCGAGGTTGAGCTAATACGCTGATGTTACATCTGTATTTGCACTGCACAGGAAGACCCCATAGACCCTAAATATCTGTTTGAAATATACTCAGGCCAAAAATTTCTATTGTGTGGCCATGACAGGCACTGACTAAAGGAAACTTGAAACTATAAATAGCACAGTGAACACCATATGCCTGGGATGAAATGTTTTGCCTAAAATGGTACAAGGAAGGGGTTCACAGTTCGGCAAACAGTCCGTATATCAAAAAATGAGCAAAAAACAAAAAAACCACACACACACACCCCTAATTCGTTATTAAAGAGATACTAATTTTTCTCTACCGGGCACGGTAGCTCTTGCCTGTAATCCTAACACTATGGGAGGCTGAGGCGTGCGAATCATTAGGTCAGGAGTTCTAGACCAGCCTGATCAACATGGTTAACTCAGCCTCTACTGAAAAGACAAAAACTTAGCTGGGCGTAGTGGTGGGCGCCTGTAATCCCAGCCACTCGGGAGGTTGGGGCAGGAGAATCGCTTGAACCCGGGAAGTGGAGGTTGCGGTGAGCTCGGATCAGGCCACTACACTCCAGCCCGAGGCACAGAGTGAGACTCCGTCTCAAAAAACAAAATAATAATAATAATAATAATAACAATAATAATTTTTCTCACTAAAAAAAGATATATACCATTTGTCTACCATTTTCAGGGCATTTCCTCTAGATGCAGTGGTATTCACTGCAAAGCAGCTCGGGTCTAACTCTCCACCATGATGGCACAAAACCCAAAATGCAGTGGACTCTGACAAAGTGCTGCTGCACTCTAGGGGTGCCAACAACCAACGCAGGGCAGGTGCTGAGCAAGACCGCATCAGGTTTCCTCCCTACCTCTGAAAATCACTGCTCCTCATATAAAGAAAATGTTCAAAGTTCCAACCAGGAAAAAAATGCCGTATGTGCCTGATGAGTCTGTCAAGAAAAGGTCCTAGGACCACCTGTCCATGCGCAGGAAAAATGTGGATGTAAAATGGCTTCCCCAGGCAGATGGAGTATCACAAGCACATCCCTTCCACGAGTAAGGGCTTTAAAACATGGGCGGGGGACCCATTCACAAGAGGATGCCAAGAACCTCCAGCTACTTCAGCGCGGGATCCGAACATGCGACGGGCGTTAAAGTGCAGGCCACCCGAACAGAGACGCGGCCAGGGAGACCAGGCACCGAGAACTCCGCAATCCTAACCACTAAGTTTCAAAATATGCCCCGTCACCTCCGCTGGGCCGTCCCGCAGCCGTCGAAACACAAAGCGCACGGGCTTTAAGAAGAAAGGAAACACGTGCTACGCAGATAAACAGAGTTTCTTGGCCCCGGGTGCGCCCCGCGCGACGCCGCGAAGCTGCGCGGAGGCTGGAGGCCGGAGGCCGGCTCCACGCACCACCTGGGCGCCCTGGGTCGGGTACCGTTCCCCGCCCCGCGACCCCGGCCCCTCATCGCCCCGACCGCCTGGCGCCCCAAACTCCCGGCCTCCCCCGTCGGCTCTGGCCTAGCCGGGAAAAGCGCGGACGCGGCGCCGGGAGAATTAAGTTTCTAATAATACAACTTTAGGCGGATGAGCGCGCGCCTCACCCCACCGCGAGGCCGGGCCAGGAGCCCAGCTGGGGGCGCGGAAGCAACGTGGGTCCCGGGGCCCAGGGCCGGGCGACCCGCACTCACCAGGTACCAGACACCGAGCAGGATGGTGCCGGTGCGGACATGGCAGCACAGGCAGCAGCTGTTGGAGTAGAACCGCGTCCAGGGCGCGACCATCTTCATAGCTGCGGTGGCAACGGCGCGAGCGCGCGCCCAAGTTTTCAGGAGCGTCGACCGCCTTGTCCGGAGCTCGCCGCGCCGCTGCTGCCGACTCCTCAACCGCTCCGGCTCCCGGCCGACTCGCCCGTGCGCCCACAGGCCTCCCTCCTCGATCCCCCGAGAGCTGCGAGCGGCTGCCGCGGCGAGACCCGGCGCTCCGAAGGCGGCGGCGGCGCGGGCGGGGAGGGGGCGGGGGCGGTTTCGCCACGTGACTCCGGCCCGTGACGTCACCGCGGGCTCCTGCCAGCTGCAGGAGCTGCGATCCCGGGTGAATAAATTCATCAGCTGTGCACCCTCTGCCGGGTGCGTCCGTCCCCGTGTCGGCCCGTGGTGTAGGTACGGGCCTTCGCTCTTTCATCTGGCCATTCGTGTAACTTCATTCCGGGGTTGGGATTCCTTTAGTCTAGTTCCTTGTGGATTTCTTCCCTTCTACTACTCTTTTTTTTTTTTTTTTTTTTTTGAGACGGAGTCTTGCTGTCGCGCAGGCTGGAGAGCAAGGGTGCGATCCCGGATCATTGCAACCTCCGCCTCCCAGGTTCAAGTGATTCTCCGGCCCCAGGCTTCTAAGTAGCTAGGATTACAGGCGCCCGCCACTACGTTCAGCTAATTTTTTGTATTTTTATATAGACAGTGTTTCACCATGTTGGTCAGGCTGGTCTGGAACTCCTGACCTCAGGTGATCAGCCCGCCTCGGCCTCCCAAAGTGTTGGGATTACAGGCGTGAGCCACGCACCCGGCGGCCCCCTTCTACTTCTATCTTGCAGGCAATCGATACAGCTCCTATCACTCTTCTCTGGCACAAAGGAAGGAAAACTGCGCGGTGCTATTCCAGTCAATTGCAGTACTTTGAACCGCCGCCGACAGCAATTTGTCTCTGCTTCCCAGCTCAATTACTGTGGTAGTAATCTTTTCCCAGAAAATAGGATGTGTTTCAAGGACATCCTCTCTGTGCTTAGGGTAGCATTTTTAATCATTTTTAGAGTGCAGCTCTAAAGATTCAGTTCCACCTGGGCAACATGGCGAAACCCCGGCTTTACAAAAAATACCAAAATTACCCGGGCGTGGTGGCGCGAGCCTGTGGTCCCAGCTACTCTGGGAGAATCACCTGAGCCCGGGAGTTCGAGGCTCATTGCGCCACTGCACTCCAGCCTGGGAGACGGGAATGAGACCCTTCTCAAAACATAAGAAAGAGAAGTAGTCATCCAACCAGTTACACGAGGTCTCTGCAAGACACAACACAGTATTAGCGAGAGTGAAAGATAGCTCCGCTTTGGAGTTTATTTCCTCCCAACTCGTGTTTTGTCTAGAAGCACCCTTGTCCGATATTAGCTCATGGACTACTGTTAAAGCCAAGAATCTGGGATCGTTTCCATTATTAGCACGGGTGAAAGTTTTATTTCAGACATGGAGCAAAACAAAAATTGATTTGATCTAAATTTCCTAAAATTAGGCTAAATAGGAAGAAAGGCACTGTTTAAAACTATTCAGTTACAGAACCGGTAGTTTCACAAGGCTTTAAAGATGCAACATTCTCACAGTGTAGCTTAATCCTGGAAGCAAGAGCCATCCCTACTATGTTAAGTGTACGCCCTTAATCATAAATTATAAGTAACATTATTTGAGGAGTTAATCAGAAAAGCAAACAAAAGCTCCATTTTCGTTTTGTGTTTTCACTACAAAATTCTGGTTTCTGGCCGGGCGCGGTGGCTCACGCCTGTGATCCCAGAACTTTGGGAGGCCGAGGTGGGCGGATCACGAGGTCAAGAGATGGAGACCAACCTGGTCAACATGGTGAAACCCCGTCTCTACTAAAAATACAAAAAATTAGCTGGGCATGGTGGCGTGTGCCTGTAATCCCAGCTACTCAGGAGGCTGAGGCAGGAGAATTGCCTGAACCCAGGAGGCAGAGGTTGTGGTCAGCCGAGATCGTGCCATTGCACTCCAGCCTGGGTTACAAGAGTGAAACTCCGTCTCAAAAAAAAAAAAAAATAAATAAATAAATAAAAAAATTCTGGTTTCTTCAAGTTGAATGATGAACAACAACAAAAATTCTGGTTCTTTTCACATTGGAGATCATTTTCTCTCTGGGATCTTCCATTAAAATTTAATTATGCCCAAAGCCATATATATATACATAGGATAATAGAAGACATATATATATATGATATATATACATAGGAGATATATATATGAGATATATATCCTAGTCAAATGCAGTAGTGACGGGGGGAGAGGGGGAGAGTAGAACAAGGAGTTCCATCTGTAACTGACCATAAACAATGAGATAACAAACTACCTTCAGACCAGCTCACAGCACCGTTTTTTGGTTTTTGGTTTTTGGTATTTTGGGGTGGAGTGCAGTAGTGCGTGCAATCTTGGCTCACTGCAACCTCTCCGCCTCCGGGTTCAAGCAATTCTTCTGCCTCAGCCTCCACACGGGTTACAGGCGCCCGCCACCACACCAAGTTAATTTTTTTTTTTTTTCGAGACGGAGTTTTGCTCTTGTTACCCAGGCTGGAATGCAATGGCGCTGTCTCAGCTCACTGCAACCTCTGCCTCCTGGGTTCAGGCAATTCTCCTGCCTCAGCCTCCTGAGTAGCTGGGACTACAGGCATGCACCACCATGCCCAGCTAATTTTTTGTATTTTTAGTAGAGATGGGGTTTCACCATGATGACCAGGATGGTCTCGATCTCTTGACCTCGTGATCCACCCATCTCAGCCTCCCAAAGTGCTGGGATTATAGGCGTGAGCCACTGCGCCCGGCCTGCTAATTTTTTTTTTTTTTTTTTTTTTTTTTTTTTGAGACGGAGTTTCGCTCTTGTTACCCAGGCTGGAGTGCAATGGCGCGATCTCGGCTCACCACAACCTCCGCCTCCTGGGTTCAGGCAATTCTCCTGCCTCAGCCTCCTGAGTAGCTGGGATTACAGGCACGCACCACCACGCCCAGCAAGTTTTTTTTTTGTATTTTTAGTAGAGACGGGGTTTCACCATGTTGACCAGGATGGTCTTGATCTCTCGACCTCGTGATCCACCCACCTCGGCCTCCCAAAGTGCTGGGATTACAGGCTTGAGCCACCGCGCCCGGCCTTTTTTTTTTTTTTTTGAGACAAAGTCTCACTCTTGTTGCTCAGGCTGGAGTACAAGGGCACAGTGTTGGCTCACCACAACCTCTCCCTTCCAGGTTCAAGTGATTCTCCTGCCTCAGCCTCCCAAGTAGCTGGGATTACAGGCATGTGCCACCATGCCTGGCTAATTTTGTATTTTTAGTAGAGATGGGGTTTCTCCATGTTGGTCAGGCTGGTCTTGAACTCCCGGCCTCAGATGATTCACCTGCCTTGGCCTTCCAAAGTGCTGGCATTACAGGTGTGAGCCACTGTGCCTGGCCCCAGCTATTTTTTTGTATTTTTAGTAGAGATGGGGTTTCACTATGTTGGCCAGGCTGGTCTCAAACTCCTGACCTCCTGATCCACGGGGAACTGCCTCGGTCTTTCAAAGTGCTGGGGGATTACAGGCATGAGCCACCGTGCCCAGCTCACAGCCACTTTTAATATTGGACACGCATTTTTGCTCTGAGAAAGAATAGAGATGTAGTATCAGAATGGGAAATGCTACCTTGAAAGAGACTTTTTCAACAATTAAACGCCCATCAAGCTCCCATAGTTACCTTCCCTTTTCCCGTCCCCACCAGAATTTTACACAAGTTAGGCAAATCAGTCATTGATTCAAGGGAATTTTATATTTTAGAAATATTACTGTTTAAGATCTGAACTTACAGACAGTTGCCAAATTTGTGTAGATAAGACAGAATAGAGGGAAGCTAGCTGGAGGAAAAAAAGAGAGAGAGAGAGGCAAATGCCTTTGCAGGTAAAGTTTATGAAATAAAGCTCAGTATCAGTGTTTTTGGAGGTGTATTTTTTTGGGTGCTAGAGAGTATGGGAACTGGCTTCAAAAGAACAGATGAAACCACCTTTCCAAAATTATAGCTAAGGAAATTATGGCAAGTGAAAGACATCAGATCTAACCAACTCTTTTTTTTTTGTTTTGTTTTGTTTTTTGTTTTTTTGTTTTTTTTTTTTTTGAGACGGAGTTTCGCTCTTGTTACCCAGGCTGGAGTGCAATGGCGCGATCTCGGCTCACCACAACCTCCGCCTCCTGGGTTCAGGCAATTCTCCTGCCTCAGCCTCCTGAGTAGTTGGGATTACAGGCACGCGCCACCATGCCCAGCTAATTTTTTGTATTTTTAGTAAAGACGGGGTTTCACCATGTTGACCAGGACGGTCTCGATCTCTTGACCTCGTGATCCACCCGCCTCGGCCTCCCAAAGTGCTGGGATTACAGGCTTGAGCCACCGCGCCCGGCCTTTTTTTTTTTTTAATAGACGGGGTTTCACCATGCCAAGGGGGGCAGATCACAAGTTCATGAGTTAGAGACCAGTCTGGCCAACATGGTGAAATCCTGTCTCTACTAAAAATGGGGAAAAAAATAGCTGGGTATGGTGGTAGGTGCCTGTAGTCCCAGCTACTTGGGAGGCTGAAGCAGGAGAATCCCCTGAACCCGGGAGACAGAGGTTGTAGTGAGCCAAGATCACGCCACTGCACTCCAGCCTGGGCGGCAGAGTGAGACTCCGCCTCAAAAAAAAAAAAAAAAAGATGACCATCTAACCTAGTGGCACAAGTCACTATGATATATGTCAGCATGTATGCTGTAGATCATTAAAAGTAAAAAAAGGAAAAAAAAAAAAAAAAAAAAAAAAAAGGCCAGGCCCAATAGCTCTCACCTGTAATCCCAGCACTCAGCACTTTGGGAGGCCGAGGCAAGTGGATTACCTACCTGAGGTCATGAGTTTGAGACCAGCCTGGCCAACATTGTGAAACCCCGTCTCTAGTAAAAATACAAAATTAGGCCGGGCACGGTGGCTCAAGCCTGTAATCCCAGCACTTTGGGAGGCCGAGGCGGGTGGATCACGAGGTCAAGAGATCGAGACCATCCTGGTCAACATGGTGAAACCCCGTCTCTACCAAAAATACAAAAAATGAGCTGGGCATGGTAGCGCGTGCCTGTAATCCCCGCTACTCAGGAGGCTGAGGCAGGAGAATTGCCTGAGCCCAGGAGGCGGAGGTTGCGGTGAGCCGAGATCGCGCCATTGCACTCCAGCCTGGGTAACAAGAGCGAAACTCCGTCTCAAAAAAAAAAAAAAAAAAAAAAAAAGAAAAAAAAAATTAGCTGGACACGATGGTGCGTGCCGGTAATCCCAGCCACTTGAGAGGCTGAGGCAGGAGAATCGCTGGAACCGAGGAGGTGAAGGTTGCAGTGAGCTGAGATCGCACCACTGCACTTTAGCCCAGGCGACAAAGGGAGACTCCATCTCGAAAAAAAAAAAAAAAAAAAAGTAGAAAAAAAAACGAACTAAGACAGCTGGAAGAGATTAATTACAATTGTAATTGTGGGGAGTTCGAATTTTAGTTGTTTCTTGAGAAGGGTGAATAGACCACAAAAGGTGAAGGAACAGACACTTGCTTTCTGGATTGGACCAGAAAGTCCTTTGGGGTTGGGAAGATTTCACTTGAACTACCTCTATAACCTGGGCAAGGGTCTCAAGAGAGACCTCAGGACCCCTCTCACAGCTGAAAAATTCGGAGAGCTACATGTAGGTAGTTTTCCTAGAAAGGAAAATAAATAAATAAAACTAAACAGAATAAAATACATATATGTTTTGGAGACAGGGTCTCAACAGAGGCAGGGTCTGGCTCTGTTGCCCAGGCTGGAGTATAGTGGCTCAATCACAGCTCACTACAACCTCCGCCTACCAGGCTCAAGTAATTCTCTCACCTCAGCCTTTAGAGTAGCTGGTACTACAAACACGTGCCACCACGTGTGGCTAATTTTTGTGGGTTTTTGGATAGAGACAGGGTGCTTCCATGTTGCCCATGCTGGTAAACAAAAGGAAATTTTGTGAGCTCTCTCATTTTTGTCAGAACACAGGGAACTGCGTCCCGGAGGCCATGATAATTGTGAGTTTCATAGGAGTGGGAGGAAGAAAATAAGTAGTATGCCAGATGATTCATTAAAGAGTCTGGCGCTTGTCCAGAGTCAGGCCTGTGAAGGTCAGAATGTGGAGCTGGCTCCAGTCCTGAATTGCAGCCAAGGTGGAAGTCAAGAATTATGATTGATATGCTCTCAGAGATCCATGTAATTAATCAGATATTTATTAAACCACGTTTGGGGTTTGGCCAGGTTCTGGACTGGGGTTGTGAGAGAGTACATAAGACACAACCCCTGCCTCCAAGAAACTCAAAATAACAATGTTCCTGGAAAGGAGTTCTGATCCAGACCCCAAGAGAGGGTTTTTGGATCTCACACAAGAAAGAATTTAAGGCAAATCCATAAAGTAAAGTGAAAATCAGTTTATTAAGAAAGTAAGGCTGGGCGCAGTGGCCCACACCTGTAATCAATCCCAGCAATTTAGGAAGTCGAGGCAGGTGGATCACTTGAGGCTAGGAGTTCGAGAACAGCCTGGCTAACATGGTGAAACCCTGTATCTACAAAATAATTAGCCAGGTGTGGTGGCATGTACCTGTAATTCCAGCTACTCAGGAGGCTGAGGCAGGATAATTGCTAGAACTCAGGAGGCAGAGGTTGCAGTGAGCCCAGATGGTGCCACTGCACTCCAGCCTAGGTGACTGAGACTCTGTCTCCAAAAAAAAAAAAAAAAAAGTAAAGGAATAAAGAATGGCTACTCCATAGGCAGAGGGGCCTCATGGCTGCTCCACTAAAGATATTTACAGTTATTTCTTGATTATACGTTCAACAAGGGGTGGATTATTCATGAGTTTTCCAGGAAAGAGGTGACCGATTCCCAGAACTGAAGGTTCCTCCCCCTTTTAGACCATATAGGGTAACTACCTGGCATTGCCATGGCCTTTGTAAACTGTCATGGTGATGGTGAGAGTGTTTTAGCATGCTAATATATTGTAATTAGCATACGATGAACAGTGAGCACGACCAGAGGTCACTTTTGTCGCCATCTTGGTTTTGATGGGATTTGGCTGGCTTCTTTCCTGCAATCTGTTTTATCAGCAAGGTCTTTATGACCCACACTCTGTGCTGACTTCCTATCTCATCCAGTGACTCAGAATGCCTAGCCTTCAGGGAATGCAGCCCAGCAGGTCTCAGCCTCATTTTACCTAGCCCCTATTCAAGATGGAGTCACTCTGGTTCCAACGCCTCTGACAATTAGAGACAAAGATGGGCAGATGCAGTCATTAGTGGTAGATTTGTGCAGCTAATAGTAAAAACAAACAAAACAACAGTATTCTGATTAATGGTGATATTATTATGGCATCAGTATAGTTTATCAATGTGAAAGATTGGGAATGCAATTAAATATATCTGTATTGGTCAGAGTCCAGTGAGGAAAACAACCATTCTCGATATTTCAAACAGAGGCAATATAATACAGGGAATTGTCTGCTGTAATAAAATATTTTACAAGTGTCATCCTGACCCAGTTTTGAAGTCATGGCTAAAAATTCTCTATTTCCCATCACAGGCAGTTTGCTAAGGCCTTACTCCAACTACTTTCCTTATCAGGTGGTAACACACCTGGGTTACAATATGCACAGATTCAGGGCCAGAGGCCCCGGTTGCGGTTACGTTTCACTCAGTAATGGCCTTTTCTTGTTTTGTCACAGAATGATCACAATACTCAAACTCCAGGAAGCCCTAAAAACCTCCTTTGCATTACAGAAGCCACCTCAGACACTTCCAACTTGCTGTTACTCTTCCTGGTGCGACCCCCAGTGTGGCAGCCTTCTCTCCTTTGGAGCAATAAGTAACAGAGAGTTCTGCCTTTCACCTCCCCACTCCCAGCGTCACTGTGTCCTGTGTCAGCAGCGGAAGCATCTTTAGGCTTTTTTTTTTTTTTTTTTGAGACAGAGTTTCGCTCTTGTTACCCAGGCTGGAGTGCAATGGCACGATCTCGGCTCACCGCAACCTCCGCCTCCTGGGTTCAGGCAATTCTCCTGCCTCAGCCTCCTGAGTAGCTGGGATTACAGGCACGCACCACCATGCCCAGCTAATTTTTTTTTGTATTTTTTAGTAGAGACGGGGTTTCACCATGTTGACCAGGTTGGTCTCGATCTCTTGACCTTGTGATCCACCCGCCTCGGCCTCCCAAAGTGCTGGGATTACAGGCTTGAGCCACCGCGCCCGGCATCTTTAGGCTTTTCTGAAGATGGTGCCAGAGGTAGAGAAGGAAGGTCCTGCCCCTCCCAAACCCGAGGACAAGGCAAAGGTTTTGAAGGCGAAGAAGGCAGTGCGGAAAGGCTTCCACAGCCACAGGAAAAGGGATCTGCAAGTCACCCAGCTTCTAGCAGCCCAAGACACTGCAGCTGTGGTGGCCTAGAATTAGAGCCTAAACACCATTGTATAAAAGAAAAAGCTGATTTTCAAAAATAAGTTGTAAAGGCTGCCCCATTCTCTTCACAATAACTGCCTCTGTAAATACAACTGCTAGTTTACTTTGCAAAATGCAAAAAAGTAAAGCCGCTTATCAGTGACTGCCAGAGTTGCTAGCCTTTGCTTACTGGTAATAACCAGAATAAGCATCCCCATCTAATTCCATCCTGGCTCCTGCAGCTTGTAGTAAGTGACTAAGATCTGTTATTTCTACCTTAACTCAGACAATGTGCCAACTAACGCCTATCTTGACTTCTGTAAGCCACTTAGGTAACAATCGAAGTGACAACCAATCTTCTAGCCCTCGGAATGTCCAGAGACCTGCACCCTCCTCCCTGCCCGGGAAGTGATTTACGGAATCCCCTGTCCCTCAGAATGTCTGAATCCCTTCACCCCCACCCCCGCCCCACACTCTCACCCCCAAAGGCGGCCAGTGTTGGTTGGGCGTGGTGGCTCACGCCTGTAATCTAAGCACTTCAGAGGCCAAGGCAGTCGGATCACCTGAGGTCGGGAGTTCAAGACCAGTCTGACCAACACGGTGAAACTCCGTCTTAAAAAAAAAAAAAAAAAAAAAAAAATTAGCCAGTGTCGTGTCACACCCCTGTAGGTCCAGCTACTCAGGAGGCTGAGGCAAGAGAATCGCTTGAGTCCGGGAGGTCAAAGCTGCAATGAGCCGCAAATTCACCACTACACTCCAGCCTTGACCCTGTCTTTAAAAAAAAAAAAAAAAAAAAAAAAAAAAAGTCAGCTAAATATGAGTAGCCTCTACATAATATGTTCATGGAAATAAACATGAAACCAGAATGTCCACAAGTTGACCCCATGAAGTTTCTGTTCCCAGAGAGTTAAAAAAAATCTTTCTAATTATACCCCAAGTGTTTTTTTGTTGTTGTTGTTGGTTTTTTTTTTTTGAGTCGGAGTTTCCCTCTTGTCACCCAGGCTGGAGTGTAATGGCAGAATCTCTGCCCACAGCAACCTCGGCCTCCCAGGTTCAAGCAATTCTCCTGCCTCCAAGCAGCTGGGATTATAGGTATGCACCACCACACCCAGCTAACTTTTTGTATTTTTAGTAGAGATGAGGTTTCTCCATGTTGGTCACGCTGGTCTTGAACTCCTGACTGCAGGTGATACGCCCGCCTCAGCCTCCCAAAGTGCTGGGATTACAGGCATGAGCCACAGTGTCTGGCTTTTTTTTTTTTTTTTTTTTTTGAGAGGGAGTCTTTATCGCCCAGGCTTGAGTGCAGTAGCCAGTAGCACGATCTCTACTCACTTCAACCTCCACCTCCCGGGTTCAAGCAATTCTGCCTCAGCCTCCTGAGTAGCTTGGACTACAGGTGCTGGCCACCACACTCGGCTACTTTTGTATTTTTGGTAGACACAGGGTTTCACCATGTTGGCCAAGCTGCTCTTGAACTCCTGACCTCAGGTGACCTGCCCAACTTGGCCTCCCAAAGTGCTGGAATTACAGGCATGAGCCACAGCTCCTGCCTGTTTTTTTGTTTTGTTTTGTTTTGTTGACACAGGATTTTACTCTTGCCCAGGCTGGAATGCAGTGGTGTGATCACAGCTCACTGCAGCCTCCACCTCCTGGGCTCAAGTGATCCTCCTGCCTCAGTCTCCTAAATAGCTGTGACAACAGGCACGCATCCTGGCTACTACAGGTTTGGCCAGAACAGCTTTGATCTCCCGACCTCATGATCTACCCACTTTGGCTTCCCAAAGTGCTGGGATTACAGGCGTGAGTCACCATGCCCGGCCCCTGCTACAGGTTTCTTAATTTGCTTCCTTCACAACTGAGCAGAGTCCGTTAGCTTAGACGGCCTGGGGAAACTGACTGAGACAGATGCAGCCTCTGGCATATCCAAGGAATTGTCTCCTGTGTGTTAAGCTTATGAGACCTATGCTTTTTATGACTATGACTCATAGCAGCACTTTAATTTTCATTTTCTATCCATGGTTATAAATTAATAAGGGGTAAAATGCAATAAAATATGTAAAGGCTGTATAAATAGAGGGCAACGCTGCTGAAATTGGCAGTATCAGCAGGTGAGATGGTTATATGAGAATGGTTGTCAGCTGAGGGAGATGAAAGTTCAAATTCAGCAGAAGTAATGTTCCTAAAGAATGTGTGGTAGATTGCATTACTAATCAAGTTCACCAAGTAATCTGTCTCCTCTGTGGTACCGCTGAAGCATGCTGAGAATAATCTAATTAACAACTTTTTTTTTTTTTTGAGACGGAGTTTCGCTCTTGTTACCCAGGCTGGAGTGCAATGGTGCGATCTCGGCTCACCGCAACCTCCGCCTCCTGGGTTCAGGCAATTCTCCTGCCTCAGCTTCCTGAGTAGCTGGGATTACAGGCACGCGCCACCATGCCCAGCTAATTTTTTGTATTTTTAGTAGAGACGGGGTTTCACTGTGTTGACCAGGATGGTCTCGATCTCTCGACCTCGTGATCCACCCTCCTCGGCCTCCCAAAGTGCTGGGATTACAGGCTTGAGCCACCGCGCCCGGCCAACAACTTTTTTTTATTCCGTTACTCAGATTTCATCACATCCTAAGATTTTGCCATTTTTGGTTCATATTCTTTCTAAGGAAATCAAACGTGGCCAGGCATGGTAGCTCTCGCCTATAATCCCAGCACTTTGGGAGGCCAAGACAGGTAGATCATGCACAAGGTCAGGAGTTGGAGAGTAGCCCGTCCAATATAGTGAAATCCCATCTATACTAAAAAATACAAAAATTAACCAGGCGTGGTGGCATGCATCTGTAGTCCCAGCTACTCAGGAGGCACACTTGAACTCAGGAGGCGGAAGTTGCAGTGAGCCAAGATCGCACCACTGCACTCCAGCCTGGGTGACAGAGTGAGACTCTGTCTCAAAAAAAAAAAAAAAAAAAAAAAAAAAAGAAATTGCCCAGGCTAGAGTGCAATGGCACAATCTCAGCTTACCTCAACCCCTGCCTCCCAGGTTCAAGTGATTCTCCTGCCTCAGCCTCTCGAGTAGCTGAGATTACAGGTACCTGCCACCATGCCTGCCTAGTTTTTGTATATATATATATATATATATACATATATATATATATATATATATTTTAGTAGAGCCGAGGTTTCACCATGTTGGCCAGGCTGGTCTCGAACGCCTGACCTTGTGATCTGCCCGCCTTGGCCTCCCAAAGTGTTGGGATTACAGTCATGAGCCATTGTGCCCCACCATTTTTTTTTTTTTTTTGAGACAGAGTCTTGCTCTGTTGCCCAGGCTGGAGTGCATGGCGTGATCTCGGCTCACTGCAACCTCCACCTCCCAGATTCAAACAATTCTTCTGCCTCAGCCTCCCAAGTAGCTGGGATTACAGGCACACACCATCAAGCCCAGCTAATTTTTGTATTTTTTTAGTAGAGAGAACCTGAGAGGCAGAGGTTGGAGATTACACCACTGTACTCCAGCCTGGGCAGCAAGAGTGAAACTCAGTCTCGAAAAAAAAAAAAAAAAAAAATTAACTGGCCAGGCATAGTGGCTCAAGCCTGTAATCCCAGCACTTTGGGAGGCTGAGGCGGGTGGATCACGAGGTCAAGAGATCGAGACCATCCTGGTCAACGTGGTGAAACCCCGTCTCTACTAAAGATACAAAAAATTAGCTGGGCATGGTGGCGCGTGCCTGTAATCCCAGCTACTCAGGAGGCTGAGGCAGGAGAATTGCTTGAACCCAGGAGGCGGAGGTTGCGGTGAGCTGAGATTGCGCCATTGCACTCCAGCCTGGGTAACAAGAGCGAAACTCCGTCTCAAAAAAAAAAAAAAAAATTAACCAAAAAAATAAAATTCAATACATAAATAATTTTTTTGACTAAGCAAGTGTTATGGCTTTCATAGTCAAGAGAGGGGGAGGGAGTGGTGTCCAGTGGCTTTTTCACTCCTGCAGATTGGCGTGCAGGTGAGGGTATTATGAACCCTTTTATTCCCACCACCCATAGCTCAGTGAGCAGAAGGTGAGCAGAAGGGAGTTGCACCCAGCAGCTTTATTCACTCCCGTGGTTCGGTGAGTGACAGTGGTATGTTATATATAGTTCTTTTCACTCCCGCTGTTCCATGGGTTCCAGGTTCTTGGTTTGTGACCAAAAGGAATGTGGGGCCCGGCGTCATGGTTCATGCCTGTATTCCCAGCACTTTGGGAGGCTGAGGCAGGCTGATCATTTGAATTCGGGAATTTGAGACCAGCCTGGCCAACATGGAAAAACTGCGTCTCTACTAAAAATACAAAAATTAGCTGGGCATGTTGGTGCGTGCCTGTAGTTCCAGCTATTTAGGAGGCTGAGGCAGGAGAATTGCTTCAACCCAGGAGGTGGAGGTTGCAGTGAGCTGAGACTGTGGCACTGCACTCCAGCCTGGGTGACAGAATGAGACTCCAACTCAAAAAAAAAAGAAAGAGAGAAAGAAAGAAAGAGAGAGAGAGAAAGGAAGGAAGGAAGGAAAAAAGAAAGAAGGAAGGAAGAAAGGAAAGAAAGAATAAAGAAAGAAAGAGAGAGCCGGGCGCGGTGGCTCAAGCCTGTAATCCCAGCACTTTGGGAGGCCGAGGAGGGTGGAGCACAAGGTCAAGAGATCAAGACCATCCTGGTCAACATGGTGAAACCCCGTCTCTATTAAAAATACAAAAAATTAGCTGCGCGTGGTGGCGCGTGCCTGTAATCCCAGCTACTCAGGAGGCTGAGGCAGGAGAATTGCCTGAGCCCAGGAGGCGGAGGTTGCGGTGAGCCAAGATCGTGCCATTGCACTCCAGCCTGGGTAACAAGAGCGAAACTCCGTCTCAAAAAAAAAAAAAAAAAGAGAGAGAGAGAAAGAAAGGAAGGAAATAAAGAAAGAAGGAATAAGGGTTTGTGGACACTGGAGGGTATTCAAGGCCGAGTAGAATTTTACTGAGCAACAGAAAAGCTCTCGACAAAGAGAGGAGACCTGAAGTGGGTAGCCATCTGTGAAGTTGAGTTAGGGGCATTTATCAGCTTAGAATGGGGGAGTGTGTGCTGATTGGTCCCTGGAGGTCTTGGAAAAAAGCACCATTCAATTGGTTAAAAGGCAACATCCAGAAGGGACCCATCTAGGGAGAGCAGGTAAGTTCTGACTCTGGTCATGGACTGGGATCTGGAACTGGCAACTTGGTTTTCAGACTTTAGACTGTCCTTAGCTTGAAGGTTGAGTTTCACTGGGATCTGTCCTTCTGTCCTTGTTTGCCTAGAAATTTATCTGTCTCCTGTCACCATCACAAGCAGCAGCACTGAACACAGGAGGTTTTAGGATGAAGACACAGCTTCCTAATGAGGTACACATGCTTATATATCATCCTGAGGTTACAGAACAAATGGGGGCTTAGATCTTGTTAAAACAGGTTATGGGGCTCAGCATGGCGACTCATGCCTATAATTCTAGCACTTTGGGAGGCCAAGGCAGGAGGATCACTTGAAGTCAGGAGTTCAATACTAGCCTGGTCAAGACGGGGAAAACCCCATCTCTAGGCCGGGCGTAGTGGCTCAGGCTTGTAATCCAAGCACTTTGGAGGCCAAGGCAGGCGGATCACCTGAGGTCGGGAGTTCAAGACCAGCCTGACCAACATTGTGAAACCTCATCTTTTTTTTTTTTTTTTTTTTGAGACAGAGTTTCGCTCTTGTTACCCAGGCTGGAGTGCAATGGCTCGATCTCGGCTCACCACAACCTCCACCTCCTGGGCTCAGGCAATTCTCCTGCCTCAGCCTCCTGAGTAGCTGGGATTACAGGCACGTGCCACCATGCCCAGCTAATTTTTTGTATTTTTAGTAAAGATGGGGTTTCACCATGTTGACCAGGATGGTCTTGATCTCTCGACCTCGTGATCCACCCGCCTCGGCCTCCCAAAGTGCTGGGATTACAGGCTTGAGCCACCGAGCCCGGCTCTCTTCCTCTTCTTATTCTTCCTCCTCCTCCTCCTTCCTCTTCCTCTTTCTTTCTTTTTTTTGAGATGGAATCTTGTACTGTCACCCAGGCTGGAGTGCAATGGCATGATCTCGGCTCACTGCAACCTCCACCTCCCGGGTTTAAGTGGTTCTCCTGCCTCAGCCTCCTGAGTAGCTGGGATTACAGGCATCCGCTACCACATCTGGCTAATTTTTTGTATTTTTAGTGGAGGCAGCCACTATGTTGGCCAGGCTGGTCTCAAACTTCTGACCTTGTGATACACCTGCTGCGGCTTCCCAAAGTGCAGAAATTACAGGCGTGAGCCACCGTATCTGGCTCTTCTTCTTCCTCTTCTTTCTTCTTCTTTTTTAAAATTTTATTTATTTTATTTTAAAGAATAGAAAAGGCCGGGCATGGTGTCTTTTTTTTTTTTTTGAGACGGAGTTTCGCTCTTGCTACCCAGGCTGGAGTGCAATGGCGCGATGTCGGCTCACCGCAACCTCCATCTCCTGGGTTCAGGCAATTCTCCTGCCTCAGCCTCCTGAGTAGCTGGGATTACAGGCACACGCCACCATGCCCAGCTAATTTTTAGTATTTTTAGTAGAGACGGGGTTTCACCATGTTGACCAGGATGGTCTCGATCTCTCGACCTCGTGATCCACCCGCCTCGGCCTCCCAAAGTGCTGGGATTACAGGCTTGAGCCACCGCGCCCGGCAAAGGGCATGGTGTCTTACACCTGTAATCTCAGCACTTTAGGAGGCTGAAGTGGGCAGAACCTGATGTCAGGAGGTTGAGACCAGCCTGGCCAACACGGTGAAATGCCACCTCTGCTAAAAATAAAAAAAAATTAGCTGGGTTTTGTGGTGGGCACCTGTAATCCCAGCTACTTAGGAAGCTGAGGCAGAAGAATTACTTGAACCTGGGAGGCGGAGGCTGCAGTGAGCCGAGATGGTGCCGCTGCACCACTGCACTGCAGTCTAGGTGATAGGACAAGACTCTGTCTCAAAAAAAAAAAAAAGAAAGAAAAAGAAATAGAGAAACCAGGTGGGGTGGCTTACACCTGTAATTCCAGCACTTAGGGAGGTTGAGGCAGGTGAATCACCTGTCAGGAGTTGGAGACCAGCCTGGCCAACATGATGAAACCCTGTCTCTACTAAAAATATAAAAAATTAGACAGATATGGTTGTGGGCATCTGTAATACCAGCTACTTGGGAGGCTGAGGCAGGGGAATCACTTGAACCAAGGAGGCAGAGGTTGCAATGAGCCGAGATCCCACCATTGCACTCCAACTTGGGCAATAAGAGTGAAACTCTGTCTCAAGAAAAGAAAGAAAGAAAGAGGGCGCGGTGGCTCACGCCTGTAATCCCAGCACTTTGGGAGGCTGAGGCAGGTGGATCACGAGGTCAAGAGATCGAGACCATCCTAGTCAACATGGTGAAACCCCGTCTCTACTAAAAATACAAAAAATTAGCTGGGCATGGTGGCGCGTGCCTGTAATCCCAGCTACTCAGGAGGCTGAGGCAGGAGAATTGCCTGAGCCCAGGAGGCGGAGGTTGTGGTGAGCCGAGATCACGCCATTGCACTCCAGCCTGGGTAACGAGAGTGAAACTCTGCCTCCAAAAAAAAAAAAAAAAGAAAGAAAGAAAGAAGGAAGGCAGGAAGGAAGGAGGGAGGGAGGGAAGGAAGGAAGGAAAGAAAGAAAGAAAAAAAGAATAGCGAAAGGGTCTCACCATGTTGCCCAAACTGGTCTCAAACTTCTGACCTCAGGTGATCTGCCCTCCTCGGCTTCCGAGAGTGCTGGGATTACAGGCCTGACCCACCACGCCTGGCCCAAGCACAGATTTCTGTTCTCTGTGTCACTGCCTGGTCTGGTGTGCCTACATCCACTCTCACCTCCGCATGACAAGCAAAGGGAGTCAGAGCCCTTCCCACATGGCCCCCATCCCAGCTCTGCAGTATCTGGCCATAACTAGCCTCCTTCGCCCAACTGGCTTTAGAAGAGGCTAGCAGCCTTCGGTGTTATCCTGAATGAGTCAGGTTCCCTTGTGGTGACCCTAATGTTCACTATCTTGGCATCTTAACTTATTTATCCTGGCATTTATCCTCTTGCCCCCAAAATTAACTTCTTACCCCTGTAGGGGCAAGTCAGTAAAAAGATAGGTGTGTCATGTTTCTTTGTTGACTGTTGTATCCCTGCACCTACCACAGTGTCTTGAATACAGCAGGTATTCAATACTGCAAAAGGAAAGGGTAGTGTTTTTTTTGTTGTTATTGTTGTTGTTTTTTTTAGGAGTAGCTTTTTGGTCTTCAATTTAGGAACAGAGGCAACATGACATGTTAGGCCAAGCACATCTCTTTTTTTTTTTTTTTGAGGCAAGGTCTTGCTCGGTTGCCCAGGCTAGAGCTCAGTGGCATGATCTCAGCTCATCACAGCATCAACCCCCTGTTCTCAAGCAATCTTCCCACCTCAGCCTCCAAGTAGCTGGGACTACAGGCTTTTGCCACCACCTTCCACTAATTAAAAAGAAAATTGTGCCAGGCGCGGTGGCTCAAGCCTGTAATCCCAGCACTTTGGGAGGCCGAGGCGGGTGGATCACAAGGTCAAGAGATCGAGACCATCCTGGTCAACATGGTGAAACCCCATCTCTACTAAAGGTGCAAAAAATTAGCTGGGCATGGTGGCGTGTGCCTGTAATCCCAGCTACTCAGGAGGCTGAGGCAGGAGAATTGCCTGAACCCAGGAGGCGGAGGTTGCGGTGAGCCGATATCGCGCCATTGCACTCCAGCCTGGGTAACAAGAGCAAAACTCCGTCTCAAAAAAAAAAAAAGAAAGAAAGAAAATTGTAGGGTGGGTGTGGTGGCTCTGGTCTGTAATCCCAGCACTTTGGGAGGCCAAGGCAGGAGGATCACATGAGAATAGGAGTTCAGGGATGTGTTCTTTGCTTTGTTAATTAAAAAAAAAAAAAAAAAAAAGAGACTAGGAGTTCAAGACCAGCCTGGGCAACACAGGGAGACTCCATCTCTACAAAAAGTACAAAACACAGCCAGGCATGGTGGCACTTGCTTGTAGTACCAGCTATTCAGGAGGCTGAGGTGGGAGGGTTGCTTAAGCTGGGGAAGTGGAGGCTGCAGTGAGTGGTGATTACACCACAGCACTCCATTCTGGGAGACAGAACAAGACCCTGTCTTGAAAAAGGTAAAATATAATAAAAAATAAAAAAATAAATTTTTTTGTAGAGCCAGGGTCTCACTATATTGCCCAGGCTGGTCTCAAACTCCTGGCCTCAAGCAATTCTCCCATCTTGGCTTCCCAAACTGCTGAGACTGCAAATGTGAGCCACTGTGACGGGCCAAGCACACCTTCTTTATAAAATGGGCAACATGTTTGACATGGATCCATTTATTTACATTCTCTTTTTTTTGAGACAAAGTCTGGCTCTGTCAGCCAGGCTGGAGTGCAGTGGTGCGATCTTGGCTCACTACAACCTCTGACATCCAGGCTCAAACAATTCTCCTCCCTCAGCTTCTTGAGTAGCTGGGATTACAGGCATGCACCACCAAACCTGGCTAATTTTTGTATTTCTAGTAGAGACGGGGTTTCACCATGTTGGCCAGGCTGGTCTCGAACTCCTGACCTCAGGTAATCTGCCGGCCTTAGCCTCCCACAGTGCTAGGATTACACTGCGCCTGGCCTACCTACATTCTCATTAAATAAATTTTTTTTTCTTTTTTCTTTTTTTTTTTTTTGAGACGGAGTTTCACTCTTGTTATCCAGGCTGGAGTGCAATGGCGCGATCTCGGCTCACCGCAACCTCCGTCTCCTGGGTTCAAGCAATTCTCCTGCCTCAGCCTCCTGAGTAGCTGGGATTACAGGCACGCGCCACCATGCCCAGCTAATTTTTGTATTTTTGGTAGAGACGGGGTTTCACCATGTTGACCAGTATGGTCTCGATCTCTTGACCTCGTGATCCACCCGCCTCGGCCTCTCAAAGTGCTGGGATTACAGGCTTGAGCCACCACGCCCGGCTTCTTTTTTTTTTTTTTTGAGACAAGAGTTTCTCTCTTGTTGCCTAGACTGTAATGCAGTGGCATAATCTCAGCTCACTACAACCTCTGCCTCCTGGGTTTAAGTGATTCTCCTGCCTCAGCTTCCTGAGTAGCCGGGATTACAGGCATGCACCACCATGCCTGGCTAATTTTTGTATTTTTAGTAGAGATGGGGTTTTACCATGTTGGTTAGGCTGGTCTTGAACTCTGGACCTCAAGTGATCCACCTGCCTTGGCCTCCCAAAGTGTTGGAATTACAGGTGTGAGCCACTGTGCCTGGTAAAATAAATATTTTTTGAGGACCTACACCAGGCTAGTTGTGGGTGCCAGAGATACAGTGGTAAACTCAAAAGGCAGGCTGTTTTGTACAGTACTATGTTTAAAATAAATTCCTGGCAGCAGATCTAAGCCTTACTGGGTTCACCTTCCTTTTTCCTTCAGAGAAGGTTTAATCTTGTGCTTTTTACAGTAAGTATTCAATAAATCTCAATTGAGAGACTGGTTGAAACAAGAAGGACAGAGTGAATGATTTTAAATGTCCCCATTACTATCCCAATTTCCTCTTTAAAAATGTTACTTGGGGGTTGGGCACAATGGTTCACACCTGTAATCCCAGCACTTTGGGAGGCCGAGGCAGGTGGATCACGAGGTCAGGAGATCGAGACCATTCCGGCCAACATGGTGAAACCCCATTTCTACTAAAAATATAAAATTAGCCGGTTGTGGCAGCATGCGCTTGTAATCCCAGCTACTCAGGAGGCTGAGACAGGAGAATCACTTGAACCCAGGAGGCAGAGGTTGTGGTGAGCTGAGATCGTGCCATTAAACTCCAGCCTGGGCAACAACAGCAAAACTCCATCTCAAAAAATAAAAGTTACTTGGTCATTCTTCCCTTTTAAGTTTTATAGCCCCAAATAAATGAATGATTGGCTAATAAACATTGGATATAAATTCTGATTCCCTTTCCGGGAATGTAGCTTTGTAACACTCTATACTACTTTCTTTGAACTTTGCATATTGTGGACAATTATACAAAAAAGGCTTTCAGAGACAGGTGAGACACACAGCATCAGGTAGAGTTATCTTTAGCGGTCCCAAGTTCGCAGCATTAAAGGTCTAGTGTAATATGAAAGCCCCAGCTACCAACACGAATTTCTGTAAAGATTCTTCAAAAAACATATTTCCCTAAGTTTGATATCTGAGAAAACATTTCCATGCCGGGCACAGTGGCTCACACCTGTAATCCCAGCACTTTGGGAGGCCGAGGCTGGTGGATCATGAGGTCAGCAGTTCAAGACCAGCCTGGCCAACATGGTGAAACCCCGTCTCTACTAAAAATACGAAAAAATTAGCCGGACATGGTGGCAGGCACCTGTAATTCCAGTACTTGGGAGGCTGAGGCAGAGAATCGATTGAACCCAGGAGGTGGAGGTTGCAGTGAGCCGAGATCATTGTGCCGCTGCACTCCAGCCTGGGCAACAAGAGTGGGACTCAGTCTCAAAAAAAACAAACAAAAATAATAAACTTAAGGCCAAAACAAACATAGAAACATAGCAATAATTCATAACAAAAAGACAATTGTCTTTTAAAATTAAATTAATTTTTTTTTTTTTTTTAATGAATGAGAGGTTGTTAATTTTACCCAGGTTGGCCTTGAATGCATAGCCTTTCCTCCTCAAGCAGCAGGACAACTGGCCAGAGCCACCGCGGCTCCCATTAAAATTTTTTTGGGACAGGATTTCACCATGTTGGACAGGCTGATCTCCAATTCCTGACCTCTGGTGATCCACCAGCCTCGGCCTCCCAACGTGATTGGACTACAGGCATGAGCCACCACACCCAGCCCATAATTTCCTTAATAGATAAAAAATTGATAAGAAAAGATCAACAAATAGAAAAACAGCAAATTATATGAACAGACAGAAACGTAAATGACTCAAACATAGAAAAGCTACCTGGCCTTACTCATAACAAGAAAAACACCAAAGTCATTACTAACAAAGATGAAGTTTGATAATATGCTGTATGGGCTAGAGTGTGAGAGATCAGACATTCTTTTTTTTTTTTTGAGACGGAGTTTCGCTCTTGTTACCCAGGCTGGAGTGCAATGGCGTGATCTCGGCTCACCGCAACCTCCGCCTCCTGGGTTCAGGCAATTCTCCTGCCTCAGCCTCCTGAGTAGCTGGGATTACAGGCACGTGCCACCATGCCCAGCTAACTTTTTGTATTTTTAGTAGAGACGGGGTTTCACCATGTTGACCAGGATGGTCTCGATCTCTTGACCTCGTGATTCACCCGCCTCGGCCTCCCACAGTGCTGGGATTACAGGCCTGAGCCACGGCGCCCGGCCTGTATTGTATTTTTTTTTATAGATTTTGAATTTTGAAGCACATGGATGCATTGCCAATCCAAAGGATTAAATTAAAATATGCATACATAATAAGAAATGTGAAGAAAGTCATACTTGATATAGTTGGACTCTGAACTGTTCTTCACTGTGTATTCCTACAGTGTTATTAAACTCAACATTTTGATCTGTATGAATTCTATCTCCCGTTTTTTTTTGAGACTGAGTCTCGGTCTGTCTCTAGGCTGTAGTTCAGTGGCACCATCTCAGCTCACTGCATCCTCCACCTCCTGGGTTCA
Organism: Saimiri boliviensis; assembly: GCF_048565385.1. Lineage (NCBI taxonomy): Eukaryota > Metazoa > Chordata > Mammalia > Primates > Cebidae > Saimiri > Saimiri boliviensis. The sequence continues at coordinate 29,291,334 of NC_133463.1, forward strand.
AGCAATTCTTCTGCCTCAGACTCCTGAGTAGCTGGAACTACAGGCATGAGTCACCACGCCTGGTTAATTTTTGTATTTTTAGTGGAGACAGGTTTTCACCATGTGGGCCAGGCTGGCCTCGAACTCCTGACCTTGTGATCCACCCGCCTTGCCCTCCCAAAGTGCTGGGATTACCGGCGGGAGCCACTGAGCCCAGCTTCTATCTCCCTTCTTTTTTTTTTGAGACAGTGTTTTGCTCTTGTCACCCAGGCTGGAGTGCAATGGTGTGATCTTGGCTCACTGCAACCTCCGCCTCCCAGGTTCAAGCAATTCTCCTGCCTCAGCCTCCAGAGTAGCTAGGATGACAGGCATGTGCCACCATGCCCAGCTAAATTTTGGTATTTTTAGTTGAGACAGGGTTTCTCCGTGCTGGTCAGGCTGGTCTCGAACTCTTGACCTCAGGTGATCTGCCCACCTTGGTCTCCCAAAGTGCTGAGATTACAGGTGTGAGCCACCATGCCCGGCCCTTCCTAATTTCTTTTAAATACAAAATAAGGCCTGGGTGAGGGGGCTCATGCCTGTAACTCCAGCACATTGGGAGGCTGAGGGGGTGGATAACTTGAGGTCAGAAGTTAGAGACCAGCCGGGCATGGTGGCTCAAGCCTGTAATCTCAGCACTTTGGAAGGCTGAGGTGGGTGGATCACGAGGTCAAGAGATCGATACCATCCTGGTCATCATGGTGAAACCCCGTCTTTACTAAAAGTACAAAAAATTAGCTGGGCGTGGTGGCACGTGCCTGTAATCCCAGCTACTCAGGAGGCTGAGGCAGGAGAATTGCCTGAACCCAGGAGGCGGAAGTTGCGGTGAGCCGAGATCGCGCCATTGCACTCCAGCCTGGGTAACAAGAGCGAAACTCCGTCTCAAAAAAAAAAAAAAAGAGAAGTTGGAGACCAGCCTGGCCAACGTGGCAAAACCGCATCAGTACTAAAAAATATGAAAAGTAGCCAGGCATGGTGGCAGGTGCCTGTAGTCCCAGCTATTTGGGAGGCCGAGACATGAGAATCTCTTGAACCTGGGAGGCAGAGGCTGCAGTGAGCTGAGGTGCTGCCAGGGCACTCCTGCCTGGGTAACAGCAAGGCTGTCTCAAACAAAAAAAAGATATACTCCATAGTGTCTTAGTCAGCTTCCTCAACCCTGGGAAGATCCTTAACTTCGTGGTTTTCTCATCTGTAAAATGGGAATAATAGCAGCACCTCACTGAGTTGTCGTCTGGAAAGAAGAGTGATATAATATATGATATAATGGAAACCTTATACTAGTTCTGTGCAATTATTATTTATAAACCAGAAGTAATTGATTTAAATACAACAAATAAAATCCTTCTATTTTAGTAAACAACTTAAAAGCGTTCTTAGACTACTACACTTCAAATGCATGTTTAGTCCAGTCACTAGGAGAGGGAGGGAGGGAAAAGAGAACATGAATTTGGGGGCTGGGGAAGTGGAGACAGAGATTAGAATAAGAGAAAGGGAAAGACACACAGAAGGACAGCAATAAACAGAGAGGCAGAGAGACACAAAGGTGCAAGGAGGTAGGGAGAGATCCTCAGAGACAAAAACAGAGGCAAATATTCACAAATCCGTATCCAGAGAGCATGCAGGGGCGTCTGCACATGGCCAGTCATCAGGCGAATGAAAAGAGCTCTGAACCTGGGGACAGGGGACTTGGCTTCAAATACAGTTTCTGCCACTTGTCAGCTGTGCAACTTAAATTGGTGCTCAATTTGTAGCCTGCATTTTCCTTATTTGAAAAATGGGGCCGGGCGCGGTGGCTCAAGCCTGTAATCTCAGCACTTTGGGAGGCCGAGGCGGGTGGATCACGAGGTCAAGAGATCGAGACCATCCTGGTCAACATGGTGAAACCCCGTCTCTACTAAAAATACAAAAAACTAGCTGGGCGTGGTGGCGCGTGCCTGTAATCCCAGCTACTCAGGAAGCTGAGGCAGGAGAATTGCCTGAACCCAGGAGGCGGAGGTTGCGGTGAGCCGAGATCGCGCCACTGCACTCCAGCCTGGGTAACAAGAGCGAAACTCCGTCTCAAAAAAAAAAAAAAAAAGAAAAAAAGAAAAATGGTAGTGATGGGGATGGGGTGGTGGAGAGAATGGCCCATGTTCAAGTCGCCACCTTGTGGTGGTTTCAGATTTCTCCTTAAGCTTTTTCTCTTTACCTTCCCTCCCTCCCTTCTTCCCTCCTCCCTCCCCCCTCCTCCTCTTCATCCTCTCCCTTTTTCTGCCCTTCCTCCTCCTTCCCCTCCTCTCACACCTTCCCCGCGCCTCCTCCCCCGCCCCCCGTCCCCCCTCCCGGCTCTGTCGCCCAGGCTGGAGTGCAGTGGTGCGATCTCAGCTCACTGCAACCTCCACCTCCTGGGTTCAAGTGATTCTCCTGCCTCAGCCTCCTGAGTAGCTGGGACTAAAGGCGTGCACCACCACGCCCGGCTAATTTTTGTATTTTTAGTAAAGATGATTTGTGGAGGAAAAGTTAAATATTAAATTTGAACTCAATTGAACACGGACACAAAAAATGGCCACCAAACCCTGGAACAGGTTGTGTGAGCCTCCTGAGGCATTCATCACGCGCTGTTTCAGAGAAATCTGTATTGCAATCTATTCCTGTATGTTAGTTATTGAAAAACAACAGACAATCGCAAAAACGAGTTGATCTTTTCGTATTCCTTGAGCCCAGTTGTGAAGGGCCCTCGTGACTGGACCTCATGCCAAACAACTTGTTACAGAAAGAGCTAGGGACCCAGATTTCGCCGAAGCTTCATGAGACCTCCCCTCATCTGTGCACGGATAGGCGGCTGACTCTGGAACCCACACGATTGCTTCCCAGTCTGGTGATGAATCCTCCATAGTCTGAATGAGTGTAAATATATACATATAGGCCGGGCGTGGTGGCTCACGCCTGTAATCCAAGCACTTTGGAGGCCAAGGCGGGCGGATCACCTGAGGTCAGGAGTTCAAGACCAGCCTGACCAACATGGTGAAACCCCGTCTTAAAATATATATATATATATATATATATATATATATATATATATAATAGCAGGGCGCAGTGGCTCACGCCTGTAATCCCAGCACTTTGGGAGGCCGAGGCGGGTGGATAATGAGGTCAAGAGATCGAGACCATCCTGGTCAACATGGTGAAACCCCGTCTCTACTAAAAATACCAAAAAATTAGCTGGACCTGGTGGTGCGTGCCTGTAATCCCAGCTACTCGGGAGGCTGAGGCAAGAGAATTGCCTGAACCCAGGAGGTGGAGGTTGCGGTGAGCCGAGATCGTCCCATTGCACTCCAGCCTGGGTAACAGGAGCGAAACTCCGTCTCAAAAAAAAAAAAAATTATATATATACATATATACACACATATACATATATATATATATTATATAATTTCCCTTCTCCCCTTCCCATTGCAATTTGCTTATTAAATGATTTGCTTATTATATCTGTATTACCATATACTTGGGATGAAGGTTGTTTACCCTTAAAAGTATTGTGTCTTTTCTTTTCCCTCGCTCGTTTCCCACATGGAACACGGTTTCACCATGTTGGCCAGGCTGGTCTCAAACTTCTCACCTCATGATCTGCCTGCCTTGGCCTCCTAAAGTGCTGAGATTGCAGGCTTGAACCACCCACCTAGCCTATTACCTTCTCTTTTCTTTCTTTCCTTTTTTTCTTGAGTCCTCGTCTTGCTTTGTCGCCCAGGCTGGAGTGCACTGGGGGTGATCACAGCTCACTGCAGCCTTGAGCTCAAGACTCAAGCAATCCTTCTGCCTTAGCCTCCCGAAGAGCTGGGACCACAGGCATGAGCCACCATCCGTGACTACTTTTAATTTTCTTATTTAATATATAATAATTAATTTTATTTATTTAATATATAATAAAATAAATTTTATTTCATTATGATAGGGATGGGGTCTCCCTATGTTGGCCAGGCTGGTCTTGAACTCCTGGGCTCAAGTGATCCACCTGCCTCTGCCTCCCAAAATGCTTGGATTTCAGGTGTGAGCCACTGTGCCGGCTTGTTACTTTTTTTTTTTTTTTTTTTTTTTTTTGAGACGGAGTCTCACTTTGTTACCTAGGCTGGAGTGCAATGGCATGATCTTGGCTCATTGCAACCTCTGCCTCCTGGGTTCAATAGATTCTCCTGCCTCAGCCTCCCAAATATTAAAATTACAGGCATGCGCCACCACGATTGGCTAATTTTTTTATTTTAGTAGAAACGGGGTTTCACAATGTTGGTAAGGCTGGTAGATTACCTAAGGTCAATTTCAAAACCAGTCTGGTCAACATGGTGAAACCCTGCCTCTACTAAAAATAGAAAAAATTAGCTGGGTGTGGTGGCAGGTGCCTGTAATCTAAGCTACTCGGGAGGCTGAGTCAGGAGAATCCTTTGAACCTGGGAGGCAGAGGTTGCAGTGAGCTGAGATCGTGCTATTGCACTCTGGCCTGGGCAACAAGAGCAAAACTTCATCTCCAAAAAAAAAAAGGCCAGATGTGGTGGCTCATGTCTTTTTTTTTTTTTTTTTTTTTTTGAGACGGAGTTTCGCTCTTGTTACTCAGGCTGGAGTGCAATGGCACGATCTCGGCTCACCGCAAGCTCCGCCTCCTGAGTTCAGGCAATTCTCCTGCCTCAGCCTCCTGAGTAGCTGGGATTACAGGCACGCACCACCATGCCCAGCTAATTTTTGTATTTTTAGTAGAGACAGGGTTTCACCATGTTGACCAAGATGGTCTTGATCTCTTGACCTCGTGATCCACCCGCCTCGGTCTCCCAAAGTGCTGGGATTACAGGCTTGAGGGTGGCTCATGTCTTTAACTTCAACATTTTGGGAAGCCAATGTGGGTGGATCACTTGAGGTTAGGAGTTTGAGATCAGCTTGGTCCACATGGTGAAACCCCGTCTCTATTAAAAACACAGAAATTAGCTGGATGTGGTGGCGGGAACCTGTAATCCCAGGTACTTGGGAGGCTGAGGCAGGAGAATTGCCTGAACCTGGGAGGCGGAGGTTGCAGTGAGCCAAGATTGCACCACTACACTCCAGCCTGGGCAACAGAGTGGACTACCTCTCAAAAAAAGAAAAACAGCCGGGCACGGTGGCTCAAGCCTGTAATCCCAGCACTTTGGGAGGCTGAGGCGGGTGGATCACGAGGTCGAGAGATCGAGACCATCCTGGTCAACATGGTGAAACCCCGTCTCTACTAAAAATACAAAAAATTAGCTGGGCGTGGTGGCGCGTGCCTGTAATCCCAGCTACTCAGGAGGCTGAGGCAGGAGAATTGACTGAACCCAGGAGGCGGAGGTTGCGGTGAGCCGAGATCGCGCCATTGCACTCCAGCCTGGGTAACAAGAGTGAAACTCCGTCTCAAAAAAAAAAAAAAAAAAAAAAAAAAAAAAAAAAAGAAAAACAAAGAACAAAACCAAAACACAATAAAAATTAAAAATAATTGTATACGAGGCCGGGCGCGGTGGCTCACGCCTGTAATCCCAGCACTTTGGGAGGCTGAGGCGGGTGGATCACAAGGTCAAGAGATCGAGACCATCCTGGTCAACATGGTGAAACCCCGTCTCTACTAAAAATACAAAAAATTAGCTGGGCGTGGTGGCACGTGCCTGTAATCCCAGCTACTCAGGAGGCTGAGGCAGGAGAATTGCCTGAACCCAGGAGGCGGAGGTTGCGGTGAGCCGAGATTGCGCCATTGCACTCCAGCCTGGGTAACAAGAGCGAAACTCCGTCTCAAAAAAAAAAAAAAAAAAAAAAATTGTATACAACCAAATATAGTCATCTTTTCTTTTCTTTTTCTTTTTTGTTTTCTTTTCTTTTCTTTTTTTTTTTTAAGATAGAGTCTCACTCTTGTCACCAAGGCTGGAGTGCAGTGGCATGATCTTGACTCACTGCAACCTCTTCCTCCTGGATTCGAGTAATTCTCGTGCCTCAGCCTCCTGAGTAGCTGAGACTACAGGTGCATGCCACCATGCCTAGCTAATTTGCATTTTTAGTAGAGACAGGGTTTTACTGTCCTGTCTCTGATACCATGATACCATCTCCTGATACCATGATCCACCTGCCTCTGCAAATTGCTGGGATTACAGGCGTGAGCTACCATGCCTGGCCCCATCTTTTCTTTTATAGTTTCTGGGTTTCCAGTCTTGGTTAAGATTCTCTCTCCTTCAAGTTCAACGGAGCTTAAAGAAAAAAATATTATCTCCCTGACCCCTAGGTTATACATACAGTTTCCTGTATTATCTTTAAAGTTTTTTTCTTATATGTATGATAGGAGCCCAGATTTTTTTTCTTCCAATAAGTAGTGCCAGTACCATCTATTAAGTTAGTCACTACTTAGTTCGATTACTTCTCTTTTTATTTTTATTATTATTATTTTTTGGAGCTTGCATGCCAAGTTCAATTACTTCTCAACTAAAACACTACTTAAGTTGTATACAAAATTCTCATCTATTTCTGGATTCTATACCGTGGTTCTCCTGACCAATTTAACTATCCCTTTTGTTGAGAATTTATAGATTCGACTGGTAGAGTGCACACTAATTGGGTTTTAGCTGTTCAACAAATACATAAAAATATATGTATATTTTTAATATATACATTAAAAATATATTTATACACACACACACGCGCGTGCGCACACACACACACACATATGATACACACACTTTTGAGACGGAGTCTCACTTTGTTGCCAGGCTGGAGTGCCTCAGACTTCCAAGTAGCTGGGACTATAGGCACGTGCCACCATATCTGGCTAGTTTTTTGTATTTTTAGTAGAGACAGGTTTCAACGTGTTAGCCAGGATGGTCTCAATTTCCCGACCTTGTGATCTGCCCGCCTTGGCCTCCCAAAGTGCTATGATTACAGGCGTGAGCCACCACGCCCAGCCAATATATATATATATATATATATATATATATATAGTGATGGAGTCTCCCTCTGTCACCAGGCTGGAGTGTACTGGCGTGATCCCGATGCACTGCAACCTCCGCCTCCCAGGTTCAAGTGACTGTCCTGCCTCAGCCTCCCAAGTAGCTGGGATTAGAGGTGCACACCACCATACCCAGCTAATTTTTATATTTTTACTAGAGATGAGGTTTTACTATGTTGGCCAGGCTGGTCTTGATCTCTTGACTTCATGATTCCATCTGCCTCGGCTCCCAAAGTGCTGGATTACAGGTGTGAGTCACTGCGCCCAGCCCAACAAATATATCTTGAATATCCTTTCCATTTGGAGTTCCCCAAATTCATTCTCAGTCTCCCTCACTGCTTGTCACAGACATGAATATGACCTAGCCTCTGAGAAACACTAAGAAAGGAGTGAGGACAGGGAGTATGCCTCAGCAGAATCTAGTTTGGCAAGCAGGGTGGAGTGGCATCCAACTATTCATCATCATCAGCAGCAGCAGCAGGGGTGGAGCTGCTGCCATTCAGTCCCAAGCATCCTCAGGAGGTAGATTGCCTTTTCTAGAGCAGCTCCTCAAATGGCTAGGTGTTTCTCTCTTTTTTTTTTTTTTTTTGGAACAAAATCTCGCTCTGTCACCCAAGCTGGAGTGCAGTGGTGTGATCTTGGCTCACTGCAACCTCTGCCTCTCAGATACAGTGTTTCTCCTACCTCAGCCTCCTGAGCGGCTGGGATTACAGGCATGTGCCACCACACCTGGCTAACTTTTTGTATTTTTAGTAGAGATGGGGTTTCACCATGTTGGTTGGGCTGGTCTTGAACTCCTGACCTTGTGATCCACCCGCCTCGGCCTCCCAAAGTGCTGGGATTACAGGCTTGAGCCACTGCGCCCGGCCCCGCAAGACCCCATTTCTATAAAAAATATAATTATCGGCCGGGCCCGCAAGACCCCATTTCTATAAAAAATATAATTATCGGCCGGCCCCGCAAGACCCCATTTCTATAAAAAATATAATTATCGGCCGGGCCCGCAAGACCCCATTTCTATAAAAAATATAATTATCGGCCGGGCCCGCAAGACCCCATTTCTATAAAAAATATAATTATCGGCCGGGCGCAGTGGCTCAAGCCTGTAATCCCAGCACTTTGGGAGGCCGAGGCGGGTGGATCACGAGGTCGAGAGA